>NC_139001.1:7723005-8185231 GCF_964374135.1 Grampus griseus
CTTTTTCTTCTGGGGTGGCAGAAATTGATAAGCTGATCCTCATAATAATATGGAAATGCAAGGGACCCAGAATAGCCAAAAAACTTTGGGAGAAAAAATAGCAAAGTTGGAAGACTCACTCTTTCTAATTTCAAAATTTACCACAAAGTTACAGAAATCTAGACAGTGTGGTACTGGCATAAAGATAGACATACAGATCAATGGATCAGAATTCAGTGTCCAGAAATAAACATATACATCTATGGTCAACTGATTTTCAAAAAGTGTGCCAAGACAATTCAATAGGGAGAGAACCATCTTTTCAACATTAATGAAGGTGATGAGACAACTGCATATCCACATGTAAAATAATGAAGTTTGACACCTATACCACACCATATACAAAAATTAACTAAAAATGGATCATAAACATAAATGAAAGAGCTAAAACTATAAAACTCCTGGAAGAAAACAAGTGCAAATCTTTGTGATTTTGGATTAGCCAATGGTTTCTTAGGTATGACACCAACAGCACCAGCAACCAAAGAAAAATAGATAAATTAGACTTCATCAAATTTAGAAACCTCTGTGTTTCAAAGAACAGCATCAAGAAAGTGAAAAGACAACCTACAAATGGGAGAAAATACTTACAAATCAAATATGTGATAAAAAACTGGTATCTAGAATATATAAACTATCAAGTCAACAATACAAAGACAATCCAGTTTTTAAATGGGCAAAGGATTTGAATAGACATTTCTCCAAAGAAGATACACAGATGGTCATATAAGCCCATGAAAACACATTAGAATCATTAGTCACTAGGAAAATGCAAATTGAAACCACAATGAGGGGGATGGGGAGATGAAAGGGAAAAAAAAGGACTACATGAAGTAATGAATGCTAATTAACCTAATTGTGGTCATCATTTCACAATGTATATTTATATGAAACCATCACATTGTACACCTTAAATATATACAATTTTTGTCAACTATACCTTAATAAAGCTGAAAAAGATTTTTTAACAAACTGATAATGAGATACTACTTCACACCCATAAGGATGGCTATAATTACAAATACAGATAACAACTGCTGGTGAGACCATGGAACGTCATACACTGCTGGTAGGAATGTAAAATTGTGCAGTCACTTTGGAAAAACGTTTGACAGTTACTCAAAAGTTTAAATACAGACTGACTACATGAACCAGCAATTCCCTTCCTAGGTATATACTCAAGAGAACTGAAAACATATGTCCACACAAAAACCTGTGTACAAATATTCACAGCAGCATTATTTATAACAGTTAAAAAGTAGAAACACCCCAAATGTCCATCAACAAATGGGTAAATAAAATGTGGTATATCCATACAATGGAATACTGTTCAGCCGTAAAAAGGACTGAAGTCCTGATACATGCTACAGAAGCGGTCCCCAAGCTTTTTGGCACCAGGGACCGGTTTCGTGGAAAACAATTTTTCCACAGACGGGGATGGAGGGCGGGGGGGGGGTGGTGGTTCAGGAGGTAATGAAAGCGATGGGGAGTGGCAGATGAAGTTTTGCTCACTCACCCGCTGCTCACCTCCTGCTGTGCGGCCCAGTGCCTAATAGGCCACAGACCACTACTAGTCCACAGCCCAGGGATTGGGGACTCCTGTGCTACAGTATCGGTGGACATTGAAAACATTATGCCAAGTAAAAGAAGCCAGATACAAAAAGCCACTTATTATAGGAATCCATTTATATGAAATGTCCAGAATAGGAAAATTCATAGAGACAGAATGTAGATTAGTTGTTGCTAGGAGCTAGGGAGGAGAGGGAAGGGGAAGTGCCTGCCAATAAGTATAGGATTTCTTCTGGGGGGCGGTGAAAATGTTCTGGAATAGAGGTGATGGTTGCATAATTTTTAGACTGCCCAAGAAACTGCTGAATTGTACAGTAAAAGAGGTAAATTTTATTGCATTTGAATATCTCAATATAAAAAACAGTGAAGAGACTTTGCCACTCTGACATTTAACTATCCCTAAATCTCACTAGTTTACTCCAAATCCTAGGCCACCCACACAAAAAATTTTTTTATCATTACAGTATAATTTCCAAACAGATTTTATGTATTTAAAATTATAGAAATTAATCATCTTTCCTGTGCATTCATAGTTCCACAACGCTATAAAATTATTTCTGAGTACAAGTTCAAACACTGTCTCCTCTGTCAATAGGCATTTTTCCACCTGTTCAGATAAAATCTACTGATCTTTGACCATCTGTGTTCTCTAAGATTTACTGCTATTTATCAATATAAATTTTATGTTGACAAACTACTCAAGTACTTACAATTAAGAATATCCACAAATGGTCTACTTTTGGACTCATTAATCTTTGTTATTATCTATGAGTTTCTTGTATTTTCATAAACAGTGAGTTGGGATTTACATGAAGGGAATAACGTTGCCAGTAGTTTCAAATGACAATGACAACTTCCCCCATTTAATGCAGAACAATTTTTTTTTTTTTTTTTTTTTTTTGCGGTACGTGGGCCTCTCACTGTTGTGGCCTCTCCCGTTGCGGAGCACAGGCTCCGGACGCGCAGGCTCAGCAGCCATGGCTCACCGGCCTAGCCACTCCATGGCATGTGGGATCATCCCAGACCAGGGCATGAACCCGTGTCCCCTGCATCGGCAGGCGGACTCTCAACCACTGCGCCACCAGGGAAGCCCAATGCAGAACAATTTAATCTTGCTTCTCACCAGGCAAGGAAAGAAGGGGTTCCCTTGACAATGGAAGAGCTGAGATTGAAAGCGCTGTCCTTGAATTTCTTCTGTTGCCCACAGTGAGGCACCGTCTATATTTGTCAGATAAATGTGGAAGATAGTTACCAATGGAATACCATTTTCTTTCAAATCCAAGAAGTTTGCTCTGAATAATTCAGAAAAGGACATCTCAAACACAGTTATACACCATTAGAGCTAACACATTTTGAAATATTTAGTTTAGCAATTTCATAGTGTATTCTAAGGAACGCTAGTTCCGTGAGATGATCCACAAAAAAATGTAAGAAATCTATTCACCCACTGTTTTCCAAAAATGGGTGGCCACAGAATCTTTTTTCTCCACGGCACCTATTAAAATCCCAAAGAGCTTGTGACCTACCAACACCTTGTGGAAAATCCTAACTTGGTCAAATAATCCATTTTATAAAAGATGAAACTGCTCTCTCTCTGTCTCCCCAAATTTAACTGACCTGTCCAAGGTCACCCAGCCAGCCCCTAACTTCTAGTGCTCTTTCTACGCTGCCACACTCCCTAACCAGAGGAACCTTTTCTAAATGGCAATTTAATCAGATTGGACTTCCTCATAAACAGCAAGATTGGTCATTTAATGTTAGTTATGTTTGAAAGCTTTCCCACAAAAGCGTTGACCTGAAAGAGCTTAGTATTATATGTCTCTCCTTTCAAGTTGCTATTTCAAGGTTGGTTTTACCTGGAGTGAGAGGAAATTTCTGTCTATCTAGAACAGTTCAATCTTGAAGATACTTCAGTATTTCTCGCCACAGCACCCTTTCTGTGCTCGGTATTTTTAGCTCATTGTTTTCTGTTTTGGCAGCCGAGAAGCTGCAGTTTGTAATTTTACCTCCAGCTTCATATTTCTTCTTAAAAGTGAATACAATGTCCTGTTTATAATAATAAAATCACTAGTTGGCAGAACGACATTAAATGGAAAAAAAAAAAAAGCTATTGGAAAATTTAGAGCAAGCAATTTTATATGCCAAGTTTCACATTTGTAATGGTCCGGTGGAGGTCACTGGGCTTCCTTTTTATTGAGGGAATAGTAAAGAAATAGATATCTACAAGTTCTCCTGTGAAAAACTATAGGAACCGCCTCCCCTTCAAGGAAGCTCATAGTTTTACTGAAAACTGACATGATCCAAACTTCCACAATACTACTAAAATATAAAAATCAGTTTAGGGTGGTATTTTCCCCCTCTAATAATTTAGGTTTTCATTTTCCACTTTAATTGAGCTTTTAAGTTTTGTTTCCAGTTTAATAACAAAGGAAACAAAACAATATGAATGAAATTGAAAATAATTGGAGCCAGTCTCAGAAATAACCTTGGGGTTTCTTGGACTTCTGGTGCAACCCCCTTTAAGCAGTGTCCTTGGATATATTCTCTTCCTGACCCCCAAAGGCTTGCAGTATCGGCGCTGCATTTTTTTTTTTTTTTTTTAAACCTCAGATGCCCTGCTAAGGAGAACTGCAGGGTAGGCCATGCAAGCAGCAATTCTCCAGAGATGCAGCCGAAGGTCCAGAAAAATAGTACTCCCAATCAGAAGGGCCAGATTGTTGCCCCTAGGAGTTCACACTAGCCTTACTTCTTGAAAACTGCTAACCAACTATTTTTCTTTTCAAAATAAACACTATTTCTCTCAACTTCAGTTCGCAAAATATTACCCCAATTCCACTGGACTAAAAAAATGGAATTTTACTGACATAATTGGATTATGAGGTTTAAAGATTGATGGAACTTTTTTGTGTTCCAAATATAATCGTTCAAATACCAAACCTAAACGGGTATGTAGAAGTCCTTACGTAGCTAGAGCCAGGGTAACACTGTAGGCTCCACGGCAGGGTGGCCCAGCAGAGGGGGTCAAGAAGCTATCAAAACCATTGGAGTTGTGAGAGCCCTGTTACAGCGGGATTTGGGAGTCTTAGGGGAACATACCACCCTTTCTGCAGCCACAGCCTATCGCTGAACTGAGAACTACTTCAGTCACTCTAGTTCCCCCTATGCCTGCGCATTTCTCAGATCTCAGCTCAAGCACCAAGGACGCTGCCAGTTTGTCCATATGAATGTTACAGCGCCTGCCATCCTCTGCTGTAATTTATCTGAGTATAAATCTGCCTCCCTGAGGAACAGTAAAGTCATGAAGAACAAGGGCTGGGCCTTACTTGTCTTTGTATTTCCAGTGACTAACTGAGCACTTGGCATATATTATATATACACATATATATTCTACAGAGATACATAAATAATATATGTAAATAAATGTATATAGGAGAGAAGGGAGGAAAAGGAAAAAAGTTTTATTTAGGAGTTCCCAGAATACATATTATTTATTCATAGCATATGTTTTTTAGTGTGTGTTAGGACTCATTTCTAGTTCTTTTGACAGTCCTAGAAAAAGTAATATTGATAAAACCTCTTTGAAGGCACTGGACCTCTGAGCAGAAGAAATCACAGTATTACAAACTCTTGTACCAACTATCTCTCTCCTCCATTACAATTCCATATTTGACTATTGCTTAAAACATTTGATTCACGCTCCTCTGCTATAAGACTGAGCGTTCCGCAAGAACCGAGACCACATCTACTTTTGTTCATTGGTGAATTTCTACTGCCCATGGATGGTGTTCCATAAATTTGTTGATTGAAAAATGAAATCAATCTATTAAAAGACCAGTCAAAGAGAAGGAAAAGGTAATCAGCTCCAAACACTCCAGCATACTAAGTACTTCTCTATTTTTTATTGTAAAAAGAAATTAACCGTGACTACATAAATACATGAATTAATGCTGGCACCCTCACAAGGTATGTGGATCAGGTGGTAAGTGAGGTGTACCTCAAGTGAGAAGAGAGGCGGTGTTCCAGAACACAAAAGGCAATGAACGATACTGGCACTTCTTGGTTCCTATACTTTCAGCCAACTGTGAACAATAGGTATTTACACATGTCCAGTACCATGGATTTATGAAAATTATCTAGTTTTAGCTAAATTAATCCTTACAAAATAGGCAAGTGGCTAAAAAAGATTATTGCAAAGATCCACAGATTGAAGATAATATTGAACTAATAATAGTAATACCACTAATAACATGAAAATAGCAAAGCTGACATTTCTTGTGCTCCTAACATGAATTCATCCGCCACACTATGATTTCAAAACAATGACTGTCAATCATATGGTCCATAGCAGATACTTAGAAAAAAATAAACACACTTAATCTGTCCCTTCAAGGTAAAAGTGATGTTTTAACAACGATTAAAAAAAAAGAAAAAAAAAGTTATTGCTTTTTGAAAGCAAAATAAAACAAGAAACTCAAGTTTTTAATATAAAATTCTAAAAATGGATGTTTTGAAATGTTTCCATTGTTATACAATTTGGGGACCTAAAATGACCTAATCTTAAAAACTACAAAACTTTTCATATCTATACACTTAAATTTTCTAACAGAATTTTATAACCAGTTTTTAAAGATGCCAACTGAAGAATAATCGAAGATTATGAAATCATTTTAAAAAATCTAAAAATGCAACACCTTTCAATTAGTCCACAAGAACTGACTGACATCATGAAAGATGGAAGTTTATTAGCTGGATTTCAAAATGAATCTGAATATAATCAGTGAACAGGGTTAAAAAATAAGTATTATGATTTAGTAAGTTGAGCTCAATTCTTCCTAAGATATGATATCTTTTTCAGTTATGATAACCATTAAAACCAAAACTAAGTATCAAAATATACAAAACTTACAACCAGACCTCTGTATTTCCACACTGCAAGTTGTTAAAGCAAAATAAAAAAATAAAGAATATTCAATCACATTGCTTTCACCAAAAGTAGGATTAACAATATGAACAGTTTTCTATACCTTCTTAAAGTAAAATAAAAATATATTAAAATGTATTTCTTTCTCATTTTTCCACTTTTATGTATGTTAATAGCGTATATAATAAGTTAGTAAAGTAGTAAGTACACTTGTAATTTTAAAATAAAGGCACATATGTTACAGGGAATGCATGTTCAACAAAGTTTAGAGATTACTACTTTAGGCATCAGGAAGCAGTTGAAAGATTTTAAGCCAAAGGAGTAAAAAAAAAAAAAAAGAATACGATTTGAATTTTAGAGAAATAATTCTAGAGGATAATAAGCAGGTAAAAAGTTTCTGGAAGTTAAAGTGATTAAAAATAAAAAATCGCTGTTACTGTGCTAATAGCAGAGAGCATCCCACAAGCTCCCTGTATCTTTGGATCCTCTTGCAGGACACATAGGTATATTTTAACAGAAGACGTCTGCAGAGCAAGACCTCCTAGTCTGTGGTCTAACTCAGAAGGTAATGGGGGCCAAAGAAAAAGGCAAGGCGGGGCCATGAGAGGGGAACTGAGCGACACTGGCTTCTAGGACTATTGGCATGCCTTATTATTATTCATCTGCAGGCTAGGAGTCAGGCTAGGAAAGGTTGAGCACCTCTCTCTTCTGATATTTCCATTTATAATTTTTTAAAGTTATAGAAGTTTATTTTTAAACAATTTGAATAACAGAGTAATTTATAAAATGAAACGTAAAATATTGCCTCCCTATCAGTGAAATGATAGGCACTTCACTGAAGTCCACACACGATAATCACTGTCGGCAGTTCAATGCATTTCCTTCCAGAACTTTTTTTTCTGCAAATATACTTTTATGTGTACATGTATATGTATGTACATACACATTTATATCGTTTTTATATTATTTGACTTTATAAAAAACTAGGCTCATATTCATACTGTTCTGAAACTTGCTTCTTTCACTTCGCAATATATGATGGCCATCCTTTTAGGAAGTCCACATGGAAATGGTTCCTTTTTTGCAGCTGCAGGGAATGTTATCTTATTGAGATGACATAGGTTATTTAACCATTCCTTTAATGATGGACATCAGCAGTGTCACTTTTATAATAAAGCAGCAACGAACATTCTTTACGTACATCCTAAAACACTTCTTTGAGGAGGATGGACTCCTGGAAATAGAGTTTTTAGGTGAAAGGGTAAGTAGGTTTAAAATGTTTTAATAGCTTTTAATAGCTACTGCAGAATAGCTATACTAACTGACATTTCAAACAATAAAATTCAGCCATCCATTCTAACTTTCTTTTCTTATTAAAAATTTTTAAATAGATTCCTAGATTTAGGAAAAGATCTGAGAAAACAAGTCCCTCAATTTATATATGAGAAAATGAAGGTTCAGAGAGGGTAAGATTATGGACTCAAGATCTCAAAACCCCCGACAAGATGACTGACCAGGAGTTCTCTGAACAGTGGTTACTGCTGAAAGCCAGGAAGGCAACTTGAGTTAACTGACTTCAAATATAATGTGTGTTCCATCAGAGTTACTAACAAGCAGGAAGGGGAACTGTCAACTCCTTTTCCTTGCCTACCCGCGGCAAGAAAAGAAAAGAAGTACATTTCTAAAAGATACAAAAGCAAGAGGGAGCCGGAAAGGAGGATTCTCAAACTAGGTGGAGTAATGGGCACCAAGAGCTTAAGGTATCATAAGTTCAGCTGCATGAAGTGCGCAAGTGTGGCGGAAAAGACTCTGACACGGGATGACCTTAGCAAAAAACCTTCCACGGCCTCAGTGGGTTGTATGAAAAGTTTCTTGGTTCTAAATATCTCCATGTGGCATCCAAAATGAATGCCAGTACTGAAACCAAATTCTGAAGAGAAATATCAGAAAAGAACTAACATCCCACAATGAAGAAACATCTTCAAAGAAGATGTTGTTAAAAAAATACCACAAAAGTCCTTTCCAACAAATTCCAGACCTAAAAGTAAAGCTTTAAAATGAAGCTCCAAGCACAGAAGTCTTGAATCCTTTGCTCTGTGCCTGAAGAGGCCCATTTAAAGGAAGGCATTTCTAACCAGATAACACTGTCTTTATTTGACCAGACCTATGGGGCATAGCAATGAGAAAAGGAGGTGGCAACTACACCTTTTGAAATTATAATAGCATGGTCTAGAAGAGAAGTCAGCACACTTCTTCTATAAAGGGCCAGAGAGCAAATATCTTAGGCTTTGCAGGCCATATGGCCTCTGTTGCAACTATTCAACTCTGCTCTTGTAGTGCAAAAAAAATAGCCATAGACAATATATAACCAAATAAGCATGGCTGTGTTCCAATGCAACTTCATGAATGCTGAAATTTGAATTTTATATAATTTTCATGAAAAATTATTGTTTTGATTTTTTTCAACCATTTAAGAATATGAAAACCAGTCTTAGCTCACGGGCTGTACATAAACAGTCAGTGGGCTCGGTTTAGCTTGGAGGCCATCACTGGCCAACCTCCGGTACAGAGCACTTAGTTCCCAATTGTACAATTGAATGTTGGTGGAAAGATGGGAATATCTGAGGCCAGCTCATAGGAGAGTTAAGTTAGAAGGCAGAAAGATAGAAACATGATGTGCTTTTTTTTTTTTTGATTTGACACATTCATTTTTTGAAATGATTACCAGAAGAAGGATACTTTTACATCCATCACCTCAGTTACCTTTTTCACACACACACACACACACACACACACACACACACACACTGTATTTTATTTTTACAAGAGATAAATAAACTGACACCAAGCATTGTAAATGGATGACCACAACAAAAGCAACAATGATTGCAGTTACCAAACACAAAACACACTCATACTAAGAAACATGATGTTCTTTACACGTTTCAGATATTTACCTTAAATCTCTTCTCTTGCTGAATTCCTCTGGTGGAATTGTCCAAGGCAGGTCTTGAGGGAGACATTCTAAAACTTCTGAAGAGAAGTCAGAGAAATCCACTCCATACTCTGTTAGTATCCCTTCTGTTTCAGGCTCGATCTCACCAGCCTGCCCAAGACTCTTAGCCAGCTGCCTGTGGACAGGACAGAGAGGAACAAGCATGTTAGTGAGTAATGAAACATAGGTGACCCATTTCCTCTCTAAAAATGAGGGTAGTAGGAAAGTCTTTGAAACCTCCTGCCCCTCCCCCAGAAGGAACACCATCATCAGTGAACGGAGGTGGGGGGGCAAGCAGAAGAGATGAGGATACTCTTGTCCTATTAACGCCATGACTACAGTATAATTTTACCTTTCCTCAGGAATTCTGACCCAGGGAGTAGGGCCAGACGGCCCTTCTTAGGACTCTGGAAGTTGTTATTCATGGAGAATTAAAAGCTTTTGTCAATTATTTCTCTTGTAAACACCTTTAGAGACAATTCTGATCAACCCAGTTTGCTGTTAAATCATTAGTTTCACAGTGCCTATACCTTACATCATGCTTACTAGATTAGATCTCATGTTTTTATTTATTTCACAATTCTACTAATTTTTCCCTTAATGTTTTAAAATATTTTATCTGAACACAAAAGTAATATATGTTCACTCTAGAGAAGTTAGAAAAGAAAGAAATATACCAAGAAGAAAATTTAAATTATCTTTAATCCAGTCACCCAGCAAACGACCATCCGCATTTTAAGGTACTGGTCCATTAAAAGTAAGATTGCATTTAATAGGACAGTCCTGATGCTGTGAGTAGGATTCCATCTTTTAGAGGGCTGATCTCACTCTTTTATCTGTGGGACATCTACACATATATCAAAATTGATAATTCTCGATTCTTCTAAGTATTGGCATGCCACATACAGACCACAAGTCTAAAGTTAAGTGCTGAATACAGATAGTCAATAAGGAAACGTGACATAAGTCTCAAAACAGCCGCCTTTGTTGAGGGTGATGGGGAGACCAGAGAAGGCTACCTCCTCCATTGTATAGGTCTACTCATCCACCAGCGTGATCCAGGAATCCACCCTCAGTAATTCCTGCAAGCAGTTTAGCTCTGGCATTAGGGTCTTCTCTGGGGCCACTCAATTTCTTTGAAGAAGATTCTGTTTCCTACATAAGGGTAGATGCCTGGCTACTAGAGTTCTTAGGTACACAGTGGTGGAGTGGGACTGGGGATGTGGTTGCCTTACATGCAGACTTTTAACAAATTCCCATTTTCAGCCTCACTACTGGAACATGGCAGTGGTGGCAGAACGGCTGGCCCCATTTCTCATATGCCAGCCAAGAGAGACCAGCCCACTGTTGACACATACACCTGCCCACCAGCACAGGCTCAAGGCAGCCTGTAGGTTGACCTGTGGGCTCCAGGTGGCCTGTAGGCATTTCACATACAATGGTGGCTCAGACCAGTGCCTTCTCCTCAAACGTAGGTGGTGATCTCCCAGAAAGCACATCAAAAAGCCAAAGATAGCAAAAATACATGGGAAAAAAATAACAGAAAGCTATCTGGAAGATCCACAAATATATGAAAATTAACCAACCAATGGATTAAAGAAGAAATAAAAAGAGAATTAGAAAATATTTTGACCTGAATAAAACACAACATAACAATGTTTGTGAGAAGCAGCTAAAGCAGTGCTTTGAGGGAAATTTACAGCATTAAATGCTCATATTAGAAAAGAAGAAATGTGTCAGTGACCTAAACTTCTACCTTAAAAAACTGAAAAAAGAAAAGCAAATTAGATCCCAGGTAAGCAGAAGGAAGGAAATAATAAAGAAATAAGAATCAATGAATAGAAAATGAAGAAACAATAAAGAAAACCAATAAAATCAAAAGCTGATTCTTTGAAAAGATAATAAAATAGGTAAGCTTCTGGTGAGGCTGATCAAGAAAAATAAGGAAGAAGTTACCAGTATCAGGAATGAGAGAACATTTTTATAGATCCTATGAGTATTAAAAGAATAATAAGGGAATTATGAATGACTTTAGGCCAACAAATTCAACATCTTGGATGAAATGGGTAAACTCCTTGAAAGACATACACTGCCTAAGACTCCTCAAGCAGATACCAATACCTAAATATTCCTTTATCTGCTAAAGAAACTGAATTCATAGTTTAAAATGTTCCCACAAAGAAAAATTCAGGCCCAGATGGTTTCACTGGAGAATGCTACTAAGTCTTCAAGGAAGAATTAATACTAATTCCATAGAAACTCTTTCAGAATGCAGAATAGGACAGAACACTTCCTAACTAGTTTTATGAAGCCAGCATTACCCTGATACCAAAATCAGACAAAGGATTCATGAGATCAATATCCCTCATGAAAAACAGACTTAAAATTCTTATGAAATATTAGCAAACAGAATTCAGCAATACGTAAAACGATAATACAACATTCAAGACCAAGTAATTCAAGATCTGTCTGACATTCAAAAATTAATCAATTTAATTCATCAATTAGCAAACAATGAAAAAACACATACAATTATCTCAATAGAAGCAAAAAAGCATTTAACAAAATTCAACATCTATTCATGATCAAAACACTCAGCAAATGAGTAATGAACAGGAAGGTCCTCAACTTAATAGTGAAAGACTAAATGCTCTCCTCCAGATCAGGAAGACAAGGGTGTTCACTCTCACAAATAGTATTAAACATGGTATTGGAAGTCCTAGTGAGAACCATAAAGCAAGAAAAAGAAAGGAAAGGCATACAAATCAGAAATGAAGACTTCCACATTGCATGTAAGTGGACCAAAGGACTACAATTCCCATTACAGAAGCCTCCTACTTAATGCCTGGCATCTCTTTATAGAAGACTCCTCTAACTCTACAAAAACTAGTACACTGTGAAACTAGTGTGAAAGCCAGCACGCTGTATGACTGTGGCCAAACTAATCCTGATAAAAGACTATGATTGAACTTCTTGTTCTTGGCTTTCCAGACTGGCCTTTGTTCCTACCCATAACTTTCTCAGGACATTCAAGACTCTTACTGTTTCTAAGAGCCCTTCAGTACCCTTCTAAAAATTCCTTTTCCAACCACAGTTGGTTTCTCCTGTTTGCAATCAAGAATCTAGACAGTTAAAGACTCAGGTCTCATTAATTTTCAGATTGACAACATTATGACCTGTGTTCACTAGAATGCAGTTCCTGTTGAGGATTTGGGGAACCTGTTGTCACCTCTGAAGTTTGAAGGACATTTTGGAAATTAATATTTTGAAAATTAATGGGACCTGAGTTACCTCCAGCCCATCTAAACAATTATTCTCACAGGTTCCTGAGGTTCTATTCTCTACATCCATCTCCTAAAACTAATGGGTTTGTCTGGGTTCTTGGTTGTAAGCATGAGAAACTAACTCCAGATGGAAAAGTAATTTATTGGAAAGATACCAAAGAGATCACAGAAACAGTGAGAGACCTGGAGAACCTGAAAAGAGGGTGGAAACAAAAGAATTACATGCTCAACCTCTAAAGTCTTGATTCCAGGCTAAGGTGGAAACTCAGTGACCTCCTATGCATATCAAAAAATTATTTTGACTCTATTGCAGCTGCCAGGCTAAGATGGCAACAAAATAAATAAACAAAAATAAAAATCTGGCTTCCAGTGTCCTTGTCCCCACGCTGAGCCACAGCCACCCCCCGCCTCTGCAGGAGACCGACCAACACTAGCAGGTGTTCCAATGTGATGCTGAATAAGAATGTTGAGAGAAGACCCACCACCAGTCCCTCCCATCAGGAAGCTTGCACAAGCCTCTCAGATAGCCTCATCCACCAGGGGACAGATAGCAGAAGCAAGAAGTACTACAATTCTGCAGCCTGTGGAATGAAAACCACATTCACAGAAAGAAAGACAAAATGAAAAGGCAGACGACTATGTACCAGATGAACGAACAAGATAAAACCCCAGAAAAACAACTAAATCAAGTGGAGATAGGCAACCTTCCAGAAAAAGAATTCATAATAATGACAGATATGATGATACAGGACCTTGGAAAAAGAATGGAGGCAAATATCGAGAAGATGTAAGAAATGTTTAACAAAGACCTAGAAGAATTAAAGAACAAACACCTAGGAGAATTAAAGAACAAACAAACAGAGATGAACAATACAGTAACTGAAATGAAAAACACACTAGAAGAAATCAATAGCAGAATAACTGAGGCAGAAGAACGGATAAGTGACCTGGAAGACAGAATGGTGGAATTCACTGCCACAGAACAGAAGAAAGAAAAAAGAATGAAAAGAAAGGAAGACAGCCTAAGACACCTCTGGGACAACATTAAACACATTCACATTACAGGGATCCCAGAAGGAGAAGAGAGAGAGAGAGGACCTGAGAAAATATCTGAAGAGATTATAGTTGAAAACTTCCCTAACATGGGAAAGGAAAGAGCCACCCAAGTCCAGGAAGCACAGAGAGTCGCAGGCAGGATAAACCGAAGGAGAAACACGCCGAGACACATAGTAATCAAACTGACAAAAATTAAAGACAAAGAAAAATTACTGAAAGCAACAAGGGAAAAACGACAAATAACATACAAAGGAACTCCCATAAAGTTAACAGCAGATTTCTCAGCAGAAACTCTTCAGGCCAGAAGGCAGTGGCATGATATATTTAAAGTGATGAAAGGGAAGAACCTACAACCAAGATTACTCTACCTGGCAAGGATCTCATTCAGATTCGATGGAGAAATCAAAAGCTTTACAGACAAGCAAAAGCTAAGAGAATTTAGTACCACCAAACCAGCTCTACAACAAATGCTAAAGGAACATCTCTAAGTGGGAAACACAAGAGAAGTAAAGGACCTACAAAATAAACCCATAACAATTAAGAAAATGGTAATAGGAACATATATATCAATAATTACCTTAAACGTGAATGGATTAAGTGCTCCAATCAAAAGACACAGGCTCACTGAATGGATACAAAAACAAGACCCATATATATGCTGTCTACAGGAGACCCACTTTAGACCTAGGGACACATACAGACTGAAAGCGAGGGGATGGAAAAACATATTACATGCAAATGGAAATCAAAAGAAAGCTGGAGTAGCAATCCTCATATCAGATAAAATAGACTTTAAAACAAAGACTGTTACAAGAGACAAGGAAGGACACTACATAATGATCAAGGGATCAATCCAAGAAGAAGATATAACAATTATAAATATATATGCACCCAACATAGGAGCACCTCAACACATAAGGCAACTGCTAACAGCTATAAAAGAGGAAACTGACAGTAACATAAAAATAGTGGGGGACTTTAACACCTCACTTACACCAATGGACAGATCATCCTAACAGAAAATTAATAAGGAAACACAAGCTTGAAATGACACAACAGACCAGAAAGATTTAACTGACACTTATAGGATATTCCATCTAAAAACAGCAGATTACACTTTCTTCTCAAGTGCATACGGAACATTCTCCAGGATAGATCACATCTTGGGTCACAAATCAAGCCTCGGTAAATTTAAGAAAATTGAAATCATATCAAGCATCTTTTTCAGCCACAACGCTATGAGATTAGAAATCAATTACAGGGGAAAAAAAACATAAAAAACACAAACACATGGAGAGTAAACAACAGGTTACTAAATAACCAAGAGATCACTGAAGAAATCAAAGAGGAAATCAAAAACTACCTAGAGACAAATGACAATGAAAACATGACGATCCAAAACCTATGGGATACAGCAAAAGCAGTACTAAGAGGGAAGTTTATAGCAATATAATCCTACCTCAAGAAACAAGAAAAATCTCAAACAATCTAACCTTACACCTAACGGAACTAGAGAAAGAAGAACAAACAAAACCCAAAGTTAGTAGAAGGAAAGAAATCATAAAGGTCAGAGCAGAAATAAATGAAACAGAAACAAAGAAAACAATAACAAAGATCAATAAAACTAAAAGCTGGTTCTTTGAGAAGATAAAAAAATGGATAAATCTTTAGCCAGACTCATCAAGAAAAAGAGGGAGAGGACTCAAATCAATAAAATTAGAAATGAAAAAGAAGAAGTTACAACAGACACCACAGAAATAAAAAGCAGCCTAAGAGACTACTACAAGCAACTCTATGCCAAAAAAATGGACAACCTGGAAGAAATGGACATTCTTAGAAAGGTATAAGCTTCCAAGACTGAACCAGGAAGAAACAGAAAATATGAACAGACCAATAACAAGTAATGAAATTGAAACTGTGATTAAAAATCCTACAACAAACAAAAGTCCAGGACCAGAAGGCTTCACAGGCGAATTCTATCAAACATTTAGAGAAGAGCTAACACCCATCCTTCTCAAACTCTTCCAAAAAATTGCAGAGGAAGGAACCCTCCCAAACTCATTCTACGAGGCCACCATCACCCTGATATCAAAACAGACAGAGATACTACAAAAAAAGAAAATTACAGACCAATATCACTGATGAGTATAGATGCAAAAATCCTCAACAAAATACTAGCAAACAGAATCCAACAACACATTAACAGGATCATACACCATGATCAAGTGAGATTTATCCCAGGGATGCAAGGATTCTTCAGTATACGCAAATCAATCAATGTGATACACCATATTAACAAACTGAAGACTAAAAACCATATGATCATCTCAATAGATGCAGAAAAAGCTTTTGACAAAACTGAACACCCATTTATGATAAAAACTCTACAGAAAGTGGGCATAGAGGGAACCTACTTCAACATAATAAAGACCATATAAGACAAACCCACAGCAAACATCATTCTCAATGGTGAAAAACTGAAAGCATTTCCTCTATGATCAGGAACAAGACAAGGACGTCCACAATTATTATGTGCCACAATTATTCAACATAGTTTTGGAAGTCCTAGCCATGGAAATCAGAGAGGAAAAAGAAATAAAAGCAATACAAATTGGAAAAGAAGAAGTAAAACTGTCACTGTTTGCACATGACATGATACCATACATAGAGAATCCTAAAGATGCCACCAGAAAACTACAAGAGCTAATCAATGAATCTGGTAAAGTTGCAGGATACAAAATTAATGCACAGAAATCTCTTGCACTCCTATACACTAACAACAAAAGACCAGAAAGAGAAATTAAGGAAACAATCCCATTCACCATTGCAACAAAAAGAATAAAATACCTAGGAATAAACCTACCTAAGGAGGTAAAAGACCTGCACTCAGAAAACTTTAAGACACTGATGAAAGAAATCAAAGATGACACAAACAATTGGAGAGATATACCCTGTTCTTGGATTGGAAGAATCAATACTGTGAAAATGACTATACTACCCAAAGCAATCTACAGATTCAATGCAATCCCTATCAAATTACCAGTGGCCTTTTTTCCCAGAACTAGAACAAATATCTTAAAATTTGTATGGAGACACAAAAGACCCTAAATAGCCAAAGCAGTCTTGAGGGAAAAAAAAACGGAGTTGGAGGAATCAGACTCCCTGACTTCAGACTATACTACAAAGCTACAGTAATCAAGACAATGTGGTACTGGCACAAAAACAGAAATACAGATCAATGGTACAGGAGAGAAAGCCAGAGATAAACCCACATACCTATGGTCAACTAATCTATGACAAAGGAGGCAAAGATATACAATGGAGAAAAGACAGTCTCTTCAATAAGTGGTGCTGGGAAAACTGGACAGCTACATGTAAAAGAATGAAATTAGAACACTCCCTAACACACACCATACACAAAAATAAATTGAAAATGGATTACAGACCTAAATGTAAGACCGGACAGTATAAAACTCTTAGAGGAAAACATAGGAGGAACACTCTTTGACATAAACCACAGCAAGATCTTTTTTGATCCACCTCCTAGAGTAATGGAAATAAAAATAAACAAACAGGACCTAATGAAACTTAAAAGCTTTTGCACAGCAAAGGAAACTACAAGCAAGTTGAAAAGACAACCCTCAGAATGAGAGAAAATATTTGCAAACAAATCAACGGACAAAGGATTAATGTCCAAAATATATAAACAGCTCATGCAGCTCAATATTAAAAAAAAAAAAACCCAATCCAAAAATGGGCAGAAGACCTAAATAGAGATTTCTCCAAAGAAGACATATAGATGGCCAAGAAGCACATGAAAAGCTGCTCAACATCACTAATGATTAGAAAAATGCAAATCAAAACTACAATGAGGTATCACCTCACACCGGTTTGAATGGGCATCATCAGAAAACCTACAAACAACAAATGCTGGAGAGGGTGTGGAGAAAAGGGAACCCTCTTGCACTGTTGCTGGGAACGTAAATTGATACAGTCACTATGGAGAACAGTATGGAGGGTCCTTAAAAAACTAAAAATAGAATTACCATATGGCCCAGCAATCCCACTACTGGGCATATACCCAGAGAAAACCATAATTCAAAAAAACACATGCACCCCAATGTTCACTGCAGCACTATTTACAATAGCCAGCTCATGGAAGCAACCTAAATGCCCATCAGCAGATGAATGGATAAAGAAGATGTGGTACAAATATACAATGGAATATTACTCAGCCATAAAAAGGGATGAAATTGGGTCATTTGTAGAGACATGGATGGACCTAGAAACTGTCATACAAAGTGACGTAAGCCAGAAGGAGAAAAACAAATATCGTATATTAACGCATATATGTGAAATCTAGCAAAATGGTACAGATGAACTAGTTTGCAAGGCAGAAATAGAGACACAGATGTAGAGAACAAATGTATGGGCACCAAGGGGGGAAAGTGGCAGGGTGGGTGGTGGTGGTGGTGGTGGGATGAATTGGGAGGTTGGGATTGACATATATACACTAATATGTATAAAACAGATAACTAATAACAACCTGCTGTATAATAAATAAATAAATAAAATTTAAAAAACCCAAAAAACAAAAAATAAATAAAAAAATTAAAATCCAAGGGTGATAAGTCACTGTATTGTTGAATTCAGTCTTACTAAGTCTCCTACATGAAAAGTAGGAGTACTAATCAGAAGGAGTAAGACTCAAGAGAACCAAACCATATATATATATATCATATATATATATATATATGATATATATATATATATCATATATGTATATACATAGAAATACAAGATTAGGAAACACAAGATATAGGAAGATGCAGAAAGGTCTTAGTACCTTGGATGCCTAGTTCTAACTGAACTTTCATTGTCACAAGTCATAAACGGACTATGATAGCATATCCATCCTAAGTGGTGGTCTGTGAAAAGACAGTAGAGCAGAAACTTCCTCCCTGCAGGCAGAACTTCAAGGAATATATCCATGGTCTACTTTGGCTGAGGAAAGATGGCCTGATGGGCAGAGGCTACATGTTTAACCAGATGGATAGGGACCTAAAAGAAGAAAGATTGGAGGATTGGTGACAAAGACATCTGGGGAACAGACATGGAGAAACGGGTCAACTGTAATGGGCCCAGAGTACGATTATTTGTGTTCCATGAGAATGGTCAGCAAAACACTCCCACTGTGGAGGCAAGATGACCTTCAGAATGTCAACCAAGCCCCTTCCCCAGGCACTGCAGTGCTTGCTCAATGGGCATAAGAACAAAGTACCTGGTAACAGGAAATGAGCTCCACCGCATGAGCTTCCTCTCACTAATGCTAACCAACCGTTACAGAATGCCAGCTGCCCAGCAGCAGCAACCAACTCTGCCCCGATACAGAACCACGGCAGGAAGACCCACCAACCAGCTGATAGCAGATTTAGTTCACTGAGCTCTTCTATGATGGAGAGGACAGCAATCTTTCTCCATTAAAAGAAACACTAATTCTGGGTTTGGGTTTACTGTCTTCATTTGTTCTACCCACCTTGCTTATAAACACCATAATCCATAGATTTACCAAATACTGTTTAAGCTATTGTGTTACCTCACTCAGTACTGTTTGTAATCAAGAATTTCACCTTACAGAAGTAGAGATGCCCACTGAATTCACTGATTAGAATGATGTATAGCGTACTGGCGGGCTAAATCGGGAGGTAACATCTTATGAAGTTGGGATATAACGTTGCTTTTATTATTCTAGAGTTGTGCACACCGTCTGGGGACCAAGAATGCAAGGGAGGGGTTGGGCCTTTCACTGGCATACTTAAGACTCACTCACAGTAATACTCACTTCTACATTTGAGAGACTTTAGTACCTCTGAGGACAGTTGTGATTCCTCTGAATTCAAGGCTAAGACTCCAAGAATCCCAACTGATTTATTAACAAGGCATGAAATATACTTCCTACTTTCAGAACTATGTGCAATTCGAGTCAATTGAGAGATGACTCAGAAGTAAGGGTTCAAGAATGGCAAGTAATGATATAAAGAGGTTAATCATATATTATGTTGATCCATATGAAATTACCAATATATTTGACCATTTTTTACCTATAAAACACAATTTCACAATTTCCTACAGTATTAAAAAAACATGTAAAATAATTAACCATACATATAATCCAACAGCATACACAGTTTTCGGAAGAAGTATAAACAACAAAGTAGATCATATAGAGCTTATTAGAGAATTCAACTAATATGGAAAGAAACACATTCTAATATGTGGGTAGGAGTCTCAGTAACAGTCTTTGTGAAGCAGACTTAAAACACAGTGCCCATCCTACTCCTACTTGGTGAGACTGGAGTGGCCAAAAATGATCATCTTATGCTTGTTAATGGAGGGTTTAAACACCTGAACAAACGGCATTTTATAATATTCAACTTAAAAACTATAATGCTAAAATCTAAGAACACATTATTTAAAGATGCGGGGGGTGGGGGGGAAGGTGGGGAGGTGTTCCATTAAAAAAATACTGCATGTAAAAAGGAAGAAAAGAACAAGCAAGGGAAATGGCAGAAGGAGAAAACATACATTATAAGTATACAGACACAGAAATGACTATCTTGATCAAAGATATTAGCAAGAGCTCAAAAATTTATGAAAATATCACCACTAAAGAAGAGCTCAAAGCAAAGATCCAAGTGCATACAAAATAAATAAATTTCACAAAAGGAAATAAAAAATAGTGTGTTAGACCTAGGAAATAGGAAATAAGTAGAAAAGGAAAAAAAAATCCATCACAGAAATGAAAAGTCATACGGGAGATAACTAATGAAGAACTGACACAATTTGAAAAAAATAAGGATCATAGAGAAAAGTCTGAGAGAAGTGGGAAAAAATGAAATTGGAACATACTAAGAGTATAAAAAGATTATAGGGAAAACAGATATGAAAGGTAGGTGAAGGAGATCAAACATTGGCATAACTGATATTCCTGAAGGAACTTCATATATGAAATAGAAAACATTTTCAAAAATATCACTAAGACAACTTTCCTGAAATAAAAGAAATTTTACAGACAGAAAGGGTATATACCATGTCTCAGGAAAAACTAATACAGAAAATTACCACTGAAGTTAGTAGACTTTAAAGATGAAGATTTTTAAATGCAAGAACTCACAGAATGTAATTCTCACAAACCATTTCTGAAGGACTGCTAGATAAAGACGACAGCCTACCAAGAAATGGAGCAATTTCTCCAAAAAGAAGACGAGTGCTGAGTACTGGATCCCCTTCTGTTGGGATGGAAAGGTGAAAGGAAAGGAGGACAAAAGTAAGCATGATGATGGGCCTAATATTCGTCAGAACAAGTCACGTCAGTCATTAGATCTTTGCTGAAATTTAAAGGAAAAAACAAAAACCCTGTCTTTTATCTTATTTAATTTTATTGTTGCTTTGCGTTCTGGCAAAATTTTTTCACCATGCTCTATTCTGAGTCCAAAGAATCTTGATTTGTTCACTGAAATTATAACATGGCCTATAAAAACAAAATTATATTCTGATTAGGGCCTCCAAATGTGATCAATGACTCCAAGTTTCTATTAGTAGGAATTAACATTTATTTTACTAAGTTGCAGAGAATGTTTCTCAAATATCGTATTTAAATAAATTTATTATAGGTTTTCACTCAAGATGCATTTGATAGTAGCACAGACTAGATAGCTTGCAGGAGATAAAAATCTAACAGGTCAGCAATAAGAGCTCATGTATTCAGACCTTAGATGCCCCAGAAAGAATCATATGCTGTCTACTTATAAATTCTGCCATCACTCTAAACACCAAAATAACTTGGGATCTAAACAAAAGCAGAAGCTAGTAAGGAACTGACTTACACATTGTGTATTTCTCTTACAGAAGGATTTGTTTTATATTTTTATTTCAGTGTAAATTTTATTTTAAATGAATACTGAAAGTAACTTTCCCTTTCATGTGTTACAGTTCAAATATTACAACTTCCTAAGCAGTTTCTGTCTTCTATTCACTGTCTGAAAAGATGGTAACAGCTGCTTTAGGACAACTATGATTCAATGTTGCATCAAAATGTTTGGCCAGGGGCTTCCCTGGTAGCGCAGGGGATAAGAATCCGCCTGCCAATGCAGGGGACACGGGTTCAATCCCTGGTCCGGGAAGATCTCACATGCCGCAGAGCAACCAAGCCCGTGCGCCACAACTACTGAGCCTGCGCTCTAGAGTCCACGAGCCACAGCTACTGAAGCCCACGCGCCTAGAGCCCATGCCCTGCAACAAGAGAAGCCACTACAATGAGAAGCCCGTGCACTACAATGAAGAGTAGCCCCTGCTTGCTGCAACTAGAGAAAGCCTGCGTGCAGCAACGAAGACCCAATGCAGCCAATAAATAAATAAATAAATTTTAAAAATGCCCAATTCTCTTAAAAAGCAACCTACTCTGCACTAAAATATGTCCTTCAAAAATAACTTGGGGGACTTCCCTGGTGGCACAGTGGTTAAGAATCCGCCTGCCAATGCACGGGACACGGGTTCGACACGGGTTCAAGGCCTGGTCCAGGAAGATCCCACATGCCGCAGAGCAACTAAGCCCGTGTGCTACAACTCCTGAGCCTGCTCTCTAGAGCCCGCAAGACACAACTACTGAAGCCCGCGGGCCTAGAGCCTGTGCTCCGCAACAAGAGAAGCCACCGCAGTGAGAAGTCCGCGCACCACAACTAAGAGTAGCCCCTGCTCGCCCCAACTAGAGAAAGCCCGGGCACAGCAACAAAGACCCAACACAGCCAAAAATAAATAAATTAATTAATTTTTTTAAAAAAATAAAAGTTATTATTGATAAAGAATTCTAAAAAACCAAATAACTTGGAAACTCTCACAGCCAAGAGGACCCTAAAGAGACATGACAACTAAATGTGATATACAGGTATTCTAAATGGGAGCCCTGAACAGAAAAGGGACGTTAGATTTTTTTTAAATCAAGGATTTCTGAATAAAGGTATGGACCCTAGTTAATAATAACATATTAGTTTTGGTTCATTAACTGTAACGAATGCACCATACTACATGTTAACAATAGGGGAAACTAGGTGCGGGGGTATATGAGAACTCTGTACTATCTTGACAATTTTTCTGTAAATATAAAACTGTTCTAAAAAATAAAACTGAGACGAATGACTAAAAGAAGTTATCTAGATTTCCATTAATAGGTAAATGATAAACTGAACAATGGTATATTTGTTCAACTGATTATTACGCATTTAAAAAATAATTTTGAGGGGCTTCCCTTGTGGCGCAGTGGTTGGGAGTCCGCCTGCCAATGCAGGGGACACAGTTTCGTGCCCCGGTCCGGGAAGATCCCACATGCTGCGGAGCGGCTGGGCCCGTGAGCCATGGCCGCTGAGCCTGCGCATCCGGAGCCTGTGCTCCGCAACAGGAGAGGCCACAGCAGTGAGAGGCCCGCGTACTGCAAAAATAAATTAATAATAATAATAATTTTGAAGATGTAGCAACATAAAAATGACTATGACATAAAGTAAAAAGAATAAAATGTATTTAGGAATAGTGTAATTTAACTATGTAAAAACATTTATGAAAAGATTAAAAGGGAATGGTGTTAATTTTTTTTTAGAGAAAAAGGATTATGAGTGACTATTTTGTCTATTTTCTAAACTTCCTTTAATGTTGTAACATTTTTAATTTAAAAATTATAGAAACATTTATTATAATGAAACTATGGTGCCCAGTGCTGGTTGCCTAACCAAAATTCAATCCCCTCTTCCTCCTTCCTAATAGAAACCTAATCTTCTTCATAGAGGGAACTCATCTCACCTTCAGATCTTCATTATTCTAATAAAATCAGAGCATAGCTCCCCTGGAGACCATAATCGATATCGTGGTTGGTGGATAGAATTTCCCCCTTCCTTGTTTGATGTGATCAAGAAAGCATGCAGCTTGAGCACACTGGCAGCCATCTTCACGGCCATAGAGAATCCACTGCTAGATCACTGAAAACAGCAAAGGGCAATCTGATAATATCAAGTCACTGACTATACTAGGCCTGAAGCCTGCACAACCTCTGGACTCTCACTTATGTGAGATAATATATTCCCTTATTATTTAAGTCACTTTGGGTCAGGGTTTTCTATCACTTGGTGCTAAAAGCAACCTAACTAATATAAAAATATTTTAAAATATCTTCCATGAGAAGCAAACTTTCCTTTCCTTCCCTTCCCTCTGCAACAGAAAATATAAAGCTCTTACTACCAAAAATAAAATCTCAGGACTGTTCACATCATATATCTTGTAGATATTCAGTACACACTGACATGGTACGGCTGGTTCTAGAGCATAAAAATACTATTAATGGCTCCTTCCTTAAGCAAATGTATTTCTATCTTAAAGCCGCTCCCTTTATGATTTCCATGTTGAACCAGGCCCCCCCAAAATAAAACAAGCTCATTTCACCTTCATGAAAGACCAAGAAGTCATCCCTTCCCCAGGGCAGATCTCTCTCCTCAGTATTATCACTCTCCTTTGATTATATCTCCTTTCTGGCACATGCCTCTTTCTAGCTGTGTAAATGTGGTTTAGGTATTGTACATCTCTTATTTATTATAGATGAGGAGAATCATCCTAAAGAGAATAAACATTTCTTTGTTTCTGTATCTTACACTGATGCTTGTTCATCTTAAGTGCCCAATACATGATGGTTGAATAAATAAATAAACAAATTAATGCTCTTGAGCCTGGAAAAAAGGCATTCTGTTCCTCCTTGAAACTCCAGAGGAAAACTAAGAAAACTGAAGATGGTAAAAAAATAAATAAAACCCAAAACATGGATCTAGGTAAACACTTGAGTCCTTTAATAACCAGCTGCCACGTTAGCAAAGTTATTAATACTAATATCAAAAAAATTAGGAACAAGAAAAAAATGCCTGCTACTACTGCTTTCACTCAAAATTGAACTGTCATTACTCATTTGTGTGGAAAATATCTCCTTCCCAATTGTGAGTTGCCAGTTCAGGAAGATTTGAAAAAGAAATAAATGTTTTAGGGATTTGAATTGAAGAAACAAATCTGTTTACCAATGATATGATTATCTACATTAAAAATCCAAAGGAAACTATACCCAAAGTATTAAAATTAATAAGGGGATTTAGCAAGGTGTCTGGATAAAGAATTAATATACAAAAATTAACTGTAATTTTATATACCAGCACCAAAAAGTTAGAAAATGCAACTTAAAGTGTCTGTTCTTCAGAAGTTAACATTAACAACATGAAAAGACAACTCTTAAACCAAGGAAAAGATATTTTCCATATTATTAACTGCTAAAAGACTACTTTCTAGAATATTTTTTTAAACTCAAAAAAAAAAAATCAAATGACAAACACCCCAATTTAAAAAGAATGCTAAAATGAGTGAGTGAAAGTTTAAGCAAAAAGAGAATTGCAGAGTTTCAAAAAATATCTCCCAGAATATAGTATAATATTTACAAAGGAAAATAGTAAGTTAGGAACTCTGGCAGGTACCATCTTAGCCAAGTGATCAAGGTTAACTTCACCAGTATACATACTGATATCACGTACCCCCCGATATGATGTATATCACTTTATGGTATCCTTCCCAATAATGCTTAATCTCAGTCTAATCATGAGAAGACATTAGACAAACCCAAACTGAGAAACATTCAAAATCACTGACCAGTACTCTTCAAAAGTGTCAAGGTCATGAAAGACAAGGCTGAGGAATTATCACAAATTGGAAAAACTACAGTGACATGACAACTGCAATGTAGGATCCTGGACCAGATGCTCAAACAGAAAAAGGAGGTTAGTGGAAAACCTGATAAGATCTGAATAAATTCGACACTTTATTTAACAGTATTGTACCAAAGTTAATGTCTTAGTTTTGGTAAATATTCTATGATAATACAAAGATGTTCACATAAGGAGAAGCTGGGTAAAGGGGATACAGGAACTCTCTGTACCATTTTTGCAATTCGAAATCTAAATTATCAAAACAAAAAATTAACTGTGAAAAAAATGAGTAAAAACATTAAAGATAATCTCTAGGAGAGGAAACATAATGACCATAAATATATGAAAAGGTGCGCAATCTCATCAGTAATTAGGAAAATACAAATTGAAATCACAGTGAGATACCATCTTACATCCACTTGTTTGGCAAAAACTGAAGAGTCTAACAATATCACATGTTGATAAGAATGTGAAGCAATGGAGTTTAAACACTGCTGGTAGGACTAAAAATGGGTAGAGCCACTTTGGAAAATGATTTGGCTGTAAAGTTGTAAAGTTAAACATGCACATATGTATCACAGATGATGCAGTAATTTTACTCTTAAGTAGAGTCTAGAGAAACCAGTTAGTAAGCACTGGAATGTTCATAGGAGCATTGTTTATAATAGCAAGACCTTCAGCTCAACCCAAATATGCACCGCTAGATAAACAAATTATAGTATATTTCAGGAAATAGAAATATTATGAATTAAAATGAATGAAATATATGAATATATCTTGGAAACATAATGTTAAATGAAAAAAAAGCAAGTCGCAGAAGAATCTGCGTAGGATGGTATTTTTTATAAAGTTCGAAAACAAGCAAAACTAACACTTTCAGGGATATAAATATGGGTAAATTATAAAGAAAGGTAGATGTCTGAGACAGTGGTTACCTCCTGGGAAAAAATTAGGGGTTAGGACAGAGAGGAACACACAGGGAGCTTCAACAGTATTGTGACAGATTTCTTAATCTGGGTGGTGAGTTCAAGGGTTGGTTTAAATACAAGAATTCAAAAATCACTTTAGTGTTACATGTATTCTTTTATCTGTGAAACATACTTTGCAATTAATATTAATAAATATTTTTTAATAAAGGAAACCTCATTTTATTTATTTCTTTATGTATGTATGTCTGCATTGGGTCTTTGTTACTGTGCGCGGGCTTTCTCTAGTTGTGGAGAGCGGGGGCTAGTCTTTGTTGTGGTGCGCGGGCTTCTCACTGCGGTGGCTTCTCTTGTAGCAGAGCACGGGCTCTAGGCGCGCGGGCTTCAGTAGTTGTGGCACGCGGGCTCAGCAGTTGTGGCTCACAGGCTCTAGAGCGCAGGCTCAGTAGTCGTGGCACACGGGCTTAGTTGCTCCGCCAGTGCCCCACAACTACTTCCTGGGATCTTCCTGGACCAGGGCTCAAACCTGTGTCCCCTGCATTGGCAGGCAGATTCTTAACCACTGCACCACCAGGGAAGTCCAATAAATATTTTAAAACAATATTTTAGACAAATATATACCCAACCCTTAATAGTGATTATTTCAGGGGATGAAATTCTGGAAAATATTCACTTTCTATGGCACATGTTTTAAATAATTTTAGTATCAAATATATAATGAGTATGTAATGGAAAAAAATGCAATTTTTAAAAAATTTTGATACTGCAATAAGAAATAGTTGTGAGATAGAAAGTTTTCCTCATTAGAATAATTTATAATGATCACTACCTCAATTTTTTTCACTCACCAGAGTTCCTCCACAAATACTGTTCCCATTCACAATCTATGCTGTTACAACTGGATCCTACTGTAAGATTAATCAGGACAGTGCTGAAACATTCCCAGCTTCTTATACTTGGGAGTTGTGTGTATGTGCAAACATTCTCAACAAATAAGCATTAGGTCCACTGTTCTGCATAATGTGCTAGTAAAAACCTTACTGAGGGAAGGGGCCAACTACAGACAGAAGAAATTAAGACAGGAAAGTCCTTCGAATTGGTCTCTGTGCCTTAAAGAAAATAGGAACACTTAACAGTCAACATTAGTGTTGCAAACCATTCATCCTCCTTCCTCTACCACACAGCCTCATAAAGTTTTAGCCTTAAAACTAGGCTATACACGGGAAGGCAGTCATACATTCTTGGAGTGATTATCACTATCATTATTGCTCTCACATAAATGCTTTCATGCATATTGGCCTATGTTGGAAACCCCATGCAAACAGATACAATGGTATATCAGATCCCTGAGAACCTGCAAGTGGAGAACAATCAAACATGGCCACACCCAGAACTTCAGTAAAAATACGCAGTGAAAACAAAGTATGGCAAATACTTGAGCTGTATATTTTAGGTATTATTTTCTATAATCAGGAGGAAAGAACATATTATTTCCCTTTTTCTGGCTCAGTATTATGATGCAGCAGAAGGCAGTTAAGTAAGGAACTGGGGACTTTAAAAAAAGTGTGGGCAGATCAGTGATGACAATGTGGAAGAGAAGCAAGGCTCAGTAACACTGACTGATTTTAGGGAAGGCCCTAAAGATTGAGAGTGAAGAGTTTAATGTCAATGTGAAGGGAGCAAAGAGGAGGCTGAAAGCTTTTAAGGAGTAAAAAAGAAGGCTGATGGTAGCTACGGTTCTCTAATACTTTAAAATAATATTTTCAAGAAGACTGCGGATGAAGCTGACAACCATGGAAGAAGGGTTCATGATTGCACACGGTACAAGGAAGGAACAATTTGGAACCAAAGCCTGCATCAAGACCACTCTCCTCCATTCCTTTTACTTTTGCTCTGTTTTGACCAAGATGCTCTCAATGTTGAAGACATTAGCTTTTACCAAAGCGGATCGTTCCAGGCCACCAGGTGGAGCCCAACAGTCACAAAAAAGAGCCCCCTCCTCAGCCTGATTTGCTTTTTGTCTACCAGCCAAGCTAGAGCCAAAGCCCCCCGAAAAGGACTTATAAAGTCTAAGTTTGGTAATACAAGTTTTTAGGATTACATAACACAGCCTCTTCCTCAGAAGAGTCTTCAGATACGAACATTCTCTTGAAAAGGTGAAATACTCTTTGCACAGGAGGAAGAACTAGCTAGAGCTATTTTTCAATTTGCAAATCTTGTAGGCTACGCCTCAATGAAACAAACTAACTTATCCTGTTTGGTTTTTCTACCAACCTAGTTACTGTTTCTTTTTCCTAAACACAGTTTAATGTAATTTAATGACCATCTCCCCAATTCATATCTACCTCATAAGAAATTCGGTATCAATCAAACCTGAATGGAATAGTAAAAGTATTTGCTTCTATTAGTCAACAAATATTTCTGATTACTGACACCTTATAGGTACAAAGGTGGGAGTTGAAGAAGATACCAGAACAGACCCCCTTACCCATCAGCCACTTCTTCCCCACCACACACATCGTCAATCAGAACTTCCCTTCCTCTCCTTTCACCTCACCCAGTCACTCTCTCCAATGGAAGCTGCTATCCTTCATTCTCTTAAAATGAGCGGTACTATGACATTAAGCCTAGACAATCCACGTTCAACCAAAAATTTCTCAACCCTGCTAGACATGCATTGACCTATTCATTTTCCTCCTTCCCATCCCTGAAAGCTACCAAAGTTTGCTAGAGAAAGTAATATAAATATGTCAGTTTGCTCTAGGTCAATTCATGTCATAGATCTTTAGTTAGTCTTCAGTGTTGCCAAGAAACACTATTATGTTTTTCACAGTAGCTGCTGTAAAACTTTTCCATTTTCTTCAAGATTTATCCTTAAATATTCCAGAAGAAGAAGCCATGATAAATCTAGGAGAAAGTGACCTTGATATCTCCATGTGCATGACATCCTGGAAGAGAAGGATGGGACTGTAAACTCTATACTTTAGGATAGCAGATTTCACAAAGGTCTGAGAAAGTATAAGCATGAATTCCACTGCAAGAGTTTCTAAAGGGAAGGATGATTTAAGAGAGTTGAGAAGCTCTTAAAACTATAAGTCTGATTATATAATTACAAATCATTTCAGCAAGGAAGCCAATGTGGCTTTTTAAGTATCTTGGACAAGAATCTAGTACTAAATGTAAAAAATACTAAATATGTTGTGATGCATGACAAAAAGCAGTGACCCCGAAAAGCCAGTAAGGGTTCACTAAGAACAGATTACTTTTAGATTTTTGATAGCATTACAGGACTAAGGTTCATCAAAGTGTGGCATGTAATGTATAGAGGTGAATAAGGTTCAACTGAAATCTCTCATGGCAATTCCAAGAACAAGATAAAAATTAACTTGTAACAACTAGAGGTCTCTAGTACTGTAATTCTCTTTGGGCTTCCCTTAACTGGAGGCACCAAAGTGCCACTGGGAGTGCCAGAGAAGCAATGCTTACACTGAAGGGGGCACCAAGACTGATGGCCTCCTGAAGGCCCCTTCCAAAGCTACTGAAATTATACATTCTATTAATGTGCACATGCTACTTAACGTTTTTGTTAAAGATTCTAAATGTGGGGTTCTCCACCCGCAGTTATATACTGACTGTATATTGTTATCAAGTGTTGATTTTGAAACCACAGAACCTGGTTCTCATCACTTTCTGTTCTAAACCACTCCTGTGTTTTCTAGCTTGATTTATGGTACATCTTCCTAGTCAACATGACTGAAGACCCTGGGGTCATCAAATCATTCTCGTCTACCCATCTGACCAGCCAGCAAACATTCACTGAGTATCCTTGTCCTAAAGAAGTTCATGGCCAAGTAAATAACTTACATAAGCAATTACAATACAAACAGATGAGAGCTTTAAGAGTGGTATTATTAGAAACTATGGGAGCACCCATGACGGAGGACTCAGTCAGGGAACATTTTCTGAGTAGACGACTGAGTTAAGTTTAAAAGTTGAGTATTTCACTAAATAAACACTGGGGAGAGGAGAAAGCCGCTGCTGGGAAAGGAAGTGTAGTGTGCAGAAGCCTGGAGCTAGGAACACAGTCGGCAACGAAATGGCAAGCAATGAGGCATAAGTGAAGGGAACCGTAGGAGATGAAGTTGTCCTTGATGAATCGTGATTAAATGCCATCATCTAACCAATCACGCAAGTCAGAGGCCTGAGAGTTCATTCAAGGTTCTGTCTTTCTCTTTCATGCCCCTCTTCCCATTGGTTACCATGTCTGAGAAAATTTACCTTCTTCGTCTCCCCTGACTCTTTTCATTCCTTTTGCTTCCCTCACTGCAGCTCCTTTACTTCAGGTTCTCCCATCTCATCTTAGTGCGACAGCCTACTGCTTGCTTTCAGTCATGGCCCTTCCCACCCACTCTGGACTCTGAATCAGAGTGATCTTTTAGCAAACAGGCTTCCACTCTCCCAGAAACAACCCTGGATTTCCCCCTTCATCCACCTCCTCTAAGCTTCCAGAAAATTATTTTATTCCTATGGAAGAGCTTACAACACTCTGCTTTGTACCACAGCTAGAGCTCAGAGAGACAGGCCATTCAGTCCATCTGCTTTACCCACACTCTTTGCCAGGGAGTTGAGTCCCCCAGTCCCTGATAACGGGGCACTGGATCGCAGGACTTCGGACCCCTACCTCTGTTTACAACTATTAGGCAAATAACTGTCTCAATAGACCAATAAAGATCTTCTACCCTAGGAATTCTGTATTGTGCTCTAGACTACAGTGTGTGACCTGCAGAGGACTGGCAGTACCATTTGGGGGCCATGTATGCTATCAAGCAGGTAAATGGCTCCTGTGTAGAAAAAAGCAGACTAATACAAGTCATGTGCAGAAAGGGGGAGAGAAAAGATACCATGTGGTGGCTGGACCGGTCAGGGTGGTTGAGAGAGAAGCTGTGACTCCTTTGCCACCGTGTTAGTTCTGAGCTCCTCATGAGACCTGCCTACGCTTACTGCCCTGGGTTTTAGGTGAACCACCGATGTCTTATACTAATCACCACTTTTATTTAAATTAGATCAAGTAGGATTCCATTTCTTGGAATCAAATTAATCCTGTGACATTTATGTAAACTCCTTCTGCATTAGGTTATCATTTCTTTAAATAAAGAAACCACAGCTTGTTTACCTTTGTATTTCTCACATAATACAGCAGTGACTTACACATATGATTAACACCTGTCTTTGTGAACTGAATTTAACTACAGAAGAAGTAAATGACTTTGGACTTGAATAATCAGTAGCAATTATATAGGCAGAAGTTCAATAATTTTAAAGGGCAGAGTGTTGGGGCAGGGAAGAAATTCAAAAGAAAGGCGCTTCGGTTAAACTTGGTTTTTAGGCATGGTTTCTATGCTTTCATATTCATACCCAGAGCAAGTACTACCTTCACGCTCCGGGTCAGAACCTGGCAAAGATGAGAGAGGAAACCCAAGCGGTCACAGCACGGCATGTTCTGACTGGGAAACGGTGACCTCAGCTCCTAAAGATCAGTAACAGATAGCCAGAACAAAAGAGCCAGGCGACCCCCAACAGGCAACAGCTGCAGCGCGCACCCCCCACGAGACAGACGTCAGCTGAGAACTTCACCATGAAGACCCGCCACATTTTATTTCTTGAGATAAATTTTCTCTTTTCCACAAGGATTTTAAAAGGCTTATTTCCATAAAAGACAATTTTTAATGTCTTAATAGTAAAAAGGTCGAGAAAAAGCACAGCTTTCCATCTAAGTATGAGAATCTTCAAACTTTTGCATTTTGAAAAATAGATGATTAATATATGGTTATTATTTTAAAATATTCTTTCTTTAGATTCAGAGAATGTCCTTGCTGCTTCAAAGGCCTGACTCCTTTTTTGATTATTGTTGTACTTTACCCACAAGAAAAGAGTTCTTGATGAAGTAAGGGAGGATCTGTAAAAACAAAACAAAACAAAACAAAACAAAAAAGCACCTGAAGGGCCATCTGAGTAATAAGAGAAACTCATTCTGTGAAGATTTCCTGACTACACCCTTACAGCTCAAAAACTAAGGAAACAGCCCAATCAAGTATACACAATGGGATATGACAGAAAGGCAGATAAAAGACAAGGCTGGATTTCCTGCCTTGATGTGAAAGTGTTCCCTTTTCACTGCCAAGCACAGTGTGGTGGGCACAATCACCAGGGGCCAGGTGGCACAGCCATTATCAAGCCTTTTGAGTGGATGGTGAGAAACTGGCAAGCCGCTGAGAAGGGCTATTTAGGGCTCAAGGGGTTGACGTCACTTTTGGATAATGAGTTAGGCTTCAAAATGATGACATTGCAATCCCACCACTTGAGAGCAAAAAAGAAAGTGCAACTGTTCCTGAGTGGCTCTGAGATCATATAAATCACAGTGATCTTCATAGCACTGAGAAAGTGGCCCAGGATAGTATTTCTTAAATTGCATTAGGACACACAGATTTGATTTGGTTTACTTCACTAACCATAAAAGGCTAAGCAGAGAATAAACCTCATCAAAGCAGCACATCGTGGCCATCCATTCAGTGTCGGCACTCATAACCACGGAACATTCCCAGGAGGGTCCATCCTGCACAAGTTAGATGACCAACAAGCAAGTCACCCAATTAGACTAAAAGTAGTATCAGAGCAAATTTTTCTAGCTTGTATGCCTTTATTTTCATTTCCTAAAATGAAACCTAAGCATAAACCAGACACCATCTATAATAAAGGACTACAGATATAGCTAAAACTTAATACTTCTCTTTCAAAATGAATACCAATTGTAAGAAGGAAACAGGCACAGCATTTGATCAAACAGCTAGGTCCAGCAGTTTCTTCAGATTACAAGGAAATGGCTATCCATGATGCTCCGTGGCTATATAATCTATATTTAAGTTAGACTGGTTTCTAAAAGCTTCCCTAAAAACATGGTACCTTTCCCTGTTTACAGTAGGGTAATTTAATGTTTAATGCCACAAGTGAAACCTCTGAAGGATCAATACCAAAAAAGCACATCATTCAAACATACCTTTACTTTCATATTTTAAAGCATGGGGGACTGAGGTCCCATGAATACGCCTGGAATTTCACATATTTTAACACCAGTGTCTGAAAGGAGGGGTCTGATTGTTTGATACAATGAATTCTTTGCAAGTTCACAACTACAAACAGGATTCATAACGTAACAGGAAATAAGCAGAGGTTCAGAATGTGCTTATGTTTTATGCCAAAAAACAAACAAAAGAGGTGATTGCCTGGCAGTTCAAGGAACCTATAGGTGGCCAGCTGTGGTAGCTAAGGGTGATTTCTGAAGAACCACGCCTAGTACGCATGCTTTAATGAAGAAATAATAATTAAAATACACACAAAAATGCTTACGTAAATGCTACCTAAACCAAGTTCCGTCTGGGATCTGTGGTTTTTCTCGCCAGAGGTCACCTACCCCAGGGCAAAGTTGCTGTCTTCCTTCCAGTCCACAATGCGGCAGATGAACAGCGTGTTGGCATAATCTTTAGGCCGGGTCACAAAGTCCTGGGGACAGTCCTTGAGAGGTACATAAATTCTAGGCACCCGGTGGTCCGAGGGAGAAAACAGGGCATACTTCCTAAACAGTTCACTGTTCTTATCGGCCAAGAGTTTGAGGAAGCCAGTCGCTACACGGGAATGTTTTTTTTCCAAGATGTAAACCACCTGAAAATACCAAAGATATAGTCAATGCTGTTTATCTGTAGGACTGGATAACAGTTGGGAGAAGTCAGTAGAATGTTATTTGGTCAACTATCTGGGTCCAGCAGTTTTTCTAAGTCTAAATGAAGTACCTCTCAGTGAGGCTCTGTGACTAAGTTATCTATATTTAAGTTGTAACAACTGAAGCCAGCGAGCACCTATACCCAAGGAAAACTAAGCAATACACAGATTAATTAGATGAAAGTGCTTTTAAAACCAAGATCTATGTCTCAAAAAAATATGTAAAACTCCAGCAGGGAAGTACACCTCCAGGTATTTGGTCTGCATTACATTTTTCTCACATGAACTATACCAGTATCTCAGGTGAACAATACAATAATTGTTTATTTTAAAATGTTATTAAACGTAAATAACTTCTTTATTATGCCTTCAAATGCTGAAACCTTTTAACCTTCCTTCTTTCCAAGATTAAACCCAGTCTCTCATTTCACCAGGCAAAAATTCAATAGCACAAGTACATGCTATTTCTACCAAGAGAAACACATCATCTTGGACTGACCCATCATTCAGCTCTCACTCTCCTGTGCCCCTCCACGGGCTTTTTCACCACATCGAGACCACTAGTGCCTTGACCCTTGCCTTCTCTCAATGTCTGTTAGCTACTTCTTAGCCTTGAGTCCTTTCCTACCTGCCAGAGACACCATGTTTCATCACTTCAAGTCCTGTTACGTATGTCATCAAATGCCTCACCCCTCTTGTTGTTCCATTGCACCTACCCCGAAAATCCTCAATTCTGGAACCATTCAGCCACTGCTATTCTCTAACCTTAAACACAAGTTACTGAGTCCACCAGAAAAGAAGAAAATTATAATCATACAGATGCATACCATCACACATTAATGTTATACAACTGCTGCTAGGACCTCAAAAGCTCTAAGGTATTTTTTTAACCTGTTCCCAGTCAGCACAATGTATTCTTTTTGGCTGCGTTGCGGCAGGCAGGGTCTTAGCTGCAGCAGGCAGGGTCTTTGTTGAGGCATGTGGCGCAGGCTCTTTGTTGTGGCGCGCGGGCTTCTCTCTAGTTGCGGCCTACGGGTTTTCTTCTCTCTCTAGTTGTGGCGTGCTAGCTCCAGGGTATGTGGGCTCTGTAGTTTGTGGCACGCAGGCTTAGCTGCCCCATGGCACGTGGGATCTTAGTTCACCGACCAGGGATCAAACCCACGTCCCCTGCATTGGAAGGCGGATTATTTACCACTGGACCACCAGGGAAGTCCCCAGCATAATTTATTCTTTAAGCCCCACTCTCTTGATCCTTCTTTTGGGACTCCAATTATCTGAATGCTGGATCTTTTTTACTGTTCCACGGCTTCCTGAGGCTCTGTTCATTTTTTTTCAATGTATTTTCTCTCTGTTCACATAGGGTAAATTCTATTGATTGGTCCTCAAGTTAACTAATTCTGTGCTGAGTCACCTCTACTCTACTACTGAGCCCATCCAGCAAGTATTTCATTTGTTGCTGTATTTTTCAGTTCTATAATTTCCATTTAGTTCCCTTTTTATAACTTCTATTTCCTTGCTGAGACTTTCAGTTTTCTCATTTGTTTCAAGAGAATTTTTACTTGCTATTAAAGCATATTTATGATGGCTATCTTAAATCGCTATCAGGTAACTGCAGTATCTTGGTGTTGGCATCAACTAACTTGGTGTTAGCTGTCGTTCCTCACTCAAGTAGTGATTTTCCTGGTTCTTGGTATAAGGTGATTTTCTAATGTATCCTGGACCTTTTGGCTATAATGTTAGCAGGTTCAAGGTCTTATTTAAATCTTGCCTTTTAGAAGGCAGTCACCCTGTCTAGGGCGAGCATGCAGGTCCCGGACTACTTTTGTGGGCTGTAGCTACAGTGACAATTTAGTTTTCAGAGCCTTTGCAATGCTATTTTGATATGTTTGGTTGACAAGGTACCACTGGGGCTCCCACTAGTTTCTGCTGGTACTGCTGAGGGGCTGGCCACCTGGCTGGTCTCTCTGATATGGGTGAGGAGCACATCCTGGTCCACATCCATGCAGAGACAGAGAGACTTCTCGCTTAGGGTTTTGGGTGTAGTGGCACCCCCTTCTACTGGTGCTACCTGGCTGCTCAGCATCTCTGGGTGGGAGAGGGGCGTCTCAGGCCCATGAGGATAAAGAGGTTTCCTGGACCACGTACTTGTGGTAGGATCTCCCTTGCTAGTGCCATCTGGATGCCAGGTGTCTCTGGGTGGGGGAGGGGAGTCTCAGGCCCATAGAGACAAAGAGACTTCTGGGGCTAGGTCACCTCTTTGGCAGGATCCCTGCTGTCAAAGCCACCCAGATGCCTGGCATCTCTTGGTGAGGGACAGAAGTCTCAGGTGTGGTGGGGAAGGAGCGCCCTTTTCCTGGCCACTTGCCATCAGCAGAGATCCCAGTCAATTTGTCTTACAGGTGCTGCTGGGATTGCCTGGTGTCGTTGGAGGGCCTCCTGTTAGATCTGAGTGAGGAACGAGTCTGCTTGAGCCACCTTCTATTGTGGGGTTGGGATCCAGAAACACGGGGCCTGGGTCCCCTTCTGTTGGTGGAGGGCTTGTGAAGTCCCCTGCTGCTACGTTGTTCTTCTAGCCCTAGAGTCCCTAACTAGTCTGCCTTCCTCTTTTCATCTTTCAGCATTCTCCTTTGGTTGTCTCTTATTATTGTCCAGCATTTGTAGCTGTGCTTAGGGGAGAGGAGCAAGCAGAAACGAATCTATGCCATGTCTGATGCTTTTCGTTTTAATGTTCGACAGAACAAGAAGTATACAAATCAGCATGACATTACTCATGATTCATGTGTTAACTGTCACAGAAATGACTTTACCACAGTGTAAGTTTTGCCTTGTAATTTCAAATTGAATTCATTAAGAAACTATACAAAAACAAATAAACCCCAAAACCAAAAATAGCAAGAGAGGAAGCACCATTGGGGGGCAGCAGCAAATTGCAGAACACAAATTCCACTGACAGAGGTTGCCTCTACTTAGCTCTGACCAAAGTCATTTAAGAATGTGGCCCACTGTTGCTGGATGTTTTGTTTCGTCAAGAGACGCCAGAAGCCTGACACTCCTTTTTTTTTTTTTGTATAAGCTACTAAGCCAAAATTTTTAAATATTGCACAGGTCAAGCAAAACACAAATTTGTGAGCCAGACCCAGCCCACGATCTTTCCGTTCATTATACTCTTTCACACCTATCATATTGCCTAGTATATGGTTAGTATTCAAAATGCTTATTAAGGGCTTCCTTGGTGGCGCAGTGGTTGAGAGTCCGCCTGCCGATGCAGGGGACGCGGGTTCGTGCCCCGATCTGGGAAGATCTCAAATGCTGCAGAGCGGCTGCGCCCGTGAGCCATGGCCGCTGAGCCTGCGCGTCCGGAGCCTGTGCTCCGCAACAGGAGAGGCCACAACAGTGAGAGCCCCACGTACCGCAAAAAAAAATAATAATAATACAAAATGCTTATTAAAATAAAGATCTAGATAATTGAATGGGCAATTGGCAGGGGAGAGTAAAATATATGTAATATAATTTAGAAATTCCTCATGTCGATACGCAGGAGACACTCTCCTATCCAACTTGCTAGACTGAGTGGCAATGCCGCATTCCCAGGTTACACGTGCTGGCGGATGCCTCTGGTAAAGGAAAACCTCATGCTATCACACACTCCATCCTGTGTCATTGCACCACTCCTTCCACCAGGAGCTACCTGCATAGCGAGGATCAGCTGTGTTTGATCTCACATCTGAATATGTCACTAGCATATATAATTTTTTTTTAAGATTTAATTTTATTTACTTTTGGCTGTGTTGGGTCTTTGTTGCTGTGCACAGGCTTTCTCTAGTTGTGGCGAGCGGGGGCTACTCTTTGTTGTAGTGCACGGGCTTCTCCTTGCAGTGGCTTCTCTTGTTGCAGAGCGCATGCCCTAGGTGTGCGGGCTTCAGTAGTTGTGGAACATAGGCTCTAGAGCACCGGCTCAGTAGTTGTGGCGCACGGGCTTAGTTGCTCCGGGGCATGTGGGATCTTCCCAGACCAGGGCTCAAACCCATGTCGCCTGCATTGGCAGGTGGATTCTTAACCACTGCACCACCCGGGAAGTCCTAGCATATATAATTAAAAAATAAAATTGAATTATGCAAAAAAACAAATTGCTTTTGTTACTGGACAACTAAATTAAATACTTTGGAGAAACTAAAAAATACTTATTAAAAACTTACTTTTGAATTAGATATGGTCATGACAACAATAAAAAAAATTGGAGCAAAAAACCAAAAATCTAGGAGTCTACATTCATATTGCTTCACCAGTGCCTAAATTCTCACTCCATTCATTCATTTATTGCCGTGCCGCACGGCACGCAGCATCTTATTTCCCCGACCAGGGATCAAACCCGTGTCCCCTGCAGTGGAAGCGTGGAGTCTTAACCGCTCGACCGTCAGGGAAGTCCCTCTCACTTCACTTTAAATAAACCAAACTGGAAATCATAGATGTCACATTACAAGTGCAGTTTATGCAGAAAAAGATAATGCAGAACCTCAATAAACATACCCACATGCGAAGAAAAGGCCTTGGCCCTTCATCCAAAGACAGACAAATGAATATATGTTTAAAGTTATGAAAAAGATTCACTTTTTATGATTCCCTGCTTCCACTGACTTTTCTGATTAACTGACCAACTACAGTCCTAACTGAAATGTATGAGAGGCCTCCAACAGGTAGCTCAGCTACCAGCCAGACAAGTGAAGGAAACAGGCAGAGACCTTTGCTGATCTCTGCAGCGACTTCTCTGGTAAAGCTCTTGTGTCCTGTGACATGAAGGTGTTCTCGTCTTTTGTAACTGGTGCACCAGCATCCTCTTTTCCTAATTTAAAAAAAAGAGAAAAGAAGAGGAGGAGGAATCAGGTAGACACATACCTATTAGGCATACAGACTCATGGGATTTTTAAATTCAGAGCTGCAAGGATTCTTGGACACCATTTACCCCAAACTACTCATTTTACAGAAAAGGAAACCCAGGCCCACAGTGGTTAGGTGACTTGGCTAAGGTCAGTTACGTCACTAACTTGTAGTAATGCTCACACTCAGCAGGCTGCATTTTATCTATTTAACATTATTCATATGTTAGGCATCATACAAGCGGAGAGCATCAAATTATGCTGAATTAAACTAAATCGCCTATGTGTCAAAATGCCAAAATAACTAAATGTTATACACTGCCCCAGCCCACAATGAAGAATAGAGATAGGTTAACTTATTATGCACATCTGCTGAAATAAAACAAAATCAAAATAAATGTTAACTTTTAAAAGTACTTTGGTACAGCCATAACAAACAAAATGGTGGAAAATAGATTATATTTATTAAATAAACAAATAAAAAAGCCAACCCTGATTTTCCTGGCTTTTCTTAGTGACATTATATAAAGAGTAAAGTACTTAAAGTCTTTTAATGTTTAATTTCCTTTCTTAAAAAACTTATAAAATTCACATTCACCCAAGAAACTGAAACCACTAAAGAGGGAGTTAGGCTCTGGACCAGAAGTATTAAAACCACTCATGAAAAAAAGCAGCAAATTACAAACTTCTGAACATTTAATATTTTATATTTTCATGCGTTACATTAGATTTCCCCCACAAAATATTCTTATCCAACTCTACTGGAGTTTCTGGATTCTAGGGGTCACAACCAATTCATGTGGGACCCACTCCAGCTAGCTAAGAGAGACTTGTACTTATCATCATTTAGACATTACCAAGGCCAAAATAAATAAATAAATCCTTTTCAGGACTGGCTGCCTCTTAGCAAAGGCTCAGCTAAAAGCCAACTTTACTCTGGGCGTACTCTGGAAACACTGACATGATCTGACCTACTGGGGCTTAAGAACAATCAACTGTATGCTTTTCCATCTATGCTAAAATCTACCTACGATAGTGCCCACTGAAAGCAGAATTCTGTTTTCTAAAAAGAAAAACAAATGAAAACTTTCCCATTGTCGATCACCCTCTTTATCACCCTGTAAAAGAGGAACATCATCCAAGTTCATCTTTTATTTTAGACCAAGTTCACGATTCCAAAATCATCAGATGCTTTCAGAACATCTTTTATACTCTAAGGGAGAAAAAAACCCACACCAGTTCCATAACATATCTTGCCAATGTGTTCCACACAACAGGTAATTCAGGAAAGATTAGGAGGCTGGAATTACCATGAACAAGTATACTCTACCTAGATATCTGATATCCGAGTTTGGTCTCAAGAGCTGGCAATCAAGACAGGGTAGTGAGGGTTTTTCCGAGACAGCCCAAATCCTGGGCATGCAGCTTTCTGTAACGGTCACTGGTGGCTCCGTCTTAAAATGACTATTGCTTCAGATTCCATCCCAATAAGAAGCAAGTCTTCTGTTCCAAAGGTTATGCCAGGTTGCATTCAAAAACAGAGGGCAAGCCATGGAAGTGGGCCCAATTATGATTCTCAGAGATCACACCTGAACATGACCTTTTCAGGTTCTGTGTTCATAAGGATATCCCGGCAGAAATCAGGCTTTGTTCAGACAAAGATGCACCCTAATAAATTAAACTGAAGCTTGTAGCCTTACAGGTGAGCACCACAGATATGTTCAATGAATGTGAAGAAACACACTGCCAGTTTAGAAAAGTGAATCACCTTAACAGGTTTCCAACAACTACGTCTTGCCACAGCGAGCAGCAAAGCTGTCAATTTAATGAGAGAATCTATCGCGTTGTTTAATCACAAGATCATTTGTTTCTTCATTTATACCATGTGTGTTTACTGAGCACTGGGCATTGAGGATTCAGTGTGAATAAGAGAAAGATGATCCCAGCCCTTATGGAACATACAGTTTAATGCTGGAGTGATATTCAATAAATAAGCACTCAATAAATATAGAATTATAAACTGTGATGAATGCTAAGAATGAAAGAACACTCCCAAGGAGGGAGAGAAGAGAACATATGATTTAGATTAAGAAGTCAGAGAAAGGCCCTGTGTGCAAGTGACACTGATGCTGAAATATGAGGATGGTGTGTGTAGGAGTGAGGAAGGGGGCAAAAGACCCCAAGTGGGGAATGGTACTTGGGAAGGGGTGGAGGTGGGAAGTCCTTGGCACAATCAGGAACAGAAAGACCATGTGGCTGGAGGACAATGAACAAGAATGGGCATGGCCAGAAATGGAAATGAGAGGTAGACAGGAGTCGAGTCAGATGGGGCCTTGCAGAAGTTAAGAATCCTGAGTTTAAACCTACATACAATAGGAAGCTGGCTAAGGATTTTGTTCAAGAAAGTGACTGCCTAACTTGAGACTCGGCCAACCTAAGAGGGGATGTTGGGAGACCAGTTAAGAGCTATCGCAGAAGTCCAGACACAAGAGGATAGTGCTATAATACAAGCCCTGGAGATGGAATTAAAAGGATCAATTTGGGCTTCCCTGGTGGTGCAGTGGTTGAGAGTCTGCCTGCTGATGCAGGGGACACGGGTTCGTGCCCCGGTCCGGGAAGATCCCACATGCCGCGGAGCGGCTGGGCCCGTGAGCCATGGCCGCAGAGCCTGCGTGTCCGGAGCCTGTGCTCCGCAACGGGAGAGGCCACAGCAGTGAGAGGCCCGCGTACCACAAAAAAAAAAAAAAAGGATCAATTTAAGAGATATTTTGGAGTTGAACTAATAGACTTTAGTGGTAATTAGGTGTGAGAGTTTAAGGATTATTAGATATAAGAAATAAAGGATTACTTCAAGCTTTCTAACATCTGCAGCTAGGCTGACGGAGGCATTACTGGCACAGGACAGACTAGAAGAGGCGGTGAAGATCAAGGGTTCTACTTCAGAGGTGGTTCTATACGAGAGGCCACCTGTGAGATCTTCAAGTGATGATACTGAGTAAGCAGTTCAACATGAAGATCTGGAACTCAAGAAGAGAGATCTGCACTATGGCTCTAAGTATAATTTATATGCCAAGAACTTCCACATTTATAGTTTTCCAGCCCAAGTTGCAGAGAAGAAATTCAAACCCAAGTCTTTTCAACTACTAAGTTCCTGAAGCTCTTCCACTGATATATGCTCAAGTATGAAGTAATGTGCTGTCAATGTTAAGGAAATAAGCAAGATTCACTGAGGAAGTGAGTTGGGCTTGAAGGATATACAGATGTTTTGGAGAAAGAAAGTTGAAGGGCATTCCAGGTAAAGGCCAGCACTTGTACATGGCCCAGAGCTGTGAAAGAGCCTGACATGGTAAAGGATTAGTAAGAGATTTACTGTAGCTACTAACGGGTTGAGGACACAAGTGTTGGGCAGGAAGGGACTGGATGGGGAAAGGAACAAAACTGGTGGGGAGGTGGGATAGGTCCTATGGCAGAGATTCTAGTTCCTGCCCAATTTATCTATTCTCTTCTTTCCTACTAAGCAGAACTCCGATTTTTTTTTTTTTTTTTTTTTTAGCTAGCATTAGTTAGAAGACTACATCCCTCAGTCTTTTTGTAACTAAACATGGCCTGGATGCCTAAGTTTTAGGCAATCAGATGCAGGTTAAAGTGTTGTGATTTAAAGGATGGAGGTGCAGCCTTTCCCTCTTCCTCCTTGCTGGCTGGAATGTGGATGTGGCAGCTGGACCTCAAGCACTCATCTTGGTCCTGGAGGCTACAGGACAACAGTGCATTCTGCTGTGCAGAGCAGCACAGCAGAATTGAAGACTATGGAGCTAACCTATAAGCCTTGACCTGCCTACCTCTGTTCTTCTTTTCTGTGAGATAGAAATAAACTTTCTTGTTTAAGCCATTGATATTTTAGGATTTAACGCCACTCTCAGCAGAACATACTTCCTAACACACAAGTCCAGACAGTGAAACTGATAAACTTGGATACTATCCCACAAAGCACTAGAAAGGCCAGGGACACATATATTTTAGAGCAATGAATTTGGTAGCATTCCAGGGTGGAGAGACAATAGTAGCAGAGAGCTTAGGAAGCTGGGGTTACAGTCTAGATGAGACGCAATCAGAATCTAAATTAAGATAGTGGCAGTGACAGTGAACAGAGGCAAGATTTGAGAGAGATTTTTGAGAAGGATGCTGCGAAGTGTGTCTCCATCACTATCAATGACTTAGTACAAGAAAAGGGGCTTAAGTTAAAAGAGCTTTTGATTGACTATCAGGGAAAATGCTTTCACAGAACGATGAAACTCCCTGATGAATTACTAGAAGAGGGGAGAGCTGCCGGCAGTCCTCAAGGAAGGAAAAGGTTATGTTTCCCCACAGCCTTCAGTCTGCCGTACTGAAGGCAGAGCCGGCCCCATGCATTCTGTGGCTCCTTCCAGTTAAAAATGTCCAGAAACCAGTGACTACCAAAATTCTTCATCTAAAAAACAGAATTTTCTAAAAACTGGACATACTACAAATATAAGCAACTGCTCACTATATTCTCAAAAAAAAAACACTCTAGGAGGGAAAATCGAGTAAAATCCTAATCTCTTTATACAGATTACCTGAAACTTCTATTTCAAACATTCCAAAAGGAAAACACCTTGGCTTGCTGGAGCTGGCACTGCCACTGCCTTAGAAGCGAGTTTGATTTGGGCTCCTCACACAGAAACAATGGACTGACAAGGCTGGTGATCCTTAACACTTGACAAATTCATCAGGTTTTCAGATGATTAGACTGTGATGCTAAGTAAAGGCAACGTGAAGAAAAAAGCAAGGAATTGGGCAAAAAAGTGTTTCAGTCTTTCCAATTAAAAGAGTGACAAACTCTGACAAATCCAAGCTTTCTCATCTCTGAATGAAGGGTCACAGAAATTTACAACTTCCACCAAGAACTCAATGAAAACTGTAATATAAATTTTGGTCCATGAAAACAATTCCCCTCAGATCTCTCAAAATCAACCAACGAGGAAAAGTTACTTTCTGGGCCCCTCTCCCCTGTGAAATGTTGGCATGACAACACAAGTCCTCACAGGGCAAGGTAACATTCATGTTAGAATAATTTTCTGGATGTCCCTGGTGGTGCAGTGGTTAAGAATCCACCTACCAATGCAGGGGACACGGGTTCGAGCCCTGGTCCAAGAAGATCCCACATGCCGCCGAGCAACCAAGCCCGTGCGCCACGACTACTGAGTCTGTGCTCTAGAACCCGCAAGCCACAACTACTGAGCCTGCACGCCACAACTACTGAAGTCCGAGTGCCTAGAGCCCGTGCTCTGCAACAAGAGAAGCCACCACAATAAGAAGCATGCACACCACAATGAAGAGTAGCCCCTGCTCACCACAACTAGGGAAAGCCCGGGCACAGCAACGAAGACCCAACACAGCCAAAAATAAAATTAATTAATTAATTAATTAGAAAAAAAATAAGGAAACAGTCTCCTGTGACTATGGAAAAAAACAACAACAAAGAATCATTTTCTGTGCTGCAAGTTTGCCAGCCCAAGCAAATCTCTCACTCTGAAATAAAGCTACTGCAATTGTAGGGTGCCACAGAACGTTCACCGTGTGTTGACATACATCACCTCATTTGATCCACACCATAACCTCATACGATAGGTAGAGTGGATATTGTTATTCCAGTTTCACCAAGGAAATGGAAGTACTGAAGGGGCAGAGCCAGCCGATGACATCATTCAGGGATCCTGGTGCTAACTGTGGCAGCCTGCTCCACACAAGCAGGAATCAGAGCATCATGGGAAGAGCCATGAAAACCTATATCAAGATATTGCTTAAGTGGCCGTGGGACTCCTTGAAATGCTGGCATCAACTCAGTGAAGGTTCTGAATATCTGTGGAGTGTCAGGCACTACAAATGACCCTGGCTCTGTCCTTGGATACTCGTGTACTAGAAATGAAACAAAATGCAAACAAATACTGAAGTACATGGAGTTGGTGAGTGCTGGCAAGCAGTGTGTCCAAAGGCAGTGAGAAGGGAGCCAGGGAGTTTGACAGCGAACCCCCGAGCTACAGTGGGAAGGCTGAGTAGGAGCTGGCTAGATGGATGGGCATGGCGAGCATTCCAGAAAGGAAGACCATGTGTAAGGCACCTAATCAAGAGTAAAATGAGAAGGACAAAGGTTCTCTGTGTCTAAACACGTTGCAGGGACCAGACCACGAAAGGCCTCACATGACATGCTGAAGAGCATGTATTTAACGCTTTAGGGATGGAAAGTCACTGAAAAATATGAGAATAACATAATCAGAATCATACTTGATGAGGAGTCAAGGGTCAGCCTATTGCTCCTTTGAAGATAATCTGTCTTTTTCTCTAGCTGCTTTTAAGATTTTCCCTTTGGTTTTCTGTAGTTTCATCTTGATGTATCTAAGTATGGATTTTTTTTTTTAATTCTACTTACAATCATTGGTTGTAAATCTGTGGTTTGGTATCTCAACTGTTACGGAAAATCTCAGCCATTATCTTTAAATTTCACCTTCGCTCATCTTCTCTCTCATCTCCTTTCTAGGTCTCTAATTAAACTTATTTAGAACTCACTTTATTCTCTATGTCTCTTACCCACTCCCTCTGCATTTCTATTTGTCTCTCCATGCTATACTCTGGATAATTTTTCCTTACCATCTTCCAGTTTGTTAATTTTCTCTTCAGCTTTATTCAATCTTCTGTTAAATGCATCCACTGAGGTTCTTCTTTTTTTTTTTTTTTTGCGGTACGCAGGCCTCTCACTGTTGTGGCCTCTCCCGTTGCGGAGCACAGGCTCCGGACGCGCAGGCTCAGCGGCCATGGCTCACGGGCCCAGCCGCTCTGCAGCATGCGGGATCCTCCCGGACCGGGGCACGAACCCGTGTCCCCTGCATTGGCAGGCGGACTCTCAGCCACTGTGCCACCAGGGAAGCCCGAGGTTCTTCTCTTTAAAATATTTAATCAAATATAAACTTTTCCTCATCCACTGAGTTTTAAATTTCATTACTGTTATGTTTATTTCTATAAGTTTTGATTCCTTTTTTAATTTGCTATGTCACATTTCATAGTTTCCTATTCTTTGCAGATATCTTCAAGCTTATCCTTTATTTCTTTAAACACAGTAGTTTTTTATAGATGGTAATGATTCCAATATCTGATGACGTTTATGAAGGGCTGTTTCTGTTGTCTGTGGTTGCTGATGGTTCTTGCCCTTGGAGGATGGTTTCCTTGGGTGCCTGGTTATATTTACGTGCTGGTTACTGAATAATCTGAGGCCTGGGCAGAAGAAACCTTCCTTCTGAAAGAATTTCCACTTGATTTTGCCAGACACCCAGAGGCACAACCAGCCCATAAACCAATTCAAGACTTGAGATTCCTTGGTTGAGCCAGTCAGCTTGAACCTGGGCTGCAATTCCAGAAGAGAGCTGGTATGTTTCAGGTCCACCCTCACCGTGACAGTGCAGTCCTTTGGGGTCCCAGCTTCTTGTGAGAAATCTGAGCTTTATTTCTGTCCCCCACAACCGCTGGTCAAACCTGCACTCTTGCATGGGTTTTCCACCCTAATTTTAACCTGGTAATGCCTGTGAGCTCTTTGATGCTTTAAGAAGAAGGCTGGGTTGGGTTTGGTTTTTGTATTTTATCTAAATATTTTTGGTTGCTTCAGTAGGAGAGTGCATGTGTGAATAACAGTTCACCATTACTATCTACAGAAAGTCGCTAGAGTTTGTATTTCAGAAATATTTTTCAGGTGGCAGTGTAGAGCCTAGTGAGTAGTGACTGGAGTTAAGAACAGGAGAGGGGCAGTGGTGATCTGTGCAGGAAACACAGCAAGGAAGCTACTGTGATAATGCCCAATGTTACATTAAGCAAAAGCACAAGGGATGGAGAGAAGAGACAGGTATTCTCACATTTATTTTTCTCAGCAACCCCATGAGGGAAGCATTACTATTCTGGTTCTTATAGCAATCAGCCGTTCTAAGAGGTAAAGTAATTTATCCCAGGGTTCATCCAAGGAGATGGTTAGTAGAGGTGGCATCAGAACCCAGTATGACTCCAATTCCAAACTCTTCTTACCACAGTATGATGAGATCTGGAAGAAAGACAGGTGCATGCGGGTGGGTTCCAATGAGGATGGGAGGGTTGCCAAAAATTTTTTAATTCACTTAAAGACATAGAAGGATTTTAGATTTTAGAAGGTGCCAAGTGATAAACAGCTCTCTAAATAACTTCACTGCTTCCACCCACAGAAATGACAGAGTAGTTAAAAGCATGAGCTTTGGGACTTCCCTGGTGGTGCAGTGGTTAAGAATCCTCCTGCCAATTCAGGGGAAACGGGTTCGAGCGCTGGTCTGGGAAGACCCCACATGCCGCTGAGCAACTAAGCCCACGCACCACAACAACTGAGCCTGCACTCTAGAGCCCCCGAGCCACAACTACTGAAGCCTGTGTGCCTAGGGCCCATGCTCTGCAACAAGAGAAGCCACTGCGATGAGAAGCCTGCATACCGTAACAAAGAGTAGCTCCCGCTTGCCACAACTAGAGAAAAGCCAGTGCGCAGCAACAAAGACCCAACGCGGCCAAAAATTAATTAATTATTTTTTAAAAGTCATGAAACTTTCAAAAAAAAAAACCATGAGCTTTGGAGTCACAAGACCTAAATTCCAACCTACATCCTGTGATCTTGAACTTGTGGTTTTGAACAAGTTACTCCCTCTCTCAATTTCCTCCTTTGGAAATCAGGAATAGTATACATGAGTTATGTTTACACGGAGTGCCCCGGCACAAAGTACATTAACAAAAATTGTTAGATATTACTACTACTGTTGTTGTCATGGTTATTATCATCAGCTCTTGGTAGTCAGTTTTGAGTGAATCCAACCCTGTTACCCTGGACACAACTGACTGGAAAGGACTGGTACGCAGGGATGGCAACATTATAAAATGGGTCGCGTTTCCTCATCTGTAAAATGTAACCCATCTTACAGAGTTAGTGGGAAGCTTAAATGAAGTTAATGTGCCGAAGTGCCACAGTGGCTAGAACACAGCAAGCACTCAATAACTGCTATACAGTATGTATTTAGATTGCATGTGCTTTTCTGTATGCTTGGTGAATTCTGTGCAAAGTAAGGAGGGAGAAGAGATGGTGCCACATAGGTAGGCAGAGGCCAGGTTAACGTTACGAAGTTTGGGCTTATCCCAAAGGCAGTGGAGAGCTACGGAAGAAAGCAGTCAGGGGACTAATAATGGCTTATGGTTTAAGAAGCTCACACTGGTTGCTATATGGGGGACAGATTTAGAAGTGAAACCGGAGGCAGAAAGGCCAGTTAGCAGGTTACTGCAATAAATCAGACTAGTGGCAGAAGGAATGGAGGGTTCTAGATAGAGAGGTATTTATTATAAAAAGCAAAACTGACAAGATTATTCAGATGCTAGCTGGGAACTGGAGGCTGGGGAAGTTATAGGGGTAGAGTAAGGAATGGGAAAAACTGCCTAATTTCCTTATAACAGATGTTCTCAAAGTATAGTCCCCTGACCAGCAACATCAGCATTACCTGGGAACTCCCAGAAATGCAAATTCTCAGACCCCACCCCAGACCTACTGACTCAGAACCTCTGGGGATGGGGCCCAGCCATCTGAACACACTTTCCAGGGGACTCTGACGCCCACTAAAGTGAAGAACCACTGCTCTAGACAAATAAGCCATGACCTGCTATAGGAAGAGCATCTTCAGGCAATCGGGAGGGGATATAAGTTCAGTCGGACTTAGCGCGTTTGAGGTGTTGGATATTAGATCTGATGCTTAAGAGAGAGTTTTGGGCTGGAGACAGAAATGAGCATGTTGTGTGCGTACAGAGGACAAATGAACAAGTAGACTGGTTCCCTCGGAGATGGTTCAGAATCAGAAGGGAAGAGAGCCTAGGATAGAGCAGTGAGGAACAACATTATTTAAGAGAGCGCAAGTAGAAAAGTTTGCAAAAGAAACTGAGGTGTGATCAGAAAGGTAGCAGAATAATCAGCCTAATGTGATGTCAGAGAAGCCAAAGAAAGCATGCGTTTCAGTAAGAAAAGTATGGTCAGCAGTGTAGACTTAGTGACAAGGTCATAGGAGGAAATGGAGTGACGCAGAACGCCATGCGGGGAACTGACTGCGGAGACGAGGGTGTGCACCAGGCTCCGGAAGGCTGGCTGGGAAGGCGGGGAACAGCACAGGGTGGACGCTGCAGAGGGAAAAAGAAATCACACATGATTTCTTGTATTTTTTTTAAGATAAGAGAAGCCTGAACACAGTTAATTGCTGATAGGAAAGAATCACTAAAGAAGGTGTGGTTGAAGAGGGCACAACAAAGAAAGGGAGGGGACCCTGGGCGGGAAGGGAAGGGACCCAGAACCCAGAGGGAAGGATTAACCTCAGGCAGAAGGTCAGAGAGATGCCAACTTCATTGTATCAAAATAAATGGAGGAGGGAAGGAGTCTAGACACAAGCCATTCCTAAGTGGAAAGCTGAGGGGGTTCCACAGGGGAAGGGGGTGGGCAACAGCTCTGGTTTTTTGAAACGTAGAAGCCAATTCATCTGTTGAAAAGTGCTAGGGAGGTGAAGGATACCTAATATATTCAGAGCTGGGTTCCACAATCCCAGGGGAGGATCACATGCGAATGGCTTCCCAAAACAGTGGCCCTGAACATGCCAGGCGCTACACTCTATGCATCCAAAATATTAACAGTAAAAAATTTACAAAATAGTAATAGTAACTAGTTATTGAGCGCCTATGGCACACACCTGGCACTGTGTTAGATGATTCATAGGCACTACCAAATTTAATATTCTCCAGTAATCCAATGAGGTAGCAAGTACTATCATGCCCATTTTAGAGATGAGGTTCTAAAAGATCATTAGGAAACGAGGCTCACAAACACCAAGTGATAACACGCTTGCTCACGGATACCAGCTAGGAAACGACAAGGGCGGGATTCGAACCTAAGTCTCATCCTCTTCCCATGATGCCACACAACCTTCAGGATTTGAACAGGATTAGTAGAAGTGAGAATGGAAAAGAAAACATGATTTTTGAAAGATGTGCCTGAATGACAAGATACTGGGAGAAGTCAATCAACTCTTGGGCCCATTTTGAGTTTGGGGTGACAATGCGATATAAGTATGATCACGTCCTTTACCCAAGCTGGAGATATCATTCTACATCTTGGGGCAGAGACTGGGAATATCAATTAGATGATAACAATGATAACATTGTCTGAAAGTAGACAGATGTGTATAGACTGGGGAAAGAAGGACTTCATATAGGAGTAACAGAATAAATAAATGAATGAAAAGAAAGCTAATACTCAAGCATTAAAAGGAAAAAAATCCCTTCACTACCCAAATTTCCTTCCTTGTTCTAATTTACAGACTGGTGAGAGATGAAGAACAGCGGGACTCACTGTGTCAGAACTTGGTCACCCTTCTCCCCAGGCTGAACATGAAGATACCTTCAGGTTCCTGAGTTGAAGCGGTGCCCTGGGTAGAGTGATTTTCGTGCCCAAACCTGAGTCCTTCACAGGGTCTTCTCAGATGCGGCTTCGCACTGATTCCCATTCCCAGCTGTTAACTGTATTAATTACATCATCAACACTGCTTTTCTCTGAGCACTCTCTGCTCCAAATCTTTCTCTTGCCCAGGAGAAACCACTTCTAAATTTCTCTCTACTAAAGCTTTAATTGGCTTTTAGCTTCATGGCTCCCAAAAGACCCAAAATGTAGGCCCACATACTTATGTGCTCCCATCTACCGCTGGCTTTAACTTACTAATTCTGCATCTTTCCCAACAGAAGAATGACTCCTCCAAGTTTAAGTTGACTTCCATCTGAGTTTTTCTTAAAGGGGACAAGCCTGACCTGTTACTGTGACATGACCATTTCAACACCAGAAACACAGTGTTTACTAAAATCTGACTAGTGTTTCTTTACCTGTCTTCCAAAGACTAGCTATCCATCAAAACTTCAAAAAATGAAAAAGGTGCTGAGCTATCATAGGGGGTTAAGTAGAGACTGGCCTCCCCCCACCCCAAGCATGGCAAGCTAAAGTAAATGAGTTTTGCTGTGTTCTGAGCCTGGGATCCACATATATCAAACATATCTCTCTCTCATGTTCTAAGTCTCCTAAAGCACATGTGGTATTTCATCCTATTGAACATTTCCAACAGGGATGATGAGATCCAGCCCACTGCTTGGGCAAAAGGGAAAGTATTAAAATGCTGATTCTAGAGACTCAGGCCTCTTTATCAATTCAGTTCCTATTACCTAAAAATAGGACTCCAAAATGATCATTACCAGGCAAACGAAAACAGGTAGGTTAAAGAAGAAAAAATTCTTACAGGCTGCATCATTTCTGAGACCCAGCAGGCCCCCTGGGAAACAGAACAATACACCACTCAAAAACAGCTAATGTTTGAAGCATCTTTAATGGAAAATTGCTTCTCCTTAATAACGTAACAACCTCTAGCTCTAAATGCAAATCAGGCAGATCACTCCAGCCAGGTTATATAGACATGGATGAGTCATTGCTTTTGATGCCAAACTGACAAATATGAAGGTTTCATAATGGATCCTATGTGGCTGCTGTGCAGAAAAAGGATTCAGGTGTTAAACAGGAAAGCAACTAGTTTGGCTCTTCCTCAGTTTCAAAGAAGGAAAGGAAGGGTAATCTTTTGCAGAACATTTGCTGAGTACAAGACTGTTCTGGGGGTTGAAAGTAGGTGAAAGATGAGCAAAAACAGTTATATGAGGGAAATAAAGAAAATGCTGAACCATAATAATATCAGTCATGGAATGTGAACTGAAAAAAGAAACAAGTACCTAGAAAGAAGAGTCGCAGAAAGGAAAGATCACACATCTAGCTGGAAGAAATAAGTACAGGCTCATGGGGACAACATCCTGTGGTTGAGTGGACTCTACGACGGCCCCCAGTGACCCTCACAGCTCCTGCTCTTCACACCGTGGAATAACCCCCCTCCCTCTGAGTGTAGGCAGGACCTACGACTTGCTTCTAACCAACAAAATATGGTCAACATGACAGGATGTCACTTCCATGATTACGTTCCATAAGACTGTAACTTCCACCTTGAAAACAGACTCTCTCCCTTGCTGGATCTGATGAAGCCAGCTGCCATACAGAGAGGCCCACACCAGCAGCCAGCAAGGAAGTGAGATCCTCAGTCCAAAAGCCCGCAAGGAACTGAATCTAGCCAACAACCATATAAACTTGGAAGAACACCCTTCCCCAGTAGAGCCTTCAGATGGCTGACACCTTGATTGCAACCTTGTGAGAAACCCTGAAGCAGAGGACCACGCTGGGCCATGCCCAGATTCCTGACTAAAGGGGAACCTTGTTTCCTCTACTCATAACACTTAGGATATAAAATGTATGGGTTTTTCACACCAAGCAATTCTGCAAGTCTCTGTGGACACCACCTGGTGGCCAACAATTTAATTCAGTTCTGATCCTAACTACCTGGAGAGAGTACAGACCTCACAGATTAAGGGCTCAGTCCCATGAGACTGCCTGCCCCACCCCCCACTTCAGACTGCAAATGCAAGTAGTGGGCCTCCAGATTACCCACACTCTGTCTGAGTTGGCTGCAAATTGAGGGGGTTCCCATGACCCCATCCTTAGGTTTGATAATCTGTCATAACGGTTCACAGAACTCAGGGCAGCATTTAACTTACATTTACTGGTTTAGTATAAAGGATATCATAAAGGATACAGCCAAAGAGGTACATAGGAGGCCCAGAGGATCCTGAGCACATGAGCTTCTGTCCCCATGGAGTCGAGGGGTGCACCACCCTCCCAGCACATGGATGTATTCACCAAGCTAGAAGCTCTCCAAACCCCATAGTTCAGAAATTTTTATGGAGGCTTCATCATGCAGGCATGATCAAATATTAATTCAATGTTCAGCCTCTCTCCACTCCCTCAAGGATGGGGACGGGGCTGAAAATTTCAAGCTTCTAACCATAGCCTGAAATGATTAGAATCATTTCATGACCAACCCCATCCTGAAGCTATCCTGGAGTCCACCAAGAGTTGCCTCACAGAACAATAGATGCTCCTATCACCATCATCACTCAGGAAATGACAAGGGTTTTAGAAGCTCTGTGTCAAGGAACCAGGGTCAAAGACCACATATTAGAACAAAAGATGCTCCTAGCACTGCTATCACTCAGGAAGTTCCAAGGTCTTTAGGAGCTCTGTGTCAGGAACCAGGGGCAGAAGCCAAATATATATTTCTTATTATGTTCTACTGACCCACAGAAAATGTGAGATAGTAAACGTGTTGTTTTAAGTCTGCGGCAAATTTGTTACACAGCGATAAATAATTAATACACATTTAAAATGACAGTTGACATTTGAAGGTTAGAGGAATTTTCACAGGAGGAGACAGGGAATTAGGCAGCATTCATGGCAGAAAAGAGGAGGCACAGAGACACAAAAGCAGAAGAGGGAAGTGAGTGCTTAGGAACAATACAAGGCCCGGTTTGGTTGGATGTGAGGTCTGAGTGGGCAGGTGCAAGAACATAGGTTGGGGGCTTCCCTGGTGGCGCAGTGGTTAAGAATCTGCCTGCCAAGGCAGGGGACAGGGGTTCGAGCCCCGGTCCGGGAAGATCCCACGTGCTGTAGAGCAACTAAGCCCGTGTGCCACAATTACTGAGCCTGCACTCCAGAGCTCACAAGCCACAACTACTGAAGCCCACATGCCTAGAGCCCATGCTCTGCAACAAAAGAAGCCACCGCAATGAGAAGCCCATGCACCGCAATGAAGACCCAACACAGCCAAATATAAAATAAATAAATAAAGAAACATAGGCTGGAGAGACAGGCAGGAGACCCCTGGTGGACAAGGACAGCCAAAAAGAGCCATTAGAGCTCATCACTTACATCATGCGGTCTGAGAACCTCTTGCTTCAAGAGGCGACAGGCTTCAAAAAATGATTTGGAAAATGCCCATAACTAAATGTGTGCTTTATTCTTTTTAAGGTACTTTCCCTTCCATTACCTCATTTGATTTACACAAGGACCTGTGAAGAAGTCAAGGCAGGTATTTATTATGAAGTTTTTTTTGGTTTTGTTTTTTTACAAATAAGGAAAATGAAGCAGTGAGAGGCAAGAATGACTGGCAAAAGCTTTTGCTCAGTACTTGTTTGTTTCCTACTAGGAGTGTTGCCACATTTTACTGGATCCTCCTTCCCTGGCGGAGATGCAAACAGGGCTAGCCAAAGGAGCATTTATACCTGGAAGAGTAGGTGCAGTGAGGCCTGGGTGAACTGCAGAGTCAAGAGTACAACAGTTTAGTCCATATAAGCTGATATCAAGAGCTTCGAAATAAGGAGGGTCAAAATGAACATTACATCCCAAGACTATCAAGTTTATACTCGATTGCTGCCTCTGCCTCAAGCAAATGAGTCAGAGCTGAGGGGACTGGCCAAATAGGGGTCAGCTAATTGGGAGCGGAGATGAGAAACTTTACTATGCAGCTGAGCTTTACTCAGGGGCCTAGTAAAAGGGTGTGCAGGGGTGGGAGGCTGGTTCCACTTAAAGGGATAGGGGTGACTCACCTATTTTTTAGTTTGTTGGGTTTTTTTTTCAAGCAGTATCTGAAAAGCAGGGACAATTTTCTACTGCAAAATGTTAAATAAGATCTGTCCTTAATGGTGGAGGTTCTACACCCAGAGTAGGACACCCAGTTCCCTCTCCCCATCCAGAGCCACACAAGCCAGTTTTTTTCCCCCCAATAGGCTTAGCTGGAGTCTTCAACAGCTTTTTGTAAATCTCAGCAGGTTACAGCTACCAATACTCCATTAGTCAAGCAAAGATCTCCCCTGACATGTTGCTGCATGACTTGAAAAATCTACTTGGTAGTTCTCAAGGGAGAATGGGCATTATTTAGAGTGACCCAAAGGGGTAATCAATGCCAGTAAGATGAATCATAGTTCTGCATAGTGGCAAAGAAAGGGTCTCTATCAAAGCAAAAAAAAAAAAAAAAACCAAAACCCACACAAAACCTTAAGAAAGCAGGTTAAACACTAAGTTACAAAAAAGGCTTCATTATTCAACTGAATAAAGCTTCCACATTCTGCCTAGAGGGGTGAACGGGGAAGAGCTATTTGACTGGGCCTTCTCTTCTTGGAGTCTGATGACCTGAAAACTAACTTCACAGACGAAAGTGCTCAGAATCCCAGGTCGAGGGAAGTGGGGATGAAGACACTGACCATCCCCACCTGTAATGATTCTCATTTTCCCAGTTCAATAAATACCAAATTGAACTTTTCTCTTTCAATCCATTCTTTCAAAATAATGGTTAAATGCAAAAAAAAAAAAAAAAAAAAAAGAGGGGGTCTTCCCTGAATAAAGGTTATTTTAAATAATTGTGAGAATCAGTCTTTTTAAATAAAAATAATCTTTAATCGTTTGATATCCACTAACAAAAGAGAGGCATTCCTTCATTTCTTGAAAATACTCATCACTTCCTTCTTAGTTCTATACATTTTTCTGTTAGGTCTTGTACAAGGCTCTCAAAATCTTTATCAGAGTTACTTCCCACCCTCCATCCTTGCACCTGAGTTTTCCATATCTACCAGCTTATGCCTTGGTTTTGTAGGATAATGACTACTTCAGGTAATTCCAACTGTGGACCATCTACCTGATAATCTCACCAATTTCCTATAGCTTCAACTGATAATATTCAGATCTATAACTCTCAACATCCCTCCTCTGGGTCGATATTTCTATTTCCAATTGCCCACTGGATGTTACAACTTGAGTGTCCCCCATGTAACTCAAATTCAACGTATAATCAGAACCCAGATTCATAGTCCATCTCATACCTGGTCTTATTTTTCTCATTTAAGAATGTCAACACCCATGCAGTTGCTAAACTAGATATCAAGTTAATCTCATCCTTGAATGTTCCTCTGTCTTAAGTCCCATATCTGATCTACCATCGAACTCTGACGATTCTAGTTCTGAAATATCTTGCTTACCTATCCCTTCTTCTGCATTCCAGCTGCCATTGCTCTCAGTCAGGTCAAGCATCTTAAGTGGTCCCATGCCATGTCCCAATTTCTCCCCGCCTCCTAACAATCAGTCTCCTTTCCTTAACAACCTTGGGTGACTTCCCATTACCCAGATCTCTTAGCAGCCACAGAAAACTGGACAAAGCTTCACCACAGCCTATTTTTCTAGCCTCCCCTCCAAACTCCCCACCATGTACACTGCACTATTCCCACTGTAGATATTATTCTACCTACTATCCACCTCTGTGCCCCTGTTCATGCCAAGAATATTTCTGACCCTTCTTCGCCTGGAAAACTACTCATCCTTCAAGGCCTAGAGAGCAAATTGTCTTATTTTCTCTCCCTCTTCCTCCTCTCACTTTCTCCCCCTTCCTCTGTGAATGGTCCCTCCCTCCCTCTGCAAATCTGTTCCTCTTCTCTGTGTGCACTATTTGTGGTTTCTAGAAGCCTCTGTTCCCTAATGACTTTGTCACCAGCCCTCACTCCACATGACACTGTTATCCCAGAGTCCTCAAGCTGTGGAGAAAAAAATCTAATGGGTCACTGGCCAGTCAATGTATTGATGTTTCTTAGGTCAGGGGTCTACTCATGATCCAGCTAACGTCCCGGGGACAGGGCAGACTGCATCTACCACGTCAGTAAAGGCAATTGCCATGGAAGGGGACTAAGGCAGTCACGATCCACAACACACGTCTGTTACTATATCTCCTCTTATGGAATAATTTCACCTCAAGGACAAGCATCTGGATTTTACTCTTCATTCATCTTTCTCTTCCTAGTAAGTGGCAGAATGCCTGGCTTGTCACTCCCTCTGCATCTCCCTGGATGCTCTTGGTTGAGATGACAGAACATTCAACACAAACTGGCTTATATCTCAAAGGTGAATCACTGGCTAATGCAATTAGAAGTCCAGAAGGAAGACAGGCTTCAAGGTCAGTTGATCCAGGGCCCAGCCCTCTAATGGTTGTAGGGGCCCATATTTTTTTCTGCTTCTCCACTCTTCTATCCACAGCACTTGGCTAGTCATAGGATAGCTTCCAGTACCAATCAGGGATAAATCTTTCATGTTCACATCCATCAGGAAACTACTTACATCCCAGAATTCTAAGCAGGAGTCACCCTGATTAGACTGCTTAGGTAATGTGCCTATGAGAAGAGGAAATGGTTTGAAGCTGCAACATCCAATGCAGTAGCCACAAACCACATGTAGCTATTTTAAAATAAAATTAATTAAAATTAAATATAATTAAAAAGTCAGTTTTGCAGTCACAAATTTCAAGTGCTCAACAGCCACATGTGACTAGGTGGCTACACAGAAAGTCCTACTGGCATAAGGTAACCAAGTAACTAGTATGAGGCAACCAAAACTTGGCAGCTGGGGTCAACTTAGTTCAAAGTCCCAGGAATCTGGGGAAGGGGCAGATGTCCAGATGAAAATCTAGATGCATACAGGAAAGGGAAAGAGGGAAATAGACTCTAGATGGGCAATGAACAATACTCAACATAGTCTTCTAGAAAGAAATTAAACTGATCTGGCATGATCTGCTCTTCAAAAAAATAACCCATTTGTAGAAACTGTCTGTTGTTATTTGAGGTACAAGGTGTTTTTCTTTTACAAACTCACTAACTTCCTGTGGGACACTGGACATGCCAAGTAACCTCTCTGAGTCTCAGTTTCCTCGTCTGTAAAAAAAAAAAAAAAAAAGAAGGTGAACTAGATCAGTTGTTTCTAACCTTTTAATCAGAGCAGAATTTTTTAAAATACATTTTTAAAAATTAATTTTTGTCTAAGATCTCACACTTTGAAGTATTTTTAGTAATTTAACTGCATCAAAAATTAATTTGTCACCCTGTTTTTTAATCAAAAACACACAACTGTTAATTAGAGCCTCTGATCGCCAAGAAAAGTCAATGTTACCACGGTAGGCTAGTATCATTTGTATCAAAAGTAAAATAAGTTGACCTTGCAGTCTTAAAGCAAATGAACTATTTTCATTTAGTGTCATGAAATATTTATAAATAATGTGAAGTACTCCACTGGAAGCCCCGAGGGGTGGACCAACACCCGTCAAGGAGAGTACCTGATCTTGTAGGACTCATGTAGGTCCAGAATTTTATGATTTCTATAGTAATGCAACTGTAAACAGATATGACCCTCGTCACTAGCATAGACTAGCCTGACCTGGAAAGTACCAGAGAGAGGGATGAGTAGACAGACTTAGAAGAAAGATTCCAAGGGTGACTGGAAATAAGGAGAAAATGATACCATCACACAAAGATGCTGATCTACATTTTTATTACCAGTAAGCCCCCCAAAAGTAGATTATTAAGTAATTCAGGGAGCCAAGTATAAAGCTAAAAGTGGACAGCAAGCAAGAGAATCAAGAGTGCAATACTGCAAAGATGCTAAAAGAACCATGGGCACGGGGGGTGGCTCCAGAGACCTTCAAGTCTTCATTCACCTCTACTGAGGAGAAGGGCAGGCACACACAGTGACAGACATATTAGAGGCCTGGGAACTTCTGTTTCCAGGTAACAGCATGAACTACATTTAATATAGATTATTTGCTTTTATTTAAATTTCTATTCCAATAATTTGGTGTTAAAGTACTAGCAAGAAGGCAGACAGGCATGTCTATTCCTAGGTGCTGTAAGGAATGGATTGGGGCAGAGTATATTCTAGAAAATAAATTACTTGTAATGTTAGAAAAATGTTCTGAAACCCAAGCTCCCTAGGTCTGTTGATACATCAAAGAGAAAATAGGTAGGACTGACTCAATGATAAAAAATGAGAAGAGGAGAAGGTGAAAATGACAAGCCAGAGAAAGAACTGGACAAGCTTCGATCATATTTCAGTAAAGAACAAATATTATTTTTTCAAGATTGTTATAATTCATCATGGTTTTCTATCTCTGATAACCCTTCTAATAACTATGTATTTAACAATTTAAAAATTCCTTTAAAAACACCCACATTTCTCAAACAGCTAAGTATATGACACAGTAATTCTACTACTGGGTATAATTTCAATGGAATTGAAGACAGGAACTCAGATACTTGCTCACCAATGTTCATTTCAGCATTACTCACTATTCGATAGCCAAAAGGTGGAAACAAACCAGTGTCCATCAACATGAATGGATAAACAAAATGTGGTATATTCAATATAATGAAATACTACTCAGTCATGAAAAGGAATGACATTCTGACACATGCTACAACATAGATGAACCTTGAAAACATTATGCTAAATGAAATAAGCCAGACACAAAAGGAGGAATATTGTATGACTCCACTTACATGACATATCAAGAAGAGACAATTTATAGAGAGGAAGTAGATTAGTGGTTAGCAGAGACTGAGGCGGGTGAAATGGGGAGTTCTTTAATGGTTACAGAGTTTCTGTTTAGCATGATAAAAAAACGTGTGGGAATAGTACTAGATAATAGTAATGGCTGTGCAACATCATGAATGTAATTAATGGGACTGAATTGTAAACTTAAAAATGGTTAAAAAGACAAATTTGGTGCTATATATATTTTATCACACACACAAAAGATTTTTAAAACCACAAGAGTTTCTGTTTCTTATAGAGAGTGTAGGGCAGGGAATAGTGTGATAATATTTATTGCTTTCAAGGAGGGAAACTCAGGTGGCAGAAGAGAACAGGTAGGCCCCCGTCCTCTGACAGTCCCTTAAAGAAACTCTTAGAATAGAGGGGTTCTTCAAGGACCTAAACAGATGCCGATGACGCTTTAAACTACATTTCCAATCCAATCTCTGACGTCAACTTCAACCTACATTTCCAACTATACATGACCACCTCAGACTTAACATGTTTAAAAGAAAGTCCTTAGGAATACAAGATAAAGGTAGAGATTACTTACAATAAATAAAAATAGTAGAAATAAGTTTCTACTAAAAATTAAACAGACAAGTCACTTCCTAGTGTAATAAAAAATGAGGGGAAAACTGAAAGGTTTGATTATAGATGCAGAGGAAATTAATTGAAAAAACTTCGTACAACTCTATTCTAAAATATTAGAATAGGTGGCGAAAATGTATGATTTTCCTGGAAAATATAATTTTAATTTTGCATTATCAAAATTAATGCAAGAAGAGGGAAAAAACCCTACAGAAACAAAATAATCATTACACATGGAGAAAGCTGCCAGCTAAGGAAAGCCCTAGCCCATGTTCCAACCATGCGTTCTTTAAATGCTTCAAGTATTGAGAACACTTGATCATTCTCAATGCTATTCTGACTGCTCCAAAGCAGTGAGAAAAAGAAAGGTCCCCAGTTCTTCCCAAAAAGTTAATAGAGCCTGATACCAAAACACAAAAAAGACAGCACAATAAGAAGAAACTGCAGACAAATCACACATTTTGTATTTTAAATCCAAAAATCATAAATAAATATCAGCAAACAGAACTGAGTTACATGTTAAAACATGCTACACACCACGACCAAGTGAGAGTCATGGCTGTATGAGGGATGCAAGAATTATTCAACATTATGTGTCATCAAGTAAACAAGCCAAAGGGGAAAAAAAACAAAATCTTGAAGAAGCTCAGAAGGCACTTGAAAGAAAACTTCAATATCCATTCCCAATAGAAACTTTTAGTTAAAAAAGAAAAGGGACACTTGGTTAACTAGGTCTGAAGCCAACAACCAGCACTGTGCTTGAGGGTTTAATACTGGAAGCATTCCTATTAAAGTCCAGAAGAAGGCAATCACCACTATTATGTAATACAGTTCTTAAAGCAATGGCCAATGACATGAGGAAAAACTGAGAAGCACAAATTAGAAAGTTAGGGACAAAATTATTATCTGCAGATAAAATTGTTTTATACCTAGAAAATCAAAGCCACCAACTAGAAAATTATTGGAAATAATAAGAGCATTCATTAAGGTATCCAGTTTAAAGATACACAAAACAACCCCAAAAGCTTCCTTATATATCAACAATTACATGTAGGAAATTGCTGGAAAAAATTCCTTTCAAATTAATACTAAAGAACACAAAATACTCAATGTTTTTTTTCTAATACTCAAGTTTTTTCTAATGTGCAATAATGCTATATATAAACTATTAAACATACTAAGAAGATGTAAGATTCAAAATTCACATTGTGAATAGGTTTGATAAACTAAGACATACATAGACCATACTATAGTCAAAACAGCAAAACAGGGCACAGTCCCCAAAAAAGACCCCACAATTGAGCAAAAATTGAGGCAACAGATTTTTACCCAAACTATTTTAATTAGCGTGTTGCATTTCCTAACAGTAAATAATTAAAACATTCATTAAAGTCTTGTTCAGCATCAACTATCAATTTCAGTAGCTTAAACCAGTGGTTCTCCAATTGTGGTTTGAGATCCTGCCAAAGGCCCACAAGGTCAAGACTCTTTTCATAATAATACTAAGACATTATTTGTCCCTTTCACTCTCATTTTCTCATGTCTGTAAAGTAGAGGTCAGCAAACTAAACTGGCCCACAGGCCAAATCCAGCCATGTCCACTCATTTACATATTCTCCACAGCCACTTTCAGGCTACAAAAACAGAGTTGAGTAGTTGTGACACAGAAGTCTCTGTCTCTGGTGTATCCCACAAAGCTGGAAATATTTACTATGTGGTCCTTTACAGAATACCTTTGCTAATCCCTGCTCTAATGAACAATAGAATGTGTGCTTATGTATTCTTGTGTTTTCTAGAATTTTCTAAGATTATCAATTTAAAGTACAAACAAGTATATTTTAGAAGTTAATTCCATTTTTCTCCTCAGTATTTTGACTATGGTTTTATCTACTATACATCATTAACCTCACTGATGCCCAATAAATCATTATTTTAAAATCTGAAGTTCTCCTTAAATGTACACAGAAACACAACTAGAAGTAAGTACACTTATTTTGCAATATTTTAAGGCTTTCTTTGTTTTAATTTTAAATACAGAAATATTGATAGATATAACCTACATACACAAAAGCATTTTGGAGTCTTCAATAATTCTTAAGAACACAGAAGTGTCCTGAGACCAAATAACTTGAGAATCACAGGTTTAAATAAAGTTGTTTGCAGCAGAATACAAATTCTTTTCAAGAACACAAGGGATACTCTCCAGGATAAATCACATGCTATGCCACAAAACAAGTCTCAACAAATTTAAGAGCACAGAAATTACAACAAGCATTTTTCCCAACCACAACAGTATGAAACTACAAGTCAATTACAGAAAGAAAAATGGGAAAAGCACAAACATGTAAACACTAAACAACATGGGTCAATGGGGAAATCAGAAAATACCTCGAGACAAAAGAAAACGGAAACACAAACTCTATGGGATGCAGCAAAAGCAGTTCTAAGAGGGAAGTTTAGAGTGATAAAGGCCTTCCTCAAGAAACAAGAATAATCTGAAATAAACAACCTAACCTACCATCTAAAAAGAAGAACAAACAAAACCCAAAGTCAGCAGTGGGAAAGAAATAATAAAGATCAGAGAGGAAATTAAATAGAGACCAAAAAAACAACAGAAAAGATCAATGAAACCAAGAGCTAGTTTTCTGAAAACACAAACAAAACTGATAACCCTCTAGCCAGACTCACCAAGAAGAAATGAGAGAGAACCCAAATAAACAAAATTAGAAATGAAAGAGGAGCAATAACAACCAATACCACAGAGATACAAAAAATCATAAGGAAATACTACAAACAGTTATACACCAACAAACTGGATAACCTCGAAGAAACAGACAAATTTCTAGAAACATACAACCTGCCAAGACTAAATCAAGAACAGACAATATGAATAGACTGATCACTAGTAGTGAAATTGAATTTGTAATTTAAAAAATTCACAGCCAACAAAAGCCCAGGACCGGATGGCTTCATAGGGGAATTCTACCAAACATATGAAGAAGTGCTAATACCTATCCTCCTCAAACTATTCCAAAAATTGAAGAGGACAGAGCGCTCCCAAATTCACTCAGTGAGGCCACCATTACCCTGATACCAAAACCAAAGACACTACCAAAAAAAAAAAAAAAAAAAATTATAAGCCAATATCTTTGATGAACATAGATGCAAAAATTCTCAACAAAATATTAGCAAACCAAATCCAACAATATATACAAAGGATCATACAGCATAATCAAGTGGGATGTATTCCAAGGACACAAGGATGGTTCAATATTTGCAAATCAATGTGGTACAGCACATTAACAAAAATGATAAAAATCACATAATCATCTTAATGGACACAGAAAAAGTAGTTGATGAAATTCCATATCCATTCATAATAAAAACTCTCATCAAAGGTGGTAGAGAGGGAACATATATCTACATAATAAAGGCCATTTATGACAAATTCACAGCTAACATCATACCCAATGGTGAAAAGCTGACAGCCTTTCCTCTAAAATCAGGAACAAGACAAGTATGCCCACTCTCACCACTTCTATTTAACACAGTATTGGAAGTCCTGGCCACAGCAATCAGACAAGAAAGAGAAACAAAAGGCATCCAGATTGGAAGGGAAAAAGTAAAACTGTCACTATTTGCAGACGATATTGCTACTATATACAGAAAACTTGAATGTCTCAAAAAAAAACTATTACAACTAATAAGTGAATTCAGTAATGTTACAGGATACAAGATTAATATACAGAAATCTGTTGCTTTTCTATATTCGAATAATGAACTATCAGAAAGAGAAAGAAAAAAAATACCAATGCCATTCACAATCTCATCAAAAAGAATAAAATATCTAGGAATACACTTAAACAAAGAGATTAAAGACCTATACTGTGAAAACTATAAAACACTGATGAAGGAAAGTAGAAGGTGATACAAAGAAATGAAAAGATATTCCACGCTCTTGGATTAGAAGAATTAGTATTGTTAAAATGGCCAGACTAACCAAAGCAATCTATAGATTTAATGCAATTCCTATTAAAATACCCATGACATTTTTCACAGAACTAAAACAAATAATCCTGAATTGTATACTGAACCACAGACTTTAAGACCCTAAATTGCCAAAGCAATCTTGGGAAAAAAAGAATATAAAGCTGAAGGTACCACCCTCGCTGACTTCAGACTATACTACAAATCTACAGTAATCAAAACAGCACGGTACTGGCATAAAAACAGACATATAGATCAATGGAACAGAACAGAGAGCTCAGAAGTAAACCCATGCACCTATGATCAATTAATCTGTGATAAAGGAGGCAAGAATATACAATGGATAAAAGACAGTCCTTCAGTAAGTAGTGCGGGGAACACTGGACAGCCACATGTAAAAGAATGAGATGACAACATTTCCTCAAACCATACACAAAAATAAATTCAAAATGGATTAAAGACCTAAAGGTAAGATCCAAAACCATAAAACTCCTAGAAGAGAACATAGGCAGAACATATACTGCATATGCTATAAGAATTAAATAATTAAATGTCATGAGGAATAATTATAAAGTACTTAGGGCCTAGCACGCAGTAAATGTTCAATAAGTATCAGTGATTATTATGTGTAAATACATATCTGGGTATGCATGTATACAAAAATATACCTAGGTATATCCTAGGTATGGCAAAAGAAGTATTTAGAGGGAATTTTATAACTTTAAAAATATTTCAAAGGAAACAAGAGAAGTCGAAAAGACATATTCAACTCAAGAAGTTGGGAAAAGGACAAAAAAGCAACGCCCCCAAGTAAGGAATAAATAACTAAGATAAGGGCAAATATCAATGATATACAGAACAACATCATCAACAATAAACAGAAAAATAACACAACCAAAAATCATGTTCCTTGAAAAGATTAATAAGATAGATCTTTGGCAAGCAAGAGTTAAGAAAAAAGAGAAGAGTCAAACAATTAAAATACAGAACGAAAAGGGAGGCAAAAATACCAACACAAGGAGTCATTTTAATAATTAAAGAATATTAATGAGTATTAGGAATATCTATGTGATCATAAATTCAAATGGATAAATTGCCCTTCAGTTATGCCAAAATTGGCATCAAAAAGAGAGACTGAACAGACCAATCAGTATAAAAGAGACTGAAAGAGCAAAGATCTCGCCTTCTGAAAAACAGCAGGTGCAGAAAATTTTACAATGAGGTCTACCAAATTTTAAGGAAGACTTAATTCCTGTTTTTTTAAATTAACTTTTATTGGAGTATGCTTTACAATGTAACTCCTGTCTTATACAAGCTATTCTGGGAAAATAGTAAACAGTCAGTACAGACGAATTTATTTGCAAAGCAGAAATAGAGACACAGATGTAGAGAACAAACTTATGGATATCAAGGGGAAAGGGGTGGTGGTGGGATGAATTGGGAGATTGGGATTGACATATATATACTACTATGTATAAAATAGATAAATGAGAACCTACTGTACAGCACAGGGAACTCTACTCAGTGCCCTGTGGTGACCTAAATGGGAAGGAAATCTAAAAAAGAGGGGATAAACGTATACGTATAACTGATTCACTTTGCTGTACAGCAGAAAGTAACACAACATTGTAAAGCAACTATACTCCAATAAAAATTTTAAAAAAAAATGACCAGGACATTTTATGAAGCTAATATAATCTTGACTGTAAAAACCAGATAATGATAAGAAAATGATAGGTCCGTTTAACATGATACAAAAAAATCCTACACTATATATTACCTAAGTAAATCCAATATTGTACTTAAAAAATAATAATATATTGGGATTAAGTAGGAGTTATCCTAGGAATTTAAGGATCGTTCAATAACAAAAATACATTTAAAGGAGAGAAACCAAATGATACTCTCAATCAATAAAGAATCAGCTTTATGAAGTTCAGCAAAAGGCAAAACTGTGGAGTTAATAAAAGACTGTATGAGAAAACATCTATGTGACCTAGGAATATGCAAAAAACTAAAAAAAAAAAAACCCATAAAGTATATGATTAATTTTATCACAGAAAAATTAAGAATTTTTGTTCAGTGAAAAACACCATAAAGTTAATAGACAAATGACTAAAGGACAGAATGGTAGAAGATATTTGTGATGCCTAAAGTGGAAAAGGGATTATTATAGAGAATAGATAAGAACTGCCTGCAAATCAACAACAGAACAGTAACTATGATGGAACAATGGGCAAACAATATGAAAAGGCAATTTACAGAACTTAATCTCTAGAGTATAAAAAACTAGAAAGCTGAATAATTCTAACTATTGGCAGGAATGAGAAGGTAAAAGAAGCTTCATGGGTGTGGAGAAAAGGGAACCCTCCTGCACTGCTGGTGGGAATGTAAATAGGTACAGCTGCTACGGAGAACACTATGGAGGCTGCTTAAAAAACTAAAAGAGTTGCCATATGATCCAGCAATCCCATTCCTGAGCATATTCCAGACAAAACTATAATTCAAAAAGATACATGCACCTCTATTTTCATAGCAGCACTATTTACAATAGCCAAGACATGGAAGCAACCTAAATGTCCATCGACAGATAAATGGATATAAAAGATGTGGTATGCACACACACATACACACACAATGGAATACTACTCAGACATAAAAAAGAGTGAAATAATGCCATTTGCAGCAACATGATGGACCTAGAGATTATCATACTAAGCGAAGTAAATCAGAAAGAGAAAGACAAATACCATAGGACATCATTTATATGTGGAATCTAAAATATGACATAAATGAACTTCCACGAAACAGAAACAGACTCACAGACATAAAGAACAGACTTGCGGTTGCCAAGGGGGAGGTAGGGGAAGGGAGGGAAGGATTGGGAGTTTGGGATTAGCAGATGCAAACTATTTTATACAGAATGGATAAACAACAACGTCCTGTTGTATTAGCCCAGGGAACTATATTCAATATCCTGTAATAAACCATAATGGACTTCACAGGGAGGAATGGCTGGTCTAGCACAGGTCTTAGACATTGGAGGTCCTGACCATCTGTCTCTACCTGAATCACACATGATATGAATGCATCACCCACTCAGTCTAAAAGACAGGGAAGGGCTTCCCTGGTGGTGCAGTGGTTAAGAATCCGCCTGCCAATGCAGGGGACACGGGTTCGAACCCTGGTCCGGGAAGATCCCACATGCCGCGGAGCAACTAAGCCCGTGAGCCACGACTACTGAGCCCACGTGCCACAACTACTGAAGCCTGCGCGCCTAGAGCCTGTGCTCGGCAACGAGAGAAGCCACCGCAACAAGAAGCCCGCGCACTGCAACAAAGAGCAGCCCCCACTCGCCACAACTAGAGAAAGCCCGCGTGCAGCAACGAAGACCCAACGCAGCTAAAAATAAATAAATAAAAGACAGGGAAGCAAAAATTCCCACTGTATCCTTCTAACATAGGTCTGGACAAGGCTTTACTCTTTTTTAAAAACAAAAAAATACTTTAAAACACTGGCACAAAACATTGCCCAAAAATTGTGGTTGATGGGAAACTGCCTTATATTTAATTTTTAATATAATTTCTGAAGCAAACATAACTGTCTTCTAATTATATTAATCATCATTATACACAGTGGAGAGCTAGGAAACAAAAACATAAGAAAGATTTGATCTCAGAATCTGGAAACACTAGCAGAAAGGAAATGAAAAAAATTAGCTCGGAGAAAGAAGGGTTTCTAGACAGTCAGGAGTACGGGTTCTTGGCATTTCAGTAACCCCAAAGTATCACAGGAGAATAATCATATGGATCTGCTTTTCTCAGCCAAAGGGAAATACGGTTACTTTTTATCCAAGGAAAGCGAGCTTAAACCTAGGCAATGAATAGGCCTGTTGCTGGAAGGAGATGAATTTTAAGTGTGAAAAAAAGGGCTCTTCCTGACTCCTAAGGTTGACTTGGGCAGGTCCCAGGAGGCGCAGTAATAGATCGATTCAAACCTCGGAAGGGAACAAGGATTCCATGTGGATTCTCCCTTCAAAAAAAGAGCTGAAGGTGGCCAGAGACAAAAGTGAGAACTTAGAGGGTCACCGACTCTACATTCAAACCCATGTTCAGTCATCAGGGTACTGGCAGAAGCTTCTCTCCAGACCAGAAAGCTGAACAAGATCTCTGACAGACCCTACTAAGGTAGAGAACAGGAAAAGTACATCACAACCTGATTAGGTCAGCATCGCCAAGACTCAGATGGCCAAAACTGTTCTTAAAGTTCCCAAAGATGTATGATAAAGAGCTACTGTACCAATTAGTCATGATGTTTTTTTATCCTTTGGAGTTTGCTAATCAGGCAATCGTTATTCAAATACTCGATACCAAAGAATATTTATTTGGGTTGTCCCCGGTCTTGACACAGATGGCAGTTTTCTATGCTGACAACAATGCCATTGCCTGGGAAGTGGTAAAAGCTCAGCCTTGGGAGGCTGTGGGGCTGGACCTACAAAAGGGGCCCAGGTCTTTGGCCTATTCTCTCAAGGTCTGAGGATGATCCAGATCCATGTGGTCTTCCTAGAAGAAACTATTGTGTAGGTCTGAGATGCCCGGAGAAACTTTTCTCTGAATGCAATGATAGGCATTTGCTGCATACAGCTGGGGTTACCTGCTCAATTACCAGAGAAATTGGTAGTTATGGTAAAGATACGAATGTTTCCCGGGCAAAAAGGGATATACTAAGTAGACATATGTAATATGTCATGTTTGCTTTGGGTAAAAGAAACATGATATTCAAACAAAAATTACTCTTTTGCACACAGGTGTGAACTAGGATTAATAATCCATTTGCAATTACAACACAAAGCAATGAACCTTTCTAGAAGTCTTAGGAAGAGTTTATGATGTTCTTAAGGTTATGGTTTGTTTTAATAACAAATTTCAAACCCTTAAATGGTGCAAAAAGAACTAACATCCTAACTTGTAACCAGATTTTATATTATCCAGAGAAGAGAAGCTGGCTGAAATATCCTTAAAAACACCATGATTTTTAAAAAAGCAAATTGCAATTTTCCTAAATATCAAGAGGGCAAGAAATGAGAAACAGCCATGTGGTTTCAAAACTCTCTATTTAGAGGCTAGCAGGAAAGAGAAATTGGTACCAGATTCTGAGGGAAGGATTAAGGCTGTTCCTTCAGTCAGGGCCAGTAAGGAAGCAATATAAATAACAGTAGCATACGAAGACCATAAAAACAGTAAGGAAAAAAACTGCATACGGTGGACTTGTAAAGCACTCAGTGACACTTACCTGCAACAGAGATGGAGGAAAATTACAACAGAGGACAAATCAAGAGTACGTCTGGCATCAGAATTTCCCAAACAAAGGATAAAGTGAATTATTAATATCCACCCTGGGCATCAATTCTGCCATCACTTCCATCCATCAATATTTCCTTGCCCTTGTATTGGTACCAATCACTAATGAGAAACTGAAGCATCTCATCCCTTCAACTTGGAACCTAGAGGAAAGAGGCTGCTGAGGTCTTCCAAGTTCAATCACCTGAGCTAGGTTTCCACAAAGTAGTTTTGGGCCAAATACCCAGTAAGTTTTAAAGTACTCCTTCCCCTGGCTTTGTCCTTCAAATCTCTCTCTCCCTTGGTGACCTTGCAGATGAGGATTTGGCTATTTAGGGTCCTGGTTATTAAACTGTTTTTAAAGGAAGAAAGAAGAAACATCAGAAGAAGGAATTTTCAAGGAATAACATCCAAATGACATTGGCTGTGCCCTGAACAGTGGAACCACTAGTTATCTAAGCAGGCCACAAAAACAAAAGAACCTGGGTGCCCTCAGGTCAGCAGTGAGGTGGGGCAGTGAGGAAGCAGTAGCCTCTTCATTCAGATAGAATTTCAAAGTCGGGAAGTCCTTCTGAATGAGTAGCACTTGGCACCAGAAAGTGACACATGCTTTTAGAAAGTGCTCGCTGCCCGAGATCACTACCTCATCAGCAGTGAAGACACAGAGTGATCCTTATGCAGTCACTTCCTGAAATCACCTCCAGCTTTCTTCAGGATGTCAGAGAACTGTGCTCACCAGTCCCTATCACAGGGTGTCTGCTGAACATCCTCCTTTAGTAATCTGGCATTTCTTCTAGCCTTTCGTGGGGACTGTGCCAGAAACTTCTTCCTGATAAAAAAACCCTCATAATCTAGTTGGCCTAACCAGGTCAATATTTTCCATTTCATAACATACATAAAAATCAATCTGGCTAGAAAACATATTCCCTGCACTTAAAACCTCCTAGAAATCTATACATTGAAATATTCCAATTTTCATTGCTACTTTCCCTTAAGTTTTCCAGACTGCAGTCAGGTAGGGCCCTTGGTCACAGCTCTTCGCCTATGTGCTTGCAATTGCTTTTTTCAGTATCCAGGGGACCCATGGCTTAAATTTTGATCAGAGAAAATAAGACTGGCTTCTTTTTTTTTTTTTTTGAAGATGTTGGGGGTCGGAGTTTAATTTATTTATTTTTGCTGTGTTGGGTCTTCGTTTCTGTGCGAGGGCTTTCTCTAGTTGTGGGAAGCGGGGGCCACTCTTCATCGCGGTGCGCGGGCCTCTCACTATCGCGGCCTCTCGTTGCAGAGCACAGGCTCCAGACGTGCAGGCTCAGTAGTTGTGGCTCACGGGCCTAGCTGCTCCGCGGCATGTGGGATCCTCCCAGACCAGGGCTCGAACCCGTGTCCCCTGCATTAGCAGGCAGATTCTCAACTACTGCGCCACCCGGGAAGCCCCAAGACTGGCTTTTTTAAAAGCTTACAATCAAAACACTTTGTAAAGATAATCTACTTATCAAATTTAAGGTGATCTATTCACCACTGAGGATGAAATGTACCAAGTTAAAATTAAAGCAAAATCCAGGGTAAAACGAAGTGCTTTCTTTGGAAGGATTTTAGTTTGGTTTAATTATGTTCATATCAACCACAGGGTGGGATTGGGCTCATCACAGGAAATTTCAAGGTTAGCTATCAACACAATGCAAAACCCATTAGGAAATGACAACAGCAACCACTGACCACACAAATCACCAGCAGCATTTGTCCCCTCCTCACAAACAGCAGCTGGAAGCCTGTCAAAGATCCCCCTTTCCTAAAAGCTGCCACAGGTTAGAAACTGGAAAGATACCAACTGTATTGTGTGATTAATTCTGTAGCACAGAGAGAATTCCAATACTTAAAACAATCTACTAAAATAAAACGTCGGAGATCAGTCCGGAACTCACCTTTTTCATGAACACAAACTGAGAGTTTCTTAACACCATCAACCAGAGCATTCTGCATGTTGCCATGTCCATCTTCTGAGTCGCTGTCATCAAACTGAGCCTCTATAATGACATCAGGACTGTCATTATAGCCTTTCAGGGACTGTTGCAGGAGATGGCTTCCACAGAGCTCCTCAGGGAGATCTGATTCATAGGCACCTTCTGTTTCTTTGTCATTGCTCTCTGGTTTAATTACCTGAAGAAAAGAGAAAAGTTCTGCTAAATCACTGGAGGGAAAAATGGGAAAGTGCAGATTTTTCTTTTTTCATTTTTCTTTCCTAAGGAAAAAACTGCACATTCAGAAGCACTGGACACTCACCATGTAGTTTGACAAAGAATCTTTATTTTCCAGATGCACAGATTACCTTACAATCAATCCAGCTCTTCAAGATGCCCAAGATTAATGCTACATCCACTTCTATTTTTCTGATGTATATTTTCATCCTCTCTCCCACAAAGGCCCTCAATACCAGAAGTACCACACTGCTTCACAAAGTGTCCATCACATGGGACCAACTAGTACGCTGGGAAATGATAAAAGAACTCAACATAGTTTGTCACTGTGTTCCCAAATGAAACCACAAGAATGTAAGATGAAATAGAAAACAAATTAAGTGTGAACAAGAGTTTATAAAATGTTCCCATAAAAAATATAAACCCTTAATTCTCCATTTTGAGGCCTGAGATCAGTATAGAAAGCACACAACTGATAGACATTTACACTAGAAATAAGAATGAGCATTACACAATATGTCAAAAATTTTCAATTTAACAAAAATGAAGCAAATAGGAGAAAAGAATCCACTACTAATCCATTCAGTGAGTTAGTCACATGACACTCATATGACAGTACCCTTTGATTTCTATGGGCACAATATTAACATACACCAGTGTTACTTAGTCACTGAAAAAAAAAAAAGGTGACCCTATATGTAAATCTGCCCATCTACATTAGCAAAAAAGACAGCAGATTTTGTAGGTTCTAAATGTTACTTAGAACACCATATCCTTCTAATAATCTATTTCTGGATGAGAAATCTATGTGCAATTTAAACATATAATCAAGATGTGATCATACATACGTGTGTGTGTATTTGAATTGGATCACTATTGGTAGCACACTCGTTTCGTTCTTTCAAACAAATGCTGGAAGGCCAGCCTCATGCCAGGCACCCTCATGAGGCCTACATTTTATAGTGAGGAGACAGATGGTGAACAATTTACTCATTCAACAAATCGTACGGAGTAACTTTCACGGTGTAAGGCACTGTTCTAGGTGGCAAGGATGCAGCGGTGCACACAATCAAAAGTCTAATAATGGTAAGTGCTAGTGAAAAAAATATATAATATGAAAATGCTGGTTATTGGAAACTGAGGCTAGTTTACCAGTAGGGTAGTTAGGGAGGATGCCTCCTGGATGAAGCGACATTTGAGCAGAGATCTGAATGAAGTGAGTGAGCTTCTAGCAGTTTCTCTATGTGCTTATAATTGAGAAGTCCAATATTTTTCTGACTTTAACTCTGGGGTTTCAAATTAGATGCCTGCTTTCAACAAACCAGATTAACGTTCAAATTAGATCACACAAAGATCATGCTTAATGAAAGATCTTCATTTTATACAACGCACAAAAGGTTATTAAAAGAAATCTTTCTCCAAACATTATAATGTCACAGATTCCAATTAACATAACTGTCCCCAATGAATATTATAATATCCACCCAGAAAATCAAAGTAAAAGATTACAAAGATATTCACACAATCAGAACACAGACTCTAAAAGTATATTCCCAAAGTTTTAAAATATGACTTCATGAAAATGTGATAACAGGAATCTGACTCTTGTCAGACTCACTGATTTATTCATTTGTTCATTCATTAATTTGTTCATTATTTCCACATTTGTTCATTATTTCCAAACAAACAAGGCTCCTTTTCTTTAACAGTTAAAAAAAAGTTCAATTGGCTAAGCCAGAAATCTCTAAAAAGATTCCCCTTAGGCCCCTTCCTGCATGAGAACATAAGAGTGAAGCAACAGCTAAGTTTTAGATTAATATACAATTACAAAACCAGCTCTCCTGCACTTCTGCCTTGAAACACGAATCCTGGTTTCATACCTGACCCAAAATATATCATTCAAAAAACAGAATTCACTGACAAATTAGAGAAGAAAAAGAAATCTGACATCACTCAAATCAGCAAATCCATTCAATTTCCTTAAATGTGCCGAGCAAATTCAATAACATTTAGGAAGATCTGCCCTTGACCATCCTCAAAGAATTAACACAACCTTGGGCACTGTCAGAACAGCCCAAAGCACAGGCAGGAGGTACATGTGCATACCCTACGTCTAAAGCACGGTGGCTACAACACAATCGCTGGTCTACTGTTCTTTTATACGTGTCATCCCATACAAACTTTATCTCAGAAAGAAGAGAGCTGGGGGCAGGGGTGAAAGAAAACAACTGACATGCTACAGTTAGAATATGAGGTAAAATGCAGTCTTCTGGAAAGATGTTAAACAAAGGTTCCAGGCCTTTACTTTCTATTATGTATTTATTTCTTCTGCTAACGGTTTCAGAAAGGATTTGGTTCCCACAGACCAAGGAGAAAATATTAGAGGGTAACCAGAATTCTGACTTTATAAAATTTGAAGGCTTGGGCTTCCCTGGTGGCGCAGTGGTTGAGAGTCCGCCCGCCGATGCAGGGGACACGGGTTCGTGCCCCGGTCCGGGAAGATCCCACATGCTGCGGAGCGGCTAGGCCCGTGAGCCATGGCCGCTGAGCCTGCGTGTCCGGAGCCTGTGCTCCACAACGGAAGAGGCCACAACTGTGAGAGGCCGGTGTACCGCAAAAAAAAAAAAAAAAATTGAAGGCTCAACTATCCCACAGTGAAAGGTAGTCTTTGTATGTATGTATATGTGTGTGAGTAAAATATAAAGAGAATTCTGTAATCACCACGATTCTACCTACCTACATATTAAGAATTACGCTTTGGCTTACACATACAAAGGTTCAAGGAAAAGTCAATGGGGAAAAGAGCACAGTAGAAAGCAATGACCAGAGTACAGCAAGCTTAACTGTACAGCACATTTCAAAACCAACCCAGTTCTGATTTTATGATAATCTCCATGGTTTAGATTACCTATACTCAAGAATTAGTGTTTTAGGCACTAAATTCACTTTTGAGTTACTAAAGCAGAGAATGCTGTATGGTAGCAGGGTTTAATGAATAAATCAAGTCATTCAAAACTGTATAATTAAAATATAAATTAATACACTGCATTTTTAAAGTATTTTCATTCTATTTTTGTTATCGCAGTACAAACAAGAATAAAATAAATGTTATGGGGAAAAAAGATCACCTTAAAGTCATTGGATGCAACAGGCACTCTAGAACCGTTCCATATCACATATTGGTTAAGAATGAGGGTTGTGGAACTCCTACGAGAAATGGCTAACCCAAGTTTAGAAAAGGAAACAAACAAGATGAAACTGGGGACTTCCCTGGTGGCACAGTGGTTAAGAATCCGCCTGCCACGCTCGCTTCAGCAGCACATATACTAAAATTGGAACGATACAGAGAAGATTAGCATGGCCCCTGCACAAGGATGACACGCAAACTCGTGAAGCGTTCCATATTTTTTACTCCAATAAAGATGTTAAAAAATAAATAAATAAATAAAAAGAAAAATCACTAAAGCACTGAAAGTTATTGGAGCTATAGGATGCTACGGCCATTTTCATTCCTAATGAAATGTCAGCCATAATGTTGCATAAAAATGTACTGGATTAAAAATTTTAAGTGTATAGAAAAAAAAAAAGAATCCGCCTGCCAATGCAGGGGACACAGTTTCGATCCCTGGTCCGGGAAGATCCCACATGCCGCGGAGGAACTAAGCCCGTGCACCACAGCTGCTGAAGCCCGCGTGCCTCGAGCCCGTGCTCCACAACAAGAGAAGCCACAGCAATGAGAAGCCCGCGCACCATAACAAGAGAAGCCACAGCAATGAGAAGCCCGCGCACCACAACAAAGGGTAGCCCCCACTCGCCACAACTAGATGCAGCCACAAATAAATAAACAAACAATCAAACAAACTAAAAAAAAAAAAAAAGAACCTGGAAGATCTTGTCATATGGGAAAAACAAGCAAGCTATCACAGGCTACTAGAGCCTCATCTAAAGGACTCAGGAATCATCATGAAAGGGCTCTCTCTGGTCAACCTCAGAAAATTCTAAACATTTATCCTACTTTTCCTAGATAAAATGTACCTCAGGTTAGCCAAACAGTTGATGAGGTAAAATTCTTCTTTATAGAAGAGTTTCAGCTAACTAAGAAGGAATGACTTAAAGACTTTCATTATCACCATTCTGATATCCCTACTGAAATGATGGATGCAGAAGATGACCATCAATGGTTGCAAAATGCTGATGGGGACGGAGTTTTATAATGGATGGACCAGAGCAACAATACCTGAACCCACTGATTAATACAAATATCATAAAAAGAGAAAGAACCAAAGTACTTCCTGATGTACCATAATTAGGAAGTAAATACTATACTGGTGTATGTACTATAATTAGGAAGTAAATACCACCATCTGTGAAGTATTGTCCCCTAACTTGAACTTAAATCTGACCTGATATAGGTAACAGAGGAAGATGTTAAACACCACTAGGGAGAGGATCCATTTACACTCACTCCCTAGATGATTTCATCCAGTCTCATGGCTTTAAATATCTCTATATGCTATTAACTCCAAAAATTAAATGCCTCGCCTCAACCCTTCCCCCAAATTCCAGACACATATCCAATTGCCTACTTGACATCTTCATTTGGATGTCAGCTGGCGCCTCAAACAGGAGAACCCTTGGTCCCCACCAGAACCCATTCCTCTCCCAGCACTGCCTCTCTCGGCAGATGGCACCAAACTGGGGCATCACCCTTGACTCTCTCCTTCTCACACCCCACATCCAATTATCAAGAGAGACTTCCTGTAAAATATATCTTCTTGCCATTTCCACTGTTACTATAAAAATCCAAGCAACCTTTATCTCCTTGCAGAACTACTGTAATAACTGGTCTCCTGAATTCTATTTTGGACCAAAGGAACTAGAGTGATCTTTTTTTTTTTTTTTTTTTTTGGCTGCGTTGGGTCTTCGTTGCTGCGGGCGGACTTTCTCTAGTTGCGGCAAGTGGGGGCTACTCTTCATTGCGGTGCACAGGCTCCTCATTGCGGCAGCTTCTCTTGTTGCAGAGCACTGGTTCTAGGCACGCGGGCTTCAGCAGTTGTGGTGCACAGGCTTCAGTAGTTGTGGCACACAGGTTTAGGTGCTCCACAGCATGTGGGATCTTCCCAGACCAGGGCTCAAACCCATGTCCCCTGCACTGGCAGGTGGATTCTTAACCACTGCGCCACCAGGGAAGCCTTTGAGTGATCTTTTTAAAACAAATCAGATCATGTCATTCTCGCAATAGCTTCCCAACATCCTTTCATCACCATGCCACAAGGTGTTGTCAAATCTGGCCCATATCTATTTTTGCATTCTCATTTTCTACAACTTCTTCCTCTGCAAATTACACTCCAATCCTAGAGTTCTTCTCGCTATTCATAGAATACTAAAATCTTCCATCTTGAGATTTTTACAATTGCTGTTCCCTCTATCTGGAAAACTCTTTGCCCAGCTATTTACAGGGATTGCTCTCTTCATTTTGGTTAGGTCTCTGCTCAAATATCCTCCTCTCAGAGAGGCATTCCCTGATCACATTAACTAAAACAGCCCCACCTCGCTGTTATGACTCTATTTCTTACCCTGCTTTATTTCTCATCACTGCACTTATCACTACCTGATAATATATTATATACTTACCTGACAATATATTATATACTTTCTGTCTCCCAACTAGGATGTGGGTTTCATAAGCACAGAGGCCATTTTATTCACTGCTATATTCTAAGAGTTAGGAATAGCATTTAGTACTCACTCAAATATATGTTGAATGAATGAACAGCAATTAAGTAGGAAATGACCTGTTCAGAGTCTATCTTCCCTGATAAGAATAAACTCCATGAAGTCACATTATATACTCAAGTCTCATCTGAATGAATAAAGAACCAGAGACGGCATACTGCATCTAACATTTCCACACATCTAAACTCTACCCATCTCTCAAGACCTAGTCCAAATGCCTTGGATTTTCTATAACCCAGAATCCACCACATAGTCTTCTCAGGTCCTCCTCATGCCCTGCTACCTGCCCCAGACCAGAGTAATTTCTTCCTTTTCTAAAGTCCCAAAGCAATTTATACACACCTCTTCTATGGCACTTCTCATTTTTTTCACTACGCTAGTGGTATCTATGTATGTGATTTACCTCATCTGTTAAGGCTGTTTGCTCACCAATAATATCTCTCTGTATATTCTATGGCAACTTGCATAATCAATCTAGGTGCTCAATATTTGATGAATAAACATTATTTGATGGATAAAAGGGTAGAAAAATGAAAAAAGGAATATAAAAGACTATCAGGATGCAAGAGAGTTTTCAGCACAGTTTCCAGACATACGAATATGTGGATTAGAAAGTAGAAGCCCAATTTTCCCTGGATCTGTAAAGTAAGGGGCCTTCCTCTGTGGGACTGACCTTGAAAGAGTTGAAAAGTCTAGCTCAGTGGTCCTCAGTTTTGAAGTTTAGCAGATCCTGCTGAGAATCAGAAGAAAGCTATAACTCCTTCCTCCACAGAAAAATGCACATCTACAAGTAGACAGAAAGTACTCTATAAGAATTTAAGAGTAAGGGGAGTAAAAAGTCTGGTGCTGGAGGCTACCAGTTCAGGTTGGTCAGTATTTTGGAGAGCTCTGGGCTCGGAGTGAAAGGAGGGAGGCCTCAGGAGAATGGATATATTACTGACCTGGTTAACTGAGGACTTTAAAACTTCCTCTGGTTTCCTCCACAGACCTGAGAGAGAGGCAGCTGACTGCACTCATTATTCTGAGTGCACGCTGCAACTGGGATTATTTCTCCCTTGGAGATTTAGTCTAGTCTCTGGAGGACAGGACAGAAACAGATTAGTGAGGGAACCAAATCGCTGGGTCACACAGAACTTTTTCACTCTCAAGTCTTGTTGCATGAATGGGATAGGATGAGCATCACATAACCTGCTAATAAAAATAAACAGTGAAAATGCAAATACAAACACACACACACAGAAATGTTTGTCAGATATACCCTGAAGTTAGTTTTACCATGGATACGTCTGTAATCTACCTATTGTCTCCTTCTGGAAGGTGAAATTGGGCGACAGAGTGGTGTGGCAGTGTAATGAGGGGAAAAGGTGATCCCCTTTCTCCAACAGGCTGCGATCTCTGGCGGGCGGAGAGCAGTAATGTGGCCTCTTCAGCAGTACTTGGGAGGAACCCTGAAAACCGTTAGGGGTGAAATTGAGAGGAGGCTATTAGACGCTTACCACTGAAAGGAATAGGCCTACGCCCAGAATCTTGAGCTCTGAGACACAGAGAAGAAGAGATACACCTTTTGGAAAAGGAGAGTGGGTGTAGCATGACTTCTGTACTTTGAGGGGAACCCTGTGTTAGCAAAGGAATAGCAAAATGCCTTTTAGAATATCCCTAATTCGAAGACAAGAACACTTGCTAAATCAGAGACATGATGCAACCATGTGAATGGAAAATGTCTAAGGAAGACGCTAATCTAAAAGGCTGGCAGAATTTTAGAAAATAATATTTGAGAAAATATATAGGGAAATACATTTTAAACATAACCAAAAAGCACTGCCATGAAAGAAGATAATGATAAATTCAACTCCATTAAAAGTAAATTTTTCCTTTTATCCTAAAATAATGTAAAAGAAATTTAAAAAGATAAGCCATAGAAGTACTCAAATCCAGAATATATAACGAACTGCTATAGATCAATGAAAGACAATCCAACAGAGAAATGGGGAAAAGGCTTAAAGGCACTTAACAAAATAGTGGCTCTTTACTGCCAAATAAACAAAAAAGATGGAAAGCTGCTCAGCCTCGTTTGTCATCAGAGAAATGCAAATTAAAACCACAATGAGATATCACCACAAACCCACAGGCAGGCAAAAACTAAAAATCCTGACAATACCAAATGTCAGCAAGAATGTACCGCGACACTTTGCTGGTATAAATGTAAACTGGTCCAGCCCTTTGTGAAACAGATCAAGACTGTGAGGGAAAGCAGAAAACAGATCTACTCAACTCCCGCCCTGGCTTATTCCACTACACTGCCCTGCATCCCTCAGGATTTTGACAGGTGAACACAGGAAAAGGAGACTAAGATGGGAAAGGACACATATGCAAAAGCAAGGAGATAAGAAAATACAAATTTTCCCTCAGGAAAGGCAAGTAGTAGTGAAAATGTACAGTAGGAGTGAGAAAAGAGGATGAAGAAGCAAACATGAAGAGCACCGAATGCCAAGTTAATGAGTCTGGTCTTTACTGTAAAGTTAGTAAAGTGAGAAGTAGGGAAAAGTGGTTAAGAGAAGGAACTGTAGTCAACACACCTGGGTTTGCATCATGGCTCTGCTGCTTAGTAGCTATGCCACTTTGGCAAAGCTATGTAATCTCTTTGAACCTCAGTTTCACTATATTTAATGGGGACAAGAGTACCCAATATCATAAGATTATTGTGGAACTGAGATAATATATGAAAAGCTCTTAGCACAGGTGCCAGGAACAAAGTTGTAAGTGAATCTGTATAGAAGGAAACAAATTTAGTCTTTAGAACCAGAAAGTCCAAGGTGATGGGGAACATCCAGGTGGTAGCTGGAAATGTAGATCAGGAGATGGGAAGAGTGTATTGGAGGACAGAAATCCAGATTAGGAAGTTAACCACAATGGTTCAGCAAAGGCAAAGCTTCTCTGAAAACAGAAGCTGAGAACAGAGCACTGAGAAAAGGAACACACAAGGAACAGGAGTTAGTGAAGCAGAGAGAATTTAAATATAATTATGAACACGTTAAACACTAAGACTTCTATTATCACTCTTCACATTCATATTGCACTGTCTTCCCTGTGCTTTACACACATTAACTAATTTGATCTACACAACCACCCTGGGTGATACACAGGAGAATAATTATCTCCATCTCACAGGAAAAAACAGGTTCAGACATGTCACAATCCCAGAGCTACTAAATAGCAGAGCTGTGACATGACCACAGATCCAGGGCTCTAAGTCCAGCTCTCAGTCCTGGACACTCGTATGGGAGATTTCCTGCAAACAGATTCAGAGTGAGCTTTGCATGTACATCTCCCGCCAACACCCACTGCATGAAACACCTCTGCATCTTTTGCCTGCCTGGCAAATAATCAAAATTCAAGATCCAGCTCTTCTGTGACTGCTTCTCTGACTAAACTCCCCCATCTCTTAAGAAATGTTGTTTCCTTCCTTTGTTCACTGCTATTCCTTACCTATTGATTCATTATAAGTTTGTTGATCAAGTTATATTCCATTTATTTGTTTACGTATTTCTCTCTTCCACCAGACAGCAAACCATACCACATTCATTTTTTATATTCTCCAGAGGCTCCCAAAATGCTTGGCATATAAAACATGCTCAATAAATATTAGTTTCCTTTTCTCTTCTTCTGACGAAAATGAGAAAGACTTGAATTGGCTGTAAAAGAAGAATTCTAAAAAAATTACAAGAAATAACTAACTACCAAGCAGCAAGAGCCAGCTGAATTCAGATGCTTATCTACATGATACTGCATGATAACTGCACTGCCCTCCACTACTACACCGTCTGGAAACCAGGGACGAGCCACCAGCTATTTTATCAGAGTTGAAACTTATCACCATAAGAAGCAAATATAAGTACGCATGCAAATGAATAAACCTGGAAGACATTTAAATAAATGCATTTTCCTAAAATAATTCTAGACCTTCATATTTAAATTATAACTCCAGTTTCAATATGGACCCAAATGTAACCATAAAGTTCACTGTCACCAATTTAAAACATTTTTAGCTAGAAAAATCATGAATGCCTGAAGACGAGAAAGCCAAAATGTGAGCACAGCTTCCAGGGATGTTTCCTGATTTCTGCAGAGTGTGAAGTACCAATCTGTCCCTTAGAAGGCGTGTGGGGGGATGTCTACACTGAGCTGTAAATCAGATCAACCGCAAAGAGCAACTCAAACTCAACAGAGTCAAGAAACCGGTCACTTTAAAACTCAATTAGTTTTTTTCTTCTCCCTCCTTTTATAATTAATATAATGTATTTCAAAACTGGGGAGCAAAAGTACCTGTAACCAATTTAAATGCAATCGTAAATAAAAACGCCACGTAACATTCCCAAACTCCAAGCATGAAACATTTCATAGTCTCCCTGTGTACCGATATAAAAAACCCTTCCTTGAACATAAAAGCCATCTTTGAAGAGTGCTATTTTAAATCTCATAAAGACAACAAGTTTATATTAGCACTGGAAAATTCTGTTCCAAGCAAATAAATTCTATGACATTCCCCTGGGGCAGGGGTTGCTGTCAACTTGGTAAAATGGAGCTTCTCCAAAGAGATTTACATATGCCTATGTCCACAGGCACTTTCTGCTGAAAGGGCTGTGTACAACAGTGTCAGCTGAAGGCTTTGTGCACAGGAGATAATGCCCTGCCTATCCCACTACCTGAGCCTCTGATTCAGAGCTAATGCATGTCATGAAGTCCACCTAGGAGCCGCTTTTCGTTTCCTGGCTTCTCTGGCTGGGCTTAAGTGACAGTACTCACTTGCCACACATGTTTTAACAAACTTTCAAATCCCTTAATGGCATGCTTGGGACAAAGTATAATACACTGTTCAGGAAATAACCTTGGAGCCAAGAAAAGCAATTGATATTTCCACAGGGAGTTCCTGACAAGGCTTGCCAATAAGCTTCTTTCATTTTAAAACATGATCATGGATACTACCATTTTAAAGACATATTACAGACGTTCTTAAAGATATATATGTTAATTGGGAACTTTGTTTGCCTATGGTAGTTTAATCCAAGAGTGCCTTTTATTTAGTTAACAGGAGTAGAAGAAACTGTCCCCATTCTTCCCAGTTATTCAGGCCCAAAATCTTGTTATCCTTATCAACGGATCAATTCCTCGCTCCCTCCCCCCCCCACCCCCCAATTACATCCATCAGCTCATCCTATCGCTCTATCTTCATCGCCACCATGGCCACCCTGACTGATGCACAGGCCCTACCTGATCTCTGCCCCCACCCTGTGATCCTGCTGACTTCATCTCCAACTATTCCCCACCTCAGCATCTTTGCTATCCCTTGAACACGTTAGGCATGTATTCACTGTTCCCCAAGATCTTCCCAAGGACAGCTCCCTCACTTCCTTCAGTTCTTACTCAAAGTCACCTCCTCAAGGCAGCCTTCTTTGGTCACCCTATTTAAAATCTCAACCCACCCCCAAATTCATATCTCCCTTATTTTACTTATTTTTCCTCTTCAGTACCTACCACTATTGAGCGTGGTATTTTATTTACATTATTAAGTCTTCCCCAGTGAAACACAAGCTCCATGAAAGTGGGGACGTTTTCTCCTGTTTATTCACTGTTATATTGCCAATACTTAATATAGCACCTAACACAATGTCTCCGACACAATTCCATCCTAATGTGCTACTATCACCTTAAACTCAAACCATCAAACACCACTCTAGTCCTTCCCCTCAAAGCACCTCCCCTTCCTGTTCTCTTTTTTATTAACACCATGACCACTTTCTTCCAGGCCTTTCAAACTCAAAACCTCACAACCATATTTGACTCTTTCTACTGCCAAACATACTGCTTCACCAAATCCTTCACTTGTCTTTTTACAAGAGCTCTTATATTTCCACAAATTCCCTGGTATTCTCAGGACCATCCTACAAACTTCCAGGAAAAAAAAAAGATCTGATTAAACTACCTTTTTACTCAAAATTTTTGATGGATTTCTCTTCCCTGGAGAAACTGATTCTCTGTGCTTTGGCTTATCATTCAAAGACCTTGACCTTCTCAATGCCCACTGACCTTTTTTAACCATTTTAATCTTATCTGCCAGTTCCTTCCATTATACACCATTCACAGGCCACCGCAAACTCTTTCCTGGCTTAGATCACATCAACTCAAAAACAGGCTTCTAGCAACTTAGAACAGCAGGATCTGTCTCCCTTTGTCTATTTCTCTGTGAGTACAGTAAGGAAAACCATATAACTCCCTTGTTAAATTGTTTGATTCTTTTTAAAAAATATTTTAAGAAAGAAAGGAAACAGGGCTCTTGGAGAAATGATCGGTATCTGTCAAGGAGCCCTCTGTGCAGAGCAGGCCTGGACTGAAGGAGAGGAAGAGTGCAGACGTCTAATGAGTCTGGCTTTAGGGTCTCTGGACACTGTTCCGAAGGGATCACGGGACTTGAAACAGAATTATGGGTGTCTTGTAACACATGCCCTCTCTCCTTTTCTGCACGGCCACCACAAGAAACTAACTAACCACAACTTCACCCTGATACAACCAAGCCTCTGTGCCTAGTCACCAAAGAGAGTAAGAAGCAGGCATACTTCCCCTAGAGGAGAGACAATTCACAGAACACAGCAGATTCCAACTAGAATAATCTCCGTAGCAAGGTATTATGTACTTTGATGCTAGAAATGAGCAGAGGTGGGGAAGAGAATTTGGCAGAATATCACACCAAGTTCCGAAACTCAGGAACAAATAAAGTCAGGCAAGAGGGTGGATAGAAAGAAACCTGGGTAAGCCCCAGGGGAGAGTTCCCAAGAGAGAGAAGAACTAGACAGAAGAACTTCCAAGAACAGAGTTCATGGAAGGAATAGACAATTACTGAGATTTAGTGAAAGAATACATACATTTACATGTAACTTTGTACTCAGTGACTGCTTTTCTCTTAACCTTACTCTTTATTGTATTTTGACTTAAGTCTCTAAAACATACTCAATGTATTAATAATGAGTGTTTTAACTGCAAGAGACAGAATAACTTGAATTGGCTGATTAGCTTACGTAAGTAACTGATTAGCTTACATAATTGAGTCAATCTGATCATATTGAGAGGCCCATCTGATATTTGCAGAGGGAGGGAGTGATAGGGGGCCGGCGGGGCGCTCTCAGATTTCCTCAATATTAGCTCCAAAACCAGGGCAGCCTCTCTCTTCGTGTGTCAAGAAGGATTCCAGGAGCTTCAGAATATATCCCATCCTCTTACAGACCACAGTGGGAAAAAAGAGAGAAATTCTTGCCCAGGTGCTCTGCAAAAAAATCTCGGGACTAGGCTTCTGGGGTTGATTTTGGTCACATGCCCAGTCCTGAATCCATCGCTGTAGCAAGGAGGTAGACTAGACGGTACTCCCCTGCATCTGAGGAATGTGGCCAGTTCTTCAATCCTAGTAAAGAACAAAGCTGAAGTCTCCTTAGAAATGCTCAAAGTGAGGTTCTTTTGAAAGATAATTCTTCGTATTTTTATTCATAGTAGACGCCTACTAGTAATAATTTCCACCTGTTTCCATGAATCAAAGATCATTCCCCTTTTAGAATCACAACCATTTCTGACATGGAATCAAAGCAAGAATGTTAACATCATTCAGGAAAGAAAACAACCTAAAAAGTTTAAACAACATGCTCATGGATGTAGAGCGCATGTCAAATAAAGATTATTTGTATTTGAAGTTTTTACATGTATAGAGACTTAGCTGCAGTACCTGACCTCAGATTCCTTCACATCACACCATCTGTAGCAAAATGAATTTCACATCCTTGAGACACACTTCAATATGCTGGACCACACTGAAGAATAAGCTCAATTTGTAGACCATTCCAGAAAACCAGACAGTATACGATGAAAATTTTTCAGAGCAAGGGATATTCAGGACATTAATGTAAGGGCCACAGTCCCAGAGCCTAAGGATGTTCCATATAGCCAATTTACTAATAACAGATTAACCACAATTATCCGAAAAGTCAGCCAACACTTGAACTACCACACTCATGTACTGATAATAAAAACTGAAACCACATTTGATTAGTGGTTGCTGGCACACTATAAGCTGTGTGCCTATTGCTAGATTTTTAAATAGATTTAAGGTATGGCCAACTCTAAAAAATTTACTTGTATCTGCAACCATCCTTTCCTTCTTCCCACCTCAAACCACAGATAGAGTGATCCAGCTTTGGATACTATTTCTTGCCTTGAGGGCTTTGCTCATAGGGTAGTGCCTTCTCCCCCACTATTTCACTGCCCCCTCCTTCTACATGGATAAACTTTCTCATGTCATCATACAGATGTTCTCTATCATTTCCCATCTTTGAAAACATTTTCATAAAACTGAAGTAGCTATACTAACATCACACAAAGTGGAATTCAAGAAAAAAAAGTATTACAGGGGTCAAAGAGGATCATTTCATGTTAATAAAAAAGTTAATGCATTAGCAAGATATAATGACTGTAAATGTACATGCACCTAATAAAAAAAGCTTCAAACCAGATGAAGCAAAAACTGACAAAAGTAAAGGGAGAAATAAGCAAATCCTCATAAATATTTATCAAATAAGTAATAAAACAACTAGACAAAAAAACAGTAACACAGAAGATCTGAAATAAATAAATAAATGTATACATACACACACACATATATAATCTCAGAGGTCCTTATCCATAGTACATGAAGTCTTACAATTCATTAACACAAAGACAAACCAATTAAAAAATGGGTTAAAGAGTTGCATAGACATCTCAGAAAAGACTAAATGTATATAAATGGCCAATGAGCATATACACACACAAAATGTTCAGTATCATTTTCTCATCAGGAAAATGCAAAACAAAAGATAACAAACAACTACAACAACAAAAAGTAATATTATTATCCGCCCACAAGAATGGCTAAAATAATACTACTATATTCTGGTAAGGAAGTGGAGAAACAGAATCTCTCATACATTTTTAATGGTAGTGAAAAATGGTACAACTACTTTGGAAAACAGCTTTATGGTTTTTTATAAAGACAAACATATGTTTACCATATGACCCAGCAATTCCACTTCTAGGCATTTGACCAAGAGAAATAAAAACATATGTTCATACAAAGACATGTACAGCAACATTCATAGCAGTTTTATTCTTAATGGTCAAAAGCTGAAAATAATCCAAACGTCCTTCAGCTGGTGGATGGGTAAACAAACTCTGGGACATCAACACAATGGAATACTATTTAGCAACACAAAACAACATGGATGAATCCCAAATGCATTATGCTAATAGAAAAAGGCCAGACTCAAAATAATTCCATTTATATGACATTCCGCAAAAGACAAATCCATAGGGACATAAAACAGATTAGTGGTTGGCAGGGGCTGTTGGGTAAGGGGAAGTGTTGGCTAAAAAGAGACACAAGGGAATTTGTGGGTAGGACGGAACTGTTTTCCATCTTGACTGTGGTAGAGGTTACACATAGCTATACATCCTTTAAAATTCATAGAACTGAATGCTAAAAAGGGTAAATTTTACTATATGCTAATATGTGAACCAAATAAATCTCTTTGTACCCAAGCCAAACAAGCTCAGCATCCATATACAGTGGGGAGCAAAAACTCAATTAAAACATTGAAAGTATGAGCCCAAGTTATCAACTGAAAATACCACATATTTTTCATTCTGACAAAATTTAAAACCCAATAAACATTTATTAAAACCTTATAATGTGCAAGGCATCTATTAGGCATTAAATAACTCCTCCGTACAGTGAGGTGACACTTAATAGTTAACAAAATACTTTCAAAAATATCATCATTAGTATTGGCCTACTGATACCTGGAAATAAGTAGGGCCCACAGAGCACATTCCCAAATACCTTCAAGCAGAAGTAAATATCATTTGAATGGCGTAAGCTCCAACAAAAGGAATGATTGCTTCCTGCTGAGATGACCAAGAAGGGCTTAGAAAGATGGTGGTTAACAGCATGGATATTATGGTGGTTAACAGCATGGATATTATGAAAAACATGATATAGAAAAAGTCCAGGAAGTAGGCATGTCTGAGGAACAAGTAGACAGATGTAGTTAGAGCTGGACACTTCTGAAACGTCACACACACACAAATCCAAAAGGAAGACTGAGCTCTTCCTTGCCGAAGACCGCCTTGAATGTCATCCATGCACACACAGTTTATTTCTTTTCTTTTTTCTCAACTTGATGCTTAAAAGAAAGATAGCCATCAAGACAAATATCAAGAGAGAAATGATATGGACTTCCCTGGAGGTCCAGTGGTTAAGACTCTGTGCTTCCACTGCAGGGGGCACGGGTTCGATCCCTGGTCAGGGAACTAAGATCCTATGTGCCATGCAGCACAGCCAGAAAAAAAGGATAGAAATGATACGATACTCTATACACGGGTAGAGCCGAGGTTCTTGTACACCAAGCGCCACTGATTAACCGGCTATAGGATTCCATGTAAAAAAGCTAGAACTCCCAACTTTAAAAGAACACAAGCTCAAAAATAATATGGTACAATGATGGGGAATCACAGCCTGAGTGAGGAGGCAAGGATTGAAGCCTGAGTAAGAAAGGTGACCTAGTAGAATAGCAGGCAATGTCAGCATATTGGTTACAAACAGGGATGAGCAAATAAGTAAATATATGGACAATAAGAGCCAGGTTTCTCATCATTAAAGAAGAGAGTTACAAATACCGAAAGGGTGAAACTATAATGAACCCTGTGGTGTTGCACTGGAATTGGAGCTTTAGTGTAAACTCACAGTTTTCAAGATAGGTAGGTAGGCAGGTAGCTACCTAGTCAGATAGACAGACAGACAGAGACAGACAGACACAGAGATATAAGTAAATACTTATATTTCTTAGCTCTCTTCATTGAGAAGGCTTGGGAGCATCTGGATTTATGCACTAAACGGTACCAGGACTTCTCAGAAAATGGCTAATTTCTTGGCTAACACAGGGAAAGATGAGGCTGGAACATCTCCAGAATATAAAGTGTTCAAAGGATGACAAGAACATGTCAAAATGACACAGGAACCAACTTAGGGGGCGTCCACTGGCCAAATCTGGGGCAATGGAGCAAAATAAGGAGAGTAACAGATTACTCCTCTGGAAAATTACATAATCTACTCTTTCCCCCAAAAGGCATCTCTATACTAAACATACCCACTTCTCAGGAACTGCGAATTCAAACACTTGCTCGATGATACAGTAGTGCCTTTCTCTCCCTTTAAGATTTCCACTGTCACTTCCATATCATTGGGTCATGACAGCATGAGCACCTGTCTCTCCCTATAATAAGCCACCTAAACTTGGACCAGACAAGGATGGAGAAGTGGCCTCTCAGCATAGATGACTCCAGAGAAAGCAACATGTCTCAATCGCTGAAGCCAAGGCAGGCTTTCCTCTACCTCAGCACACCCGGAGCTGGAGGCCCCAGCAGGTGGACAAGAGGACCCTACGAACCTAAAGCAAATCTCCTAAGATCTTTGAATAAGCATTGATAAGTATATTTGTGTAAGGAAGTTGTTTTCTTTCAGAGCAAAAACTAATGTGTTTCTGCTGTTGGTCCTGTTGGTCCTGTTGTTCTTTTTACCTTGTTCAGCCCTGAGTATGGTATAGCATCATTACTTCAGACAATAAGGTGGGGCAGACTTTCACTAATGAGGCAGTTCCTTCTCCACTATGGAGACTATATTTCTGAACAACTGTATATAATCCAATATCATTTTCAATTCATATTTCACATAAAGTCATATTTCATTTCAAACCAACAAGACCTCAAATGTTCCCTATGGGCTCTATGCACAGAACTGTACTTCCAAGGTTCAGAAGTTGACACAACAGAGGAAGCTATTGTGAACTCTAAGACCAGTCTGGCTACCACATATAAAATTATCCCTGGAGGAAATCTGCTTATGTGATTTAGCTTTGAAGAAGAAGTAGGAAAAAAAAAAGAAAAAGAAACCTGGCCAAGCTGTAAAGTGCAGTGGAAGTGTATGTGCACATGTATTCACAACAGTGTAAGAGCAAGGAGCTTATCTGCATTGTGGTCAACCTTCTTTTCAAGTTAAGACCTACCCAAAGCTTTGGGAAGAACGTTACATTAACAAGAGGCTCTCCAGCTTCACTGTTTAAGTCTCCAGTCACGTAAGAAACATGTTTTTGCTTTCCCGTTAGTACTTCCTTCCTTGCTTCGCAGACAGCTAAGCTCAGGTACCAAACAGAAAGCTATTTTTCAACAAGTGCGGCCTAAAGGGATCTCTTTGGGGTTACGTAGTCACTGACAGCCCAAATACTACTTTCAAAATCAGATGTTAAAATCTGGTTTTAAAAGAATTATTCTAAAGTCATCTAGATTTGGGGCTTACACTGGGTTAAGTGGTGCTATTATTTGGATACTTAAGCCAATGGTGAGTCTTCTGATGGTAGAGTAACATTTTTTTAACCAAAAGTTTCTAAAAGCACAGGGCTAGAAATATAATTTTCATACTCTTTTATTTGAATCATTTTAAAAGCTTTCATCTTTCCCCCACTTTGACAGAAGCATAAAAAATGAGCTCAATGTAAGCTGGTACTGCCATATAACCTCACAGTTTATGCCACTGCAAAAATTCTTCTGCAAATTACCCTGGGCAGAGATTTCTGTATACAAAGTATCAGCCAAGAACAAATTTTTATAGCTGACTTCTAAACCCTTTAAAATTGCATTTTATAATGGAAATACTGAGAGATGCTTTACCCTTAAAGCACTATTTTAATATTTCTAGCTTTTCCAGAATACAATACTATGAACTCAGGACCAGAGATGCAAAACAGAAGAAGCCATAAGTTATAAAGCTATTTTTTTTAAATAGGCACAAATAAAAATGTTTTATGGATCAAACATGTTTACATGCATTTACCTGCCATACCTATTACATTTCATTTTCAAATGCTTTCCTAAACCATTTAGTCAGTATTTCTATCTGTGGACATTTTATCCCAAAGATTCTTTGTGATCAATGATTGACTTCAACGTGGCTTTACACTCTTTCAACCATATAGAGTCCAGTCCCTGTTTCCACACTTGGGAAAAGTAGGGATATTATCTAACTTCATATTGTTTCAAGGAAGAGGAAGGCTGTAAACCAGCATGAGTCTTAGAAAACTTGGAAGAGCAGGAAGCCATTTCTGGGAAGTAAGTACCCAAAACAAAGAAAATCTGTGACAAGGACATCCCAGGGCACAGCATAAACACAGGCTAGTAGACATCTGTGGCTAAATGAATTTCTCCCCTACACCTCCCTACTATCTTCACTATCAGCTTAGACCTCTAATTAGAAACAGAGAAATTTACCCACTCTCAGTATCCTCCATCCTGATCCAAACTGCATCCACAACATAACCAAACGATGTGCACTTATATCTTCTGGATTCTAGAAAGCCTGTGATATGAAGAAACGGTCACAGAGGTAGAGCCTCCAAGAACTAAGATACTGGATTTGCTGTTCAATACATAACTTGAAGCACGTCACATTACTTCTAACTTGAAACATGTCCTAGTTCCCTCACCTTTAAAATAAGGAAGTTATACAGCACATTAACAAAATGAAAAATAAATATCATCTCAATAGATGCAGAAAAAGCACTTGACAAAATTCAATATCCATTTATGATAAAAACTCTCAACAGACTGAGTCTGGAGGGAATGTACCTCAACATAATAAAGGCTATGTGACAAGGCCACAGCTAACATCATATTCAACATTGAAAAGTTGAAGTTTTTCCTCTAAGATCAGAAACAAAACAAGCAAGCTCCCTCTTAGCACTTTAATTCAACATAGTTTTGAAGTCCTAGCCAGAGCAATTAGGAAAGAAAAAGAAATAAAAGGCAACCAAATTGGAAAGGAAGAAGTAGAACTATCTCTACTTGCAGATGATATATTATATATAGAAAACCCTGAAGACACCACCAAAAACCAGTTAAAACTAATAAATAAATTCAGTAAAATTGCAGGATACAAAATCAAAATACAAAAATCTGTTTCATTTCTATACATTACATAACAAACTATCAGAGAAATTTTAAAAACTATCTTATATACAACTGCATCAAAAAGAACAAAATACCTAGGAATGAATTTAACCAAGGACATGAAAGACTTGTACACTGAAAACTATAAGATGCTAATGAATGAAACTGAAGAAGATACAAATAATTGTAAAGATATTGGGTGCTCATGAACTGGAAGAAATAATATTGTTAAAATGTCCACACCACGCAAAGCAATTTACAGATTCAGTTGAATCCCTATCAAAATCCAATGGCAGTTTTACAAATTAAAACCACAATGATATATCATCTCACACCTGTCAGAACAGCTATAATCAAAAAAAGACCACAAATAACAAATGTTGGTGAGGATGTAGAAAAAGGGGAACACTTTTGATGGGAATGTAAATTGGTGCAGCCGCTGTGGAAAATAGTATGGAGGTTTCTTGAAAAACTAAAAATAGCATTACCATATGATCCAGCAATTCCATTTCTGGGTATTCATCCGAAAAAAACAAAACCACTAATTCAAAAATATACATACACCCAATGTTCTTAGCAGCACTATTTACAATTGCCAAGATACGGAAGCAACGTAAGTATCCATCAACAGATGAGTGGATAAAGATGTGTGTGGTATACATACATACACACAAACACACACAATGGAATACTACTTAGCCATAAAAAAGGAATGAAAATTTGCCATTTATAACAATATGGACTTGGAGAGTATTATGCTAAATGAAATAAGTCAGAGAAAGACAAATACTGTATGATATCACTTATATATGGAATATAAAAAATAAAACAAACTAGTGAATACAACAAAAAAGAAACAGACTCACAGATACAGAGAACAAATTAGTCGTTACCAGTGGGGAGAGGGAAGGGAGAAGGGTCAATATAGGAATAGGGGATTAAGAAGTACAAACTACTCGGGCTTCCCTGGTGGTGCAGTGGTTGAGAGTCCGCCTGCCGATGCAGGGGACACAGGTTCGTGCCCCGGTCCGGGAAGATCCCACATGCCGCGGAGCGGCTGGGCCTGTGAGCCATGGCCTCTGAGCCTGCGCGTCCCGAGCCTGTGCTCCACAACGGGAGAGGCCACAACAGTGAGGCCCGTGTACCGCAAAAAAAAAAAAAAAGAAGTACAAACTACTATGTATAAAATAAGCTACAAGGATATATTGTACAACATAGGGAATAGAGCCAATATTTTATAATAACTATATATGGAATATAACCTTCAAGAATTGTGAATCACTCTGTTGTACACCTGAAACTTATATAATATTGTACATCAACTGTACCTCAATGAAAAAAATTTCAGTGGCATTTTTCACAGAAAGAGAACAATCCTAAAATTTGTATGGAACCAGAAACGATCTTAAATAGCCCAAGCAATCTTGAGAAAGAAGAACGAAGCTGGAGGCATCTCACTCCCTGATTTCAAACTATACTGCAAAGTTATAGTCATCACAACAGCATGGTATTGGTAAAAAAACAGACAGAATAGATCAATGGAACAGAACAGCAAGCCCAGAAATAAATCAGGTATATGTAGTCAATTAATTTACAACAAAAGAGCCATGTGGAAAGGACTGTTTCTTCAATAAATGGTGTTGGGAAAACTGAACATCCACAAACTAAAGAATAAAACTGGACCCCTATCTTATATCATACCCCAAATCAACTCAAAATGGATTAAAGACTTGAATATAAGACCTGGAACAAAAAAATCTCCTAGAAGAAAACATGTGGGCTTCCCTGGTGGCGCAGTGGTTGAGAGTCCGTCTGCCGATGCAGGGGATGCAGGTTTGTGCCCCGGTCTGGGAAGATGCCACATGCCGCAGATCGGCTAGGCCCGTGAGCCATGACCGCTGAGCCTGCGTGTCCGGAGCCTGTGCTCCACAACGGGAGAGGCCACAACAGTGAGAGGCCAGCGTACCGCAAAAAAAAAAAAAAAAAAAGAAAGAAAGAAAACATGTAAGTGCCTTGACATCAGTCTTGGTGATGATTTTTTGGATCTGACTTCAAAAGCAAAGGTGACGGGCTTCCCTGGTGGTGCAGTGGTTGACAGTCCACCTGCCGATGCAGGGGACATGGGTTCGTGCCCCGGTCCGGGAAGATCCCACATGCTGCGAAGCGGCTGGGCCCGTGAGCCATGGTTGCTGAGCCTGTGCGTCCGGAGCCTGTGCTCCGCAACGGGAGAGGCCACAACAGTGAGAGGCCCGTGTACCACACACACAAAAAAAAAACCCCCAAAAAAGAAGCAAAGGTGACAAAAGCAATAAACAAGCAAATAAACAAGTGGGACTACATCCAACTAAAAACATCTGGACAGCAAAGGAAGTCATCAAAAAAATGAAAAGGCAACCCATTGAATGGAGAAAAATATTTGCAAATCATAAATCTGATAAGGGATTGATATCCAAAATAAATAAAGAACTCATACAACTCAAATGCAAAAAAAACAAACAATCCAATTAAAAAAATAGGCAGAGAGTCTGAACAGACACTTTTCCAAAGAAGACATATAGATGGCCATCAAGTACATGAAAAGATGTTCAACAACTCTAAGCATCAGGGAAATGCAAATCAAAACCACAATTAGATATCACCTCACAGCTGCTACAATGGCTAATATCAAAAAGACAACAAATAACAAGTGTTGGCAAGGATGTGGAGAAAAGAGAACCCTCATGCACTACTAGTAGGAATGTAAATTGGAAAACAGCATGGAGCTTCCTCAAAAAATTAAAACTAGAACTACCACATGATCCAGCAATTCTACTTCTGGGTATTTATCTAAAGAAAATGAAAACACTAATTTGAAAAGATATATGCACCCCTATGTTCACTGCAGCATTATTTACAATAGCCAAGATATGGAAGCAACTAAGTGTCCATCAGTGAATGAACGGAAAAAGCAATAAAGCAGATGTACACACACACACACACACACACACACACACACACACACACACACACAATGGAATACTATTCAGCTATAAAAAAGAATGAAATCTTGCCATTTGTGACAACATAGATGGACCTTAAAGGAACTATGCTATGCTAAGTGAAATAAGTCAGAGCAAAACAAATACCTTATGATCTCACTTATATGTGGAATTTTTAAAACAAACAAAAACTAAGCTCATAGACACAGAGAACAGACTGGTAATCGCCAGAGGTGAGCCAAACGGGTCAAGGGGGTCAAAAGGTACAAATTTCCACTTATAAAATAAGTAACTCCTGGGGATGTAGTATGCAGCATGGTGACTATATTTAATAATACCGTACTGCATATTTAAAAACTGCTAAGACAGTAAATCTTAAAATTCCTCATCACAAGAAAAAAAAAATTTCTTGTAACTATGTATGGTGACAGGTATTACGTAAGTCTATGTGGTGAAGACTTTTTGTGGTGATCATTTTGCAATACATACAAATATCAAATCATTATGTTGTACACCTTATACTAATATAATGTTATATGTCAATTATACCTCAATTTTTTTTAAATAGGAAAAAGTAAAATATGGAAGTTAGACTGGAAAATCATTATATCTCCAGCTTCAAGACTCTATGACAGGGACTTTCCTGGTGGTCCAGTGGCTAAAACTCCACGCTCCCAATGTAGGGGGCCCGGGTTCGATCTCTGGTCAGGGAACTAGATCCCACATGCTGCAACTAAAGATCCCGCATGCCACAACTAAAGATCCCATATGCCCCAGTGAAGATCCCCCACACAGCAACAAAGAGCCTGTGTGCTGCAACTAAGACCCAGTGCAGCCAAATAAATAAATAAATATTTTAAAAAAAAAAGATTCTGTGACACTCAGAGTGAAACCACTGGGGGAAACATGTAAAATATAAGTGACATGTCAGTAAGAGAGCAAGGACAGAAGGTGAGTTCACTAATGGAAAGGAATATTTAAGTTAATTTTATGACCAAATCTGCTTGTGTTCAACTTGACCAGTACAATTACAACATAATTATTTGATTATATTTGTATACTGGTCAAAGGTAATGCAGAAGAATGCTAATAATTTTTTACTTGTTTTAAAGTAAACACTTTATTCAACATTCAATATAATTCATTTTTACTTATACACAAACAAGTACACAAACATAATTATAATACGACAAATGTTTACAAAGTAAACACATACACACATTACTACAAGAAATAGAGTATTACCAGTGTATTAGTTTTCTATGCTGCCTAAAAACTTATCACAAACTTAGCAGCTTAAAATAAGACATTTATTATCTCGCAGTTTCTGTGGGTCAGGTGTCTAGAGGCATGGCTTACGTAGGTCCTGTGCTAAGGATCTCACTGGGCTGCCTTTAAGGTGTCACCTGAGGTTGCTGTCTCATCTATGGCTTAAGGATCAAGGTCCTCTTATGAACTTGAATCACAGTTGACAAATTTCATTTCCATGCAGCTGTAGAACTCATGGCAGCTTGCTTCTTTAAGGCCAGCAGGAGAGTCTCTCTGACCTTTAGACCTTCTTCTAAAGGGCTCACCTGATGAGGTCAGGCTCAGATGGATAAATTCCCTTTTTACTAACTCAATGTCAATTAATTAGGGACTTCAATAGCATCTGCAAAATCCCTTTACCTTTGCCAAATAATGTAAACTTACTCATTGGAACAACAGCCTATCATATTCACAGTTTCCACTCACACTCAAGGGGAGAGGACCACATGTGGTGTGTATATCAGAGGAAGGGGCTTTTGAAAGCCATCTTAGAATTCTGCCTACTAGACTCAACACCCTGGAAACCACTCTCTTGCCCTTTTTGGTTATTACCCCTTGCAAGATAAACATCCTGACAAAAGCATAAAATAGTTTTACATGTTTATAATAAAGAATCATACCACAAATATTCTTTTGTGTTTAGCTTCTATGCCTCACCGTTTGTGAGAGTCATACTTAATTGTTCCACATAGCTGTATTTCATCCATTCTTGCAGCTGTATAAAAATCTATTGTATACATGTACCACAATGTATGCAACCATGCTACTACTGATGAAGATTTGGGTGGTTTCTAGTTGGGGCTATTTTATATAGTGCTGCTTTGAAGATTCATGAACATGTTTTTGGTGCACATTTCTGTTGAGCATATGCCTAGGAATGGAACTTCTAGATCATAAGGTATCTGCAGCTTTAGCAGATGATAGCAAGCAGCTGTTCAAAGCGGCCATACTGACTGAGATTCCTACTAGCAGTGTATGAGAGTTCCAGTTACTCTACACCTCACCAATGCTTAGTATTACCTGCCCTTTTCAACTTAGTACTTTAGGTAGGTTATGAAGTGGTACTGCATTATGGTTTTGACTCATACTTTCCTGATAACTGATGAAGCTGAGCATCTTTTTATAAATTTTTGGCCATTTGGATATCCTTTTTTTGTGAAGGTTTTAAGTCTTTTGCCCATTTTTCTATTTGCTTGTTTTTTTCCTCAGTGATTTGTGGGATTTCCTTATAAACTAGACATGAGTCGTTTATTGGATAGATGTATCGCACACATTTTCTCCCATTGTGTAGATTAATATTAACTTTGCTTACGGTGTTTTTAATGAACAGAGTTCTTTAATGTACTCCAATTTATTGGGGTTTTTTCCCCTTTATGGTTAGTGTTTTTTGTTTCCTGTTTAAGAAGTCTTTGCTGCTCCCAAGGTTATAAAGATATGCTCCCATGCTTTCTTTTAAAAGCTTTACTGCTCCCCTTCTATATTTGTAATATATTTGTAATACAGATCTGTAATCCAATCTAGAATTTAATTTTATGTATGGTGTGAGATAAGGGTCAGCATTCCTTTTCTCCACGTTGGATATCCAAATTGAAAAGATTCTTTCCCCCACTTCATTGCCTGGTCACCCCTGTCACAAATCAAGTGGCTGTATATGAATGAGTGTTTTTCTGGACTTTCTACTCCATTCATCCGTTTATTTGTCTCTCCTTGTATCAATACCATACTGTCTTAATTGTGCTCACTTTATGATAAATCTTGATGTTGGGTAGTGCAAGATCTCCAGCTTTGTTCTTCAAAATTACCTTGGTTAGTTTTGGCCTTCACACTACTTAGAATCAGTTGGTCACTTTCCACACACATATAAAAATGCTTGCTGGGATTGTGTGGAATCTATAGATCATTATGGGAAGAATTAACATTTTTACCATATTGAATCTTACAGTCCAAGATCATTTAGCTGGGGCATCTTTAACGTCTCTTGATAACATCATGTAACTTTTAATGTTGAGGTCTTACATTATATTTATGAATATAATGAAATCTTTCATTATATTTATCTTAAGGTATTCCTTTTTATATGCTAATGTAAAGGGTATCATTTTTTTTTAAGGATTATTGGTTTGCTACAGATATACAGGAATACAAATAATTTCTGTCAGTTGACTGTGTCTGTAGCAGCCTTAATTCTTTTGGACTTTTCATGTATAAAATCAAGCAATCTAAAAATAATGGCCACTCGCTTCCTTTCCCAACCCTCTGTTTCCTTTGCTTTACTGCATTGACTATGACTTCTGGTACAATGTGGAACAGAAGTGGTGATAATGAGCATCTTTGTTTTATACCCTAGACTATCAGAAGGAAAGTTTTCAGTGTTTCACCATTAATTATGATGTTTTGTAGGTTTTTTTGGCTAAAAGCCTTTAGCAGATTAAAGGAGTTTCTTCTATTATTACTTTGCTAAGAACTTTTATCAAAAATGAGTATTGAGGGCTTCCCTGGTGGCGCAGTGGTTAAGAATCCGCCTGCCAATGCAGGGGACACGGGTTTGAGCCCTGGTCCGGGAAGATTCCACATACCACAGAGCAACTAAGCCTGTGCGCCACAACTACCGAGCCTGCACTCTAGAGCCGCGAGCCACAGCTACTGAAGCCCGTGCGCCTAGAGCCCGTGTTCCGCAGCAAGAGAAGCCACCGTGATGAGAAGCCCGCGCACTGCAACAGAGAGGTAGCCCCCACTCACCACAACTAGAGAAAGCTCGCGCGCAGCAACAAAGACCCAACGCAGCCAAAAATAAATAAAATAAAATTTTTTTTAAAAATGAGTATTGGGAGTTCCCTGGTGGCCTAATGGTTAAGATTCCAGGCTTTCACTGCCGAGGTGGTCTGGGGTCAACCCCTGGTTGGGGAACTGACATCCCACGAGCTGCATGGCATGGCCCCCCCCAAAAAATAAAATGAGTACTGAATTTTACCAAGTACTTTTCTGCAAAAACTGAAGTAAATCATATGATTTTTCCTTTTCTTCTATTAATGCGGTTAATTTTATTGAGTTTTTGTCCATTTTTAACCACTTTATTGAGATATGAATGACATGCAGAAAGTTGGACATATTTAACATATGTAAGTCAATAAGTTTGGGGATAAGTATACATCCAAAGAAACGACAACCACCATCATGAAGATCACAGATGTATCTCTCTCCTCCCAAGTTTTTTTCCACCCACTTTAATTTTACTTTTATGGTAAAAATACTTAAGATCAACCCCCTTAGCAAATTTTAAGTATACAATATAGCACTGTTAGCTATAGGCACTATGCTGTATAGCAGCGATCCCCAACCTTTCTGGCACCAGGGTCCGGTTTCATGGAAGACAATTTTTTCCGCAGACTTGCGGTGGCGGGTGGTTCAGGCAGTAATGCAAGTGATGGGGAGGATGGTTCATGCGGTAACATGAGTGATGGTGAGCGATGGGGAGCGGCAGATGAAGCTTCGCTCACTCACCCACTGCTCACCTCCTGCTGTGCGGCCCGGTTCCTAATAAGTCACAGACCGGTACCGGTCCATGGCCTGAGGGTTGGGGACCCTTGCTATATAGCAAATCTCAAGAATTTATCTTGCATAACTGAAATTTTGTACCCTTGGACCATCACCTTCCCTATTAACTGAGTTCTGAGTAGTAAACCAACCTTGCCTTCCTGCGCCACCTGGAAGTCCTTTAACTCATTATTTTAAAATCAATTTCTAATTAACACCAAAATCTGAATTATCTGTAGGTGTGTCGCTTTTGGGTTTTTTTTTTTTCCTTTTTAGGTTTTCTATTATTTGTCTTGTCTCCTGGCATATATGGTAATTTTTTTGTTAAATGATAGACATTTTAGATGCAAAATTATAAATAGAAGATACTCTCTTCTTCTAAAGATTCACTTTTTTTTAAGCAGGCAGTTAGAATGGGGATGGATTACCCTGATGGAATCAGAAACTGAGATGACTTGAGGGTGGATTTTCTGCCTTTTTAAAGTAAATACCGGGCTTTGCTGGTGGCGCAGTGGTTAAGAATCCGCCTGCCAATGCAGGGAACACGGGTTCAAGCCCTGGTCCGGGAAGATCCCACATGCCACAGAGCAACTAAGCCCGTGTGCCACAACTACTGAGCCTGCATGCCACAGCTACTGAAGCCCACGCGCCTAGAGCCCATGCTCCAGAAGAGAAGCCACCACAATGAGAAGCCCGTGTACCACAACGAAGTAGCTCCCACTCGCCGCAACTAGAGAAAGTCCGCGTACAGCAACGAAGACCCAATGCAGCCAAAAATAAAATAAATAAATTTTTAAAAAATTTTTAAATAAACACCATCAGCCAAATGCTTTTACTGTGGCTAAAAATTCTAGGGTACAAAATACATACAACACAATAAATGAATTATAATTCAATAACGGGTCAAGAGTTCATGGAACTTATAAAATGTAAGACTGCAAGTGCTTTGGGCAGCTCCTATATTATAGATATTCTTCCATATATATGTATACGTCCGTATACATACATGAATTTTATCTTTCTTGATTTTTCTCCTATACTAATCCTGGTCCAACTACTTACAAGTACCCTCCAACTCCCTAAAAAAATTCCCCCTGCAATGCATACAGACACATGTGCACATTCTGTGTCCCAATTCACATTAAGGATTCGAGATGATGACCTAAAGAACAAGGAAAGAGGAAGGGAGCAATACCCTTTCCCAATGCAGCTTCTCAGAAACGACAGCTGTCAGTGGAAAGCTTCAAGGCAAAATGGAAGGAAGGAAAATAAAGTGAAAGGTGATTTATTCTTTAATCAAGTTTACACCTCAAAAGGTTATTTGGTACCTCAAAAAAGGTACCAAATAACCCTAAACTGAATGAGTTTAGGGAAGGCATTTAACTTATTAATTCTAAGACAAAAATCATACTGCAAGTGTATAATACTAGGACTGGTTTTTCTTTCCCCAAATGAACTTAGCTAAAGAGACAACTTATTTTCTGCTGAAAGAACAGAATTTTCCTTTCTAATTAGAAACAGCTAAAAAGCACCTCTCACTTTTGCACTTGTTAAAGCAGTTTCCAAATGTTAAGACATTAGTTAAACCTCCTTAGGGTTCCTAAACAAAGAAACAAAAATAGGTTTTGAAAACAAGCCTCCCTGGATCCATTCAGGCCTAACAGATGATATAAACTTTCCATATGTTCCATGAGGGCAGCACACTATCTGTTATATTCTATGACATATATATTCCTTTACCTGGTGCACCACAGATGTCCAAAATAATATTTGCTGAACGAATCATCACATCAACAAGTTAAGAATAAAGGAGACACTAACAGATATATAAGTACCTCCCTGCCTTAATTTATTGTTTAAAAAAACACACCTTTAAACTACTTTTTAAATAATTTAATAATAAAAACTGATACCAATATATTTTCTAAGTTTTTTCAACCTTAACAGAAATAGCTTGAAGATGGAAGTATGAACAAAAACCCAAATTCAAGAATTTTCTGATTTAGGGACTGACTTTTCATCTGTTGCCACACATTGCCCCCTCATGAATTAAATCAATATGCCCTGGCCTGTTTAGAAATGAGTATATGAATAATGAAAAATAAATACTACAGTTTAGTCCACCTTACAAATAATCTATACCTGCAATATACAGTATTTACAAAGGAACTAGAAGAGTGCTTATCACAGAACAGGACTAAAGAAATAGTATCTGCCACTTTTAGCATCATCGTACGGTGGGAGTCATTAATAATAAGCAGCACAAACAATACCCAGAAGAAAACATCAAATACCATTGGAATGTGAACAAAAATAATATAAAGGTTCTATAGTAAGGGATGAAAAACATCTGAAGATTTTTCAATTCAGTAAAACAACAACAACCTTGGGTAACAATTGTGGAGATATAAAGTAAAGGTTCCCAGAGGCTAAAACCTGTGAATCCAGTCTTGAAAGGTGAGCCGGGAAAGAGGGAGAGATATAAGCAGAAAATTGCAAGCAAAGGAAACAATGTGTGTGAAAAGAAAATGCAGGCATGCAGCTACACGGTACTTATTCAAAGACCTCCAGTCTGTGGTGCCTAAAGTCTAAGGGTACACTGAAGGTGGTCCAAGAGGGCAGAGGTCAGGTCATGGTAGGCCTTTATGTCACACGAAGGAATAAGGATGTAATTGGTAACAAAGGGCTAGATGACTCTAGTCTGAGCTAATATTCACTGAGAAATAGGTGAGCTACAGCATCTGGGCCTTGGGGAGAAAAGAGACTATCCTGGAACAATTTATTCTACAACCACACTTATTTAATTCTTTAAACCAAAGGAAAGTAAGATGAAAACAAATAAAAAACCATCTGTAAACAGTAGTGAAGAAACATTACAGAAAACATTTACAATCAACATAGTCCATCTTGGATATTCAGCGGGGATAAATTACATCCAGCTCCCATGTGCAAACAACCAGCAAACCTATCTTGATCCACGGCTGTTTTCTCCTACAATTAAATTTAGTTCTTAAGAAAACAAATTTCTGCTTTGTAAGACCACTAAGTTTAGTGAATTCACCCTGTGCTTTTTAGTCACAAAATTTTACATCAAAATAAGCAATATCAGTCATTTTTCTCATATTGTTTGGAAACACTAAAATTGTTCAAGTATTTATTCCCCACCCACTGTATGTCAGTTATTGGGCAACTGGATACAAGGGAAAGAAAGTGAAAAAATGAAACTCACATTTTAAAAGCACCTACTTGCCAGACACTACTTGAGGTGACTATAGCTCAGAGGCCTCTGAACCTCAGGGTCAATAAGCAAAGGATCTAGAATGTGGACCCCAATCTGACTCAAAAAGCCCATGCTCCTTCCAGTATGCCATAATATAAACATAAATATGACACGATGCTTGCCCCTACCAGGTTAGACTTGGGAGGAATATATGCTTATATTCCTTAAAATGTATAGTTCCCTTTGCCTAAAACATTCTCCTCTCGCCAGAATCTTCTTTTGGCAAACTCTCCTTTTAAACTGAAATTCAAATGTCATCTATTCTAAGAAATTTTAACCAATTTCCTTAGGCAGACCTGTCCCCTCCTCTCCTCTGAGCTCTGGCATCTGTGTGCAAATCTCCTTTAAGTAATACTATGGGTGCTCTGTTTACATACCTGATTTCAGACTGATCTGCAAGTAAATCAAGGGCAGTCAAAAATGTGTTCCCCTTTGCATCTTGGCACTAGCCTAGTGCCAGGCACAAAGTGGCCAATCAAAAACTGTTGGGTAAGGAACGGATGGTGGAAATAACCCAGAGTAGCGCCAGTTTAAACTCTGAGTGTACATAACGGCCTCTGTGGAAGAGAATATAAAGGAAAGACAGCTCAGGGCAGGAGAACGGGAAACGTCTACAACTGGAGGAGGAATAAGAGAAATTTAACTACGAAAGAACAGACCAAGAAGACACACACAAAACCAACTGGGCTCTAGAGCTAATGGGGCATTATTACAAAAAGAGATAGAAATCAATGGTGTTAAATCACTATAGAAAGCCTAAGGAAAATGAAAACTAAGACAGTGACCAATGAAAACTGTGTAAGTCAGTGACGACCATGAAAAGAACATTAGCAGACTACTGAGTCAGAAGCCAAACTGCAGAATCCAGACCACTGCCGACAAAGGGGCAGTGGGTCCAAAAAACCTGGCTGTAGGCTTCCCTGGTGGCACAGTGGTTGAGAGTCTGCCTGCCGATGCAGGGGACACGGGTTCGTGCCCCACTCCGGGAAGATCCCACATGCTGCGGAGCGGCTGGTCCCGTGAGCCATGGCCGCTGAGCCTGCGCGTCCGGAGCCTGTGCTCCGCAACGGGAGAGGCCACAACAGTGTGAGGCCCGCGTACCGGGGGAAAAAAAAAAATTAATCTTACCAAAGTCAAGAAAACATCCAAATAAAAAAAATAATAAAATAATTCCAATTATAAATAACAAATTATTTTGATAATGTGAGTGCTTTATTCATTAAAGAATAATATATCCTTTTGATAAATTTCAAATATAGACATTTAAACAGTTTCAGACTGGTTTTGTTTAAATTTGCCTCTTCTAGTTTTTACCCTTTAAGCTTATATTATTCTTTTTCTTTTCAATACCATCTGATGCAATAGCATGTGATATGACAATGGCATAGGGCAGAAAGAATAATAATAATGCTTAAGTTATTAAAAGCTGTTTCATACTTTGGAGTGTTTCAAGATACAAAATTCTGTACATTAAAATGTTTTTTCAATATTCTGTAAGCTTACTTTTCAAAAAGACTTTTATAACATGCTGCAAACTCCTAGAATCAGGTCTCAATTAGTGATTTAGGAAAAAAAGAAGCCTGCATCATAAAAACATGTATTAAACACAGTGTAAGAGGTAATTCTTCAGGGAAAAAAAATGAATGAAACTGGAGGCTAACAAGGAATGACATGATTGTCTGAACTTAATATAAAAATGATTTCCTAAAAATGTGGGAGAAAGAGAGTTACAGAAAACTTACTGGCATAAAAACAACTCAAGATATAGATTGAAATCTTTTTTTTTTCTTTCTTTTTTCGGTTGCGTTGGGTCTTCGTTGATGCGCGTGCACTTTCTCTAGTTGCAGCGAGAGGGGGCTACTCTTTGTTGCGGTGTGTGGGCTTCTCATGCGGTGGCTTCTCTTGTTGTGGAGCACGGGCTCTAGGCACACGGGCTTCAGTAGTTGTGGCACGTGAGCTCAGTAGTTGTGGCTCGTGGGCTCTAGAGAGCAGGCTCAGTAGTTATGGCACACAGGTTTAGTTGCTCCGCAGCATGTGGGATCTTCCCAGACCAGGGATCAAACCCATGTCCCCTGCATTGGCAGGCAGATTCTTAACCACTGTGCCACCAGGGAAGTCCCGAAATCTTTTTTCAATAAACTAATTAGTACACTTTTTCTAACTACAACTATAAGAATAATCTCTCCATCCTCCATTTGCTAGAGCTAACTGGGGAAGCAGCAGGGGGTATAAGGGGAAGTGCAGAGTCTAATTCTGCTGAAACAAGGAAATCATTACTTCAAACCTCTGAAGCCCCAACAAGTGACACTGCACTCATGACTCTCCTCCAAGATTACCTGTAATCGTGTCATATGTATCTTCCTCCTTTCTCCATAGTGCCAATGTAACTTTTATTTTAAAAGAACAGAAGAGTTAATTCTTTAATCATCCACAACAGTGCTTCTCAAAATTAAATGTTCATACAAATCACTTGGGAATCTTGTTAAAATGCAGATTCTCATTCAGTGGGTCCTGGGGTAGAGCCCGAGATTCTGTAATGTTGCTGGTACACAGACCACACTCTGAGTTGCAAAGATACAGAGTACCCCAAAAGGAATACCACACCCAACACTAAGAATGTACTGAAGAGGACAGACAGAAGGCCCCAAAGGCCCCAAAGGCTGCCAAGGCTCAACCTCTTTACTGTCAACAGACAACAAGATCTCATCCCAAAGTATCTGAGACTAGGATGTTTACAGGCTGAGGACACTCCATCATAGTGTATAACAAACCTCATTCCACCAGTGGTTCCAGGAAAAGAAATAACCATGTACCAAGAATTGCAAAGGTATCCAGCTCATCTTGACATTCACGCAGCAAGATCTGGGTCTTCGAGTCTACAACTGGCCTTTGCCAGTACCCAGTGAGAAGGAGCCCCCAATAAGGCTGACAAGGACTTATCTCCAGCCACTACTTTTCTCCTCTCAGCCTCCACTCCAGCTAATAAACAACTTTTAGGATTTAGAGCAGGCTAGGCTCTCCTTTCCATCAAGTCTCTATTCCCTATTCTTCATATAGTTAAAACTTACTTTCCATTCAGACTTCATTTCTTCCAGAAAGCATTCCTAGATCCTATGCAGCCTAGCAGGACATCCCTATCGTGCACTCCCACAGCACTCCAGGACTTCTTCTACCACTGCTCTCACCAATTCATGTGGCTCTACTAGACTGACTTTCTCAATCCAGGCTCCGCAAGAAAAGTAAGCCCTTATACACTAAGGCATCCATTATACATAATGAATTAACTTCTCTACTTTGAACCTAGAATGGCACTATTTAAGTACCATCTTTGGGAGAATTGAGAGAACAGTTATTCAAGTCGTTTTCTATGTTCTGTGGTTTAGATGCAGAACCGGATCCCGCCTACCTCATTCTATACCACATTCCTAAGGTACGACATGATGCCTGACTCATAGTAAGCACTCAACGAAGGTTTGACAGAGGAGTTGCATGAGTGGACTACCCCTCCCTGACCCTGCCGACAGTCTATATTCTAAACCATTTATCTCCATCGTTTGTTCTATGTCCCAACCTGCTAGAAACCTCCTTGGTTCCTGACCATGAACACACTCCTCATTTGTAGCCTTATACTCATCCCTTTCAACTGATCTTTGTCACTTGCCTCAAACACTGACCTTTACCTGACCTACTACTGTCCTCCTCTACTACATCCTGTACCAATGACAATTTTTACAGCGACACAAATGGGCCTGGTTTGGCACTTAAAAAGGACTTAGTGGAAAACTACTTGTCTTCTCTCTGATCACTTCAAGCACTGATACATACTACCTACTGCTCAAGTAAATGGCAAAAAGGCCTGAAGCATAAGGGCAGAGCCCAGGGACACTGGATGAGAAACTGAATGGAGCTAGAATAAGCAGTAGTAAGGAAACAAAGTAAAGGTGGCCGTGTGCTTCCCATTCAATTTCCCCTGCTTCCAAAAAATACTACTTAGAACTTAATCTGCAAAATCTATTTCTAACCTGATCAAAAATGATCTAAAACTATGGTAAATACATACAGAATTCTTAATAGGCTGCAAGCTTAATGTTCACACATATTATTAAAGAGAAAACTCTAAAGGAAAACAAAACACAGAATCCATGCAAGCTAATTTTCAAGAACCACAAAGATAGAGACTCTAACATTGTCTGATTCAAAATCAAAAGACTCAAGAACTAAAAGCCTGAAATACTGAGACGGAGTCAAAACAGGAAAACTTTTGCCAGCATAGCTGTCCTGCTGTTTAAGGAGGAGAAGCAGGGGTCTGTGTCAAGGCTTCTATAGTTGCTTGGTTGGTTGGGCAGGAGCAAAGTCCTTCATGAGGTCTAATCATGCCTCTAGAAGAGAGGTCGGCAAACTACCACCCACAGGCCAAATCCAGCTGCTTCTGAAGATGAAGTTTTTCTGGAACAGAGCTGCTTTTGTGCTGCACTGGCAGAGTTGAGAAGTCGTGACAGAACCATGTGGCCCACAACGCCTCAAACATTTACTATCTTGTCTTTTACAGAAAGTTTGCCAACTGCTGCCCTGGAAGGTGCCTATGTTCCCCAAAACTGCCATAGGGACATCTCTCTTCTCCTGGCCAACTGTCCCCAATGCATTTGCTTCTAAAACCTGATATGGCTTTCTCTAGAGCACGTCCCTGTTCTACCCTCGGTTCTGTGCTCTGCATTATCGATTCATTCTCTTACCAGCCAGGCCCAACTTCTTTTAGCGTTAAATCCAGTTCTCTGTACGTTGTTCTCAAATTTGAACTTTTAATCTATGTCATGATTTTACTAATTAAATTTTAAGTAACTTGGTGTATTTCAGAAATCTTTCATAAAAATAGACTACTTTTTGAGATGGGCAAGAAGACTCTCCATCTCAAGCTCGGCGTCTAGGAAATCTGACTTAAGATACTACATTTAGGGACTTCCCTGGTGGCGCAGTGGTTAAGAATCCGCCTGCCAATGCAGAGGACATGGGTTTGAGCCCTGGTCTGGGAAGATCTCACATGCCGCGGAGCAACTAAGCCTGTGTGCCACAACTACGGAGCCTGCACTCTAGAGCCTGCGAGCCAAAACTACTGAGTCCACGTGCCACAACTACTGAAACCAGCGTGCCTAGAGCCCGCGCTCCGCAACGAGAAGCCACCGCAATGAGAAGCCCACGCACCGCAACGAAGAGTAGCCCCCACTCGCTGCAACTAGAGAAAGCCCGCATGCAGCAAAGAAGACCCAACACAACCAAAAATAAATAAATAAATTGATTTTTTTTTTTTAAAAAAAAGGTACTACATTTAAGTCAAGTTTTTCTCATACCCAAACAACCATCACCATCATCTTTGTGTCTTCTCACTACCCTTTCATGGCCTCCTTCATGCCCCGCTTCACTCACTGGGATTTGGTTTCTGCCGTTCCTTTTCTTTCCTACTAAAACTGCTCTGAGCAGTGTCACAGATGGCTCCATGTTAGCCAAATCTAACTTCTCAGCAAAATTCCTCACTGGGTCTGTCAACAACATGGCACTGCTGACTACTTCCTCCTCATTCAAATGCTCCCTTGTCTTGGTTCCCAGCCTAACATTCTCTCCTGGTTTTCCTCCTTCCTCTCTGGCCACCACTTCTCAGTCTCCTTTACTGGATCCTCTTCCTCTCCATGCCCATTAAGTGTTGGTGTTCCTCAGACTCCATCCTCAGTGGCCATATCTCTCCATAAATCATCCCCAGACAGTTTATTCAAGTGCCACTGAGGTTACCAAAATCTCTACCTCTGGCCAAGATCTCACTCCTGAACTCCCAATGCTAACATCCAGCTGCCTCCCAGCTCTATATACCTATATGTCTTCAGGCCTCACAAACTCATTGTGTCCAAACAAACCCATCATATGTCCCTGCTCCCCTTCCTAACTTAGCAAATGGTGCCATCAACCCCTCAATTACCTGAGCCTGAAATGTAGGAGTCATCCTGCCTTCTTCCTTCTCCCTTGCCTACTACATCCAATCACCATGTTCTATCTTATTAAATAGTCTTTAAATTCATCTCCTTACAATCCACATGGCCACTGTGACTCTTATCATCACTCACTGAGACTCTCTTAAGTAACTTTCTTATCAATCTCCCACCAATTTTACCCCTTTCCTTTATGTTTTTTAATTAATTAATTTATTTTTTTTTTGGCTGCATTGGGTCTTCGTTGTTGTGCAGGCTTTCTCTAGTTGCGGCGAGCAGGGGCTACTCTTCATTGCAGTGCGCGGGCTTCTTGTGGTGGTGGCTTCTCTTGTTGCAGAGCACGGGCTCTAGACACACAGGCTTCAGTAGCTGTGGTGCTGAGGCTCAGTAGTTGTGGCTCACGGGCTCTAGAGTGCAGGCTCAGTAGTTGTGGCGCACGGGTTTAGTTGCTCCACGGCATGTGGGATCTTCCCGGACCAGGGCTCCAACCTGCGACCCCTGCGTTGGCAGGCAGATTCTTAACCACTGTGCCACCAGGGAAGTCCCTACCCCTTTCCTTTAAATTCTCTACCCTACCACCAAAATGATATTCTACTATGCAAATCTGACTACATCACCCCTCCTCAAAATTCTTCAAAGGCTCCCCCATACCTACATGATAACGGCAGAACTCCTTTACACAGTATGTAGACATTTCACGATGTGAACCTCCCGACCTGCCATTTACCAGTCCGGCCTCATCTCCTGCCACTTTATATCCCTATCTTGCATTTCAAGCTCCAAAATACTAAAATATCTATAGTTTTCCAAATCTACCATTTTCCTCTCCCTAGTTGCCTAAATTCATAAGACAATTATGTATATGCCCTAAATCATGACTAGTTTCTATAAAACATAGGATAATATATAGCTATTGAAAAATTTTTAATAAAAAATGAAAATTTTAACAATAGCAGTAGCAAGCAACAATATCAAAATACTACTGCTAATGATAAACTCTTTATGGTTTATAAATATTATCAAATAAATACCAGTACACTTCCTTAAAACTTCCTTGCCTTTCACTTACAAAAATTACACCATTAGCTTAATTTGAAGATCAACAAATTTACTTTATATTACACACTGTACTTTAAAGCAAGAGTTACATAACTAAGGGTGATCTTAAAGACCATCTAGATCATTTTCAGGTATTTCTGAATTCTTTTTTCATTAGTGGTGATGTATTTATAGTAAATAATATAGAAATTTTTGCCTGATCTCCCTAATGACCAGTGGCATACACTTTTCAGATGGCTGGTCAGGAATGCAAAGTACAATGAATCTAATTAATCCAGTGTGATAGTCATCCGTGCAGTTCACCAGATATTTCCTGCTATCCCTACTTGCAGACAATTTGTAGAACTGTACTTCTTGGCCCTCTTGTGGTTGAGTAGGGCCAGGTGACTCATTCTGGCCAATGAGTTGTGAACAGAACTGATGAAGTCGCTTTGGGACAAAGGCATTTTAAATGTGGCCCCTCCAGGGCTCTGTTTCCTTCTGCCACAGAAAAGGGGAGTACTCCTGATGGCAGCTGTTCCATTCAGCCTGGGCTCTGGAGTGATGATCATTGAAAACAAAACCCTAGATGAGCTTGATGGGCAAAGGGCATGAGTAAGAAATAAACCACATCATTCCACAGTATAATCTTGCCTACCATACAACTGTCTAGCAATTTCCTCAAAGGAATGCATACTGAGATATCAACATTTTATGTCAACATTTTATGTCTGCTATGAGCAAATGTTATCAGTGGTAAATTCAAGAGCTGGGAATAGTAAACTTGAGTCATTATTATGATATTGGCCTAACTGTAACCCTCAGTCCTCATTTCAAAGAATAGTGGTAATATCTGACATTTCTTGAGCATTTATAATATGCCAGTATTGCTTTAAGTACTTTACCTATATTAACTCATTCCTTACAATGAATGTGAATTTCACCAAACCATCTCCATGGAGTTAAGGAGGAATGAATTAGTTTTCTAGCAAATAATCCTGAAATATTAATTGGGAGTTTCCCAGCACAAATAAGCTACTCTATCCTTAAATGATACATTCCTTATTTCAGACATTTCAATTTGAATTACAGAGATCTGAAGGCATGTTTAAAGCAGGCAAGAACCTGATGTATTTGATCCTAGAGCTGGCAATAAAGAAGAAGAAAAGATGATTGTTAAAAATAGGTTTGTGTATATAACAATTTTGGGAAAATCTGATCATGGTAGTAGATATACCTTACCTACCATACTGTTATGGGTGGAGGCTCCAAAGACCTTGCCCTCCAAGATTAAGTACCTTCCAAGTCTTTTTTGGGCCTGCCATGCAGGCCAAGAAACCAAACAGTTCTAAGAAATCCAAATTCCACTGGAATTGAGAGCAATCCAAAATGATAGTGGTTATATAAGAGATTGGATTAAATATAATCTAGTATGATGGGTGCATATTTAAAGAAGAACTTGGAAGACAAAACTTTAAAACAATCATTTGAAGGAAAAGTTAGTTGTCAAAGGAAACAATTTACTGTACTAGACCAATTTCATGTGACCATAAGAAGGTTTGGAATAGCCTTTGAAAGTTAGGGATTAAATGTGCACTTTGATTTTTGTTTGTTTAATTTAGAACAAGAGTAGTTACTCCTATCAGCACTTCCTTTATTCTTTTAAACTCAAGTTCTTTCTGTGCTAATCTCTTCCAAAATGTCCATCCATACTTCTATTATTCCCTTGCTGAAGTATTAGCATTCTGCATAAAAATAAGTTTTCTTAGGAACTGTACAATAGACATGTTAGAAAACATAGAATAATTGCCTTGCTTTTCCATCCTTCTTAATTCATGTATAAACTTTACTCTGTTGTAAATTAAGTAAAATAATCCTGTCCCAAGAGAAATTTAGACTTAGCTAACAAAGTGCTTGGTTGATTTATTCCCAAGTACAATGCAGGTATTCAACAAATACCTGGGTGATAAATGAATAACATTATAATTTTCCATTGGGTATCCATATATCAAATATATTCCAGTCTGTCTTACTATATTTTAAATATTCAGACAGAAGAATATAGAAGCTAAGTTCCAATGAGAAGAAATTTCACTTGAAATCCACTCCTGACTCTTCAGCTAGTCAGCTTCTGTTTCACAGTTTCACCTGATTTTAATTTTAATACGCTCTTATCAGCTTCCTGTACTCTGATTTTCTCTGGGCCACTCACTATGGCTGCATCAACTAAGCTACTCACCCTAGTTTCCAATCAAGCAAAGAAGTTAATATTTAAACAGCTTTGGCTCCTCTTATCAGAGGGCTTAGCTTTAACCCAACCCCCAGATCCAAGATACCAGAGCTGAATTCTGGGTTCCCAAATCTCCTTTGGTACAGCCAAAGAAGGCCCAGAGTTCTGGCTTTCAAGGTTGGTCTTCTGCTTTGGTTCTTGCTCCCAGTACCACTCTAGCCAATTCTCCTAGCTCAGGGATTAAATCCTATCCTTGACTCCCAGCCTAGTGGCTGCCTCCAACAGTCTGTTTGTAATAAGATGGTCTCACATCTCTGGAATTAGAACCCTGTCCCAAAGTCCCAGAAGAAGGCACCCTCTATATGACAAATGCCTACCTGCCTTCTGAATACTTGTGTCACATGTCCCATGAATTTGAGATCTGCTGCCAACAAGCCAGAATGGCATCTGAGTCTATAACCTCTTTGATTCTATGTCTCGTCCAGCGGGCTGTAGCTCATGGTTTCACTTTATAATTGGGTTAGCTCTCTCGGTTTCGATCTATTATGTAGGGCAGATGTCTGGTAAGACACATTCCCAATACTTGCCTCCCTAATGCCCTGGGGTAGCTTTCATATCTCTCTAGCCTTAGGATACAACCACTCAGTTCACTCGAATTCTAATTAATTGTTTCTAAATTGTTTGTCTTCTAAGAATAATACTGGGAGCTACTAAGTAAAAGATTTTAAAATTCTTTTAAAAATTAAAAATATATATAGATATATATAAAGCTACTAAGTAAAAGATTTTTTTAATTTTTTAAAAATTAACTGAAATACTAGATCAAGACCAGTAAAACTCATAATAAAAAGATACTATATGCTGCTTAAAAAAAAAAAAAAGAATACTGGGCCTTTCGTCGTTTCAATTGATAAAGTCATCTTCTTTACCCATGATGGCAACTCAGGATACTGCCTAATGCTAAATCATGTATTATTATTTTCTGGATTTATGTTGATTTTTATGATACCTGACAATATCTATCTCCAGATCAAATAACTCTCTCCTTTGCACCTCTGGAATAACAAATAGCAATGAGGTCATGACATGAAGAGATGTGAATTTGAATCCCAACACTGTCACTCCCTAGTTGTATTTATTTGTTCCCTAAATAAGTAGTATGCTTAAGCTAAACCGCAGGTTTCCCATTCACGAAACTGGGATAGAGAAAAAAGCAGACTAAAGAATGGTGTGAGGCACTAAATACAGTTCCTGGTACACAGTTAGCACTAAAAAGTTAGCAATCAGCAGCAGCATCCAGAGTCTACATACACTTAATTGCAATGTACTATAGTATTTGATTTTTAAGAGAAGAAAAATAATAGGATGAATTTATTATAGTTTAAAAAAAGATAAAGGACAAGGTTGTTGATGATTATGGAAGATGAACTTGGTGGGAAAAAGAAAAGAAAATGGAAGAGGTGGGGCTAAGATCAAATACATGACAATTAGACGAGTTTACAAAGAGCAGGATACTGTGAGCTTCAGTAAAAGGGGGTCAGGATGTTAGTCTTCCTAGAGGGGGGGATCTTGGTAACAATTAGCAATTTCCTGCTTATGCCAGTGTCTAAGAGAGCTGGTTGAGGGGCTGCAGCACTCAGCCAACTGCATGGCAGAAAGACAGACCCTTACTTCATATGTTCCTCCCTGAAAGTGGAAATTTTCACCACCCTCTCCTGCCAAATAATTCTCAGCCCTAAACAAATCATTCTCATCCTAAAACAAAACCAAACCTCTCTTCTTCTCCATTCCCATCTTCCAAACCATAGTTCAAATGGAACCCCTTCTATGAAACCTTCCCAAATTCTCTCAGTTTAGTGCTCGCATAACAACATGTATTTCTCTATCGTACAAACCATACAACTGTTCCCATCCCTCTTCCAACCAGCCTACAAGCACCTTAAGAGCAAAGCATGTGACCTATTTGAGTTTGTACCTCCATCATCTAGCACAGGGCAGGAGGGGTGGAGGATGAAAAGCCACCAGGTACCCTGAACTGTTCCAGGCAGAATCATCAAGATCAATGGCTTCTAACCATTTGGGGACACATCCATCCACGCTGAAAACCTGAGGAAAGCCACAAACCCTCAGGCTATAAAAATACATACACACACCCTCACAGAAAAAAAAAAAAGAGCAAAAAAAACAAACATAAGGAAAGGAAAGAACATTAAGCTAAGTCAAGACATATGGATTCTACTCCGTTTCCCAAAACTCCAAGTTCTCAAACAAGTCGCTTAATTTCCAAATTGACAAAGTAAAGAAACTATCATTCGCCTCAAGAATCCTTCATTAAATGACTGTAATAAAAATTACATATAAATACTAAAAGCATGGAGGAATTCTGAAATTATAATTGTTATATAAGAGCAAATTATTTTTTATTATTGCCTCACAGCTTGATACTTCTACAGCTATCTATTTTGCCAAAAAACATGCTGTGAAATAAATTGACTATTTACTACTATAGCTAAAAGAACTGTTGTTTACATACCCAAGAGGGGTGAGCGCAACAAGAATAGAGAAGCAAAGATGAATAATCCAATTAATTCGCATTTGCTCACACCATTGACAACAGATTCCTTTGATAACAATATGCTTTTGTACTAACAAACCTGTAATACAATTGGCCAGTATGCTTTGAGATGTTTATATTCTACATGTCAGGGATTCTTGATGACAGTCTGAATATTCTCTTCTCCCTAGTTTGACCCTGTCACCAACAACTGTCACAGGTGGGCTATAGCCGACAGAGCTCCCCTCTTCAGAATGGGAAGCTGTGAAATACTTATTCCAATGAGGCCTAAGAGACATACTTAATGGGGCTGATTTTAATATAAAAAGCAGTTGTCAGGCAGCCACTGTGAACACCTTTAGGAACTCCACAGAAACGGAACAAGTATGGAACCTTGAGCCACTCTACATTTCAAATCTTCTGAAAGCCGAAGAGGGCCTATATACATACCAAGGCAGCCCCTCTGTCATCACCCCGACTCTACTTCTACCAGCAACACAAAGGGTAGGGTTCTCCTTGCCAGTCTAGGCCTTTCTCTATATCCATTCCAATCCTTGCTCAAAAGGATGTCATTAATAATAAGAGGCTCAGGATCCAGTCTCTCAGGGGGACATCATGGCCCAGCCACAAGTGTTAAGGTTCACATTTCTTCCTCAACTATCTTCCCACCAACCAAGTCTCAGATCCTGGGCCCAGAGAGTTCATCCCCAAGTTCCCTAGCTGCTCCTTTCTTCTCTTCTCCTGATTCGCATATTATAGGCTTGTTATTCAAAGGATGGTTCCAGAACCCGTAGCACCAATGTTGACTAGGGACTTGTTAGAAATGCACGATTTGGGGCACCACCTCAGATCTACTAAATTATACTTTGCATTGCAACAAAGTCCCCAGGTGAATCGTTTGCAAGTTAGAGACAAGCACTGGCCCATAGGATTGGCCTCAATTCTAATGAGGTATCCTCACATCCATCTTTCTCTGACAAAAAACAGCTACTCTCAGCTTTGTTCTGCACACCTCCTTCATGAATATCACCTCCTCTCCAGACTCCTCAATACTAATACTAATACTGGTCTTCTGAGTCCCTCTATTTCCCTCTACCCATCTGCCTAGAAACCCCAGCACTGCCCATTCCTGTACAGGACAGTGACTGCTATGATTCTTGATGAGGTGCCTGGCCCACCTGCCAGTAGCTCTGATGGAAGTCTCCAAAACCAAGTGGGCTCCAAAGTTCCTTTTTCTGTGCTGATTCAGGAGTCTTAGGCATTGGTAAGAAAACCATCAGAGGCTTTTCTACAATTAAGCTCTAGCACCATTTCTGAGGTCCCAGCCAATACCCAGCACCCAAGATTTAGGGACTTAGCCTACTTTTCTTTTGACTTGAAAGATGCCATGGTCCACTCTAGCCTCTGCAATATTTCTCTCCACAAGACTGACTATTAAAGAGATTCAGATTGGACAACACAGAGGATAAACAGGGACTCTTTACATTTTAAGAAGTGTACTGCTCGCGACTTCGCTGGCAGCCCAGTAGTTAAGACTTTGCCTTCCAATGCAGGGGGTGCAGGTTCGAGCCCTGGGTGGGGAGCTAAGATCCCACATTCCTCATGGCCAAAAAACCAAAACATAATACAGAAGCAATATTGTAACAAATTCAATAAAGACTTTAAAACTGGTCCACATCAAAAAAATCTTAAAAAAAAAAAAAGTGTACTGCTAACTGGAAAGTTGTTTTTACACTTGGGGGAATGCAGAAATAATATAGGCAGAACATTACAAATCACAGCTAAAAGGATTTCATCCAAAGTTCCTGACTCTAGCCTCTTTGGTCTGGGCTTCCTATGCTTAATCCTGAGAACATATTTCACTAAACATCCTACTCCTCCTTGCTTAAGGGCTAGGATTTTGTTTGGAATTATGCTTAATCTACAGATCAATTTGAATAGAATTGGCAGTTTAACAATACTGAGTCTTTTAATTCATGAACACAGTATTTCTCACCATTTACTGAGGCCTTATTTAATTTCTCTCAATAATGTTTTATAGTCTTACACACCTTTGGTCACATTTAACCCTAAGTATTTCATATTTTTCATCCTATTAAAAATGGTACTTTAAGAAAGTTTTCAACTTCTAATTTTTCATTGCTACTATATAGAAATACAATGGGTTTTTGTATATCAGCCTCTGTCCTTCAGCCTTGCTAAGCTCACTTATTAGTTCTAGTAGCTTTTCTTGTAAATTCCTTAGGTTTTTATACATAGAAGATCACACAGTCTGAGAATAAGGAAGGTTTTCCTTCATCCTTTCCGATCTAAATGTTTTTTTCTATTGCTTTATCATACTGACTAGAATCTCCAGTATGATGTTGAATAAAAGGAATGAGAAGGGACAGTCTTACCTCATTCCCAATAGTAGAAAAAAAAATTCACTCTTTCACCATTAAGAATAATGTTAGTTATAAGTATCTCCTAGGTATTCTTCATCAGACTGAAGAAGTCCTCTTCTATTGCTAGTCTACTATGAGTTTTTATCATGAATGGTTGTGGACTTCTGTCAAATATATTTTCTGCATCTATCAAAATGATGGCATTTGATTTAAATATGGGGTTAACTTTAGCCTGTTAATATGGTGAATTACACCAAACTGCTTTTCAGATATTAAACCAGCCTTGCACTCCTGAGATAAACCCCACTTGCTCATGTTGTATTAGCCTTTTAATACATTGCTGGATTTTATTTGTTAATATTTTGTTGAGGACTTTTTCACCCATGTTTGTGAGGAGTACTGGTCTGTAGCTTTCTTTTCTTAAAATGTCCATTCCTGGTTTTGGTATTAGGGCAATGCTGGCCTCATAGAATGAGTTGGAAAAGGTATCCTTCTCTTGTTTTTCCTGTAAGCGTTTTTGTAAAATCAGGACTATTTCTTCCTTAAATGTTTAGTGGAATTCATCAGTAAGTGAAACCATCTAGGCTCCATATACTTTCAAGATCTCTATTAAAATGTTTAAAAAGAAATTAAGGGCTTCCCTAGTGGCACAGCGGTTGGGAGTCCACCTGCTGATGCAGGGGACGCAGGTTCGTGCCCTGGTCCGGGAAGATCCCACATGCCGTGGAGCAGCTGGGCCCGTGAACCATGGCTGCTGAGCCTGCGCGTCCGGAGCCTGTGCTCCGCAACGGGAGAGGCCACGACAGTGAGAGGCCCGCGTACCGCAAAAAAAAAAAAAAAAGAAATTAACACTTAACACAGCCATTCCATTAACTCTTTAACCAGTCAATACCTCATACCTGCTCTGGTCAGCTCTAGATCCATCTGTCTTGCTAAACACTCTTCTATTTCTTTCTAGTCTATCCATTCTCACCCCTTAAGTAGAAGGGATCCATCATCTTTTCTGTTCCTTGGCTTATCTTTACTATAATGCTGCCTATTTACTCTCTCTATGACCTCTAGGAATACTTCCTTTGGTTTGACCAGACCCTAATGCATTCTTCCTGTCATCTTAAACCCAGTCAACACTGCTAGATGATGCTTTCAGGAAAAGAGGAAATGACCTAAATCAACCTATGTTCCTAGGACCTGGAGCCAACCCTTAGCTGTGTTTTCAAGACTCAAGTAAGGAGACTATCCACAATTGTCAGCAACTAGGGATGGGAGTTGGGGGGAGGTGAAGAGGTAGATATGGACTAGGATAATTCACTCTTGTAAAACACTCTGCACTTAACTTCGCAGCATTAATCAAAATTTTCCTTAAATTTGTGTAAGTGTGAGTAGCATCTGTCTCTTCCTACCTGCACTCCCTACCAGACTAAAAGCTCCATGAGGGCAACAACTATGTCCATCTTGAGCATTAATGATTTCCGTGCACCCTACAAATTCCTGACACATAGGTCTTACTCAATTACTATAGCCCTATCAGATAAAAAGAAGAATTTAGTTTCTGCCTCAACAAAGCTCTGAGATAAGGTAGTACTTCCCACATTTCTGGAAAAAATTAATAATAAAAACTTGAGCTGCTACCATGGGTCAGGCACTATTCTAAGATTTCTCCATATATTCTCATTTAATCCTATGACAAACCTACGAAGTAGGTACTATGATTATTCTCATTCTACAGATGAGGTATTTGAAGCACAGAGAGGCTGTATAATTCACCCAAGGTTATACAGATGACTGGCAAAGATGAGCTTCAAACCCAAGTAGCCTAGCCTAAAAGTCCACTCTATTAATCACTCTGCTGTAATACCTCTCACTGAAGAGGATACCAGATTCTTGAGTAGCAATAAATTGAGCCAAATAAAATAAAAGATATGATATAAAGAATACTAGGGGGACTTCCCTGGTGGCACAGTGCTTGGGAGTCTGCCTGCCGGTGCAGGGGACGCAGGTTCGAGCCCTGGTCTGGGAGGATCCCACGTGGCACAGAGCAGCTGGGCCCATATGCCTCAACTACTAAGCCTGCATTCTGGGGCCCACAAGCCACAACTACTGAAGCCCACGCGCCTAGAGCCCATGCTCAGCAACAAGAGAAGCCACCGCAATGAGAAGCCCGCGCACAGCAACGAAGAATAAACCTCACGCACCGCAACTAGAGAAAGCCCGCACACAGGAATGAAGACCCAACGCAGCCAAAAATAAATAAATAAATGAAAAAAAAAAGAATACTAGGAATCATGCAGCTCAATATTAAAAAAACAAACAACCTAATCAAAAAATGGGCAGAAGACCTAAATAGACATTTCTCCAAAGAAGACATACAGATGGCCAAGAGGCACATGAAAAGATGCTCAACATCACTAATTATTAGAGAAATGCAAATCAAAACTACAATGAGGTATCACCTCACACCGGTTAGAATGGGCATCATCAGAAAATCTACAAACAACAAATGCTGGAGAGGGTGTGGAGAAAAGGGAACCCTCTTGCACTGTTGATGGGAATGTAAATTGATACAGCCACTATGGAGAACAATATGGAGGTTCCTTAAAAAACTAAAAGTAGAATTACCATATGACCCAGCAATCCCACTACTGGGCAAATACTCAGAGAAAACCATAATTCAAAAAGACACATGCACCCCAGTGTTCACTGCAGCACTATTTACAATAGCCAGCTCATGGAAGCAACCTAAATGCCCATCAACAGATAAATGGATAAAGAAGATGTGGTACATATATACAATGGAATATTACTCAGCCATAAAAAGGAATGAAATTGGGTCATTTTGTAGAGATGTGGATGGACCTAGAGTCTGTCATACAGAGTGAAGTAAGTCAGAAAGAGAAAAACAAACATCGTATATTAACGCATATATGTGGAACCTAGAAAAATGGTACAGATGAACCAGGTTGCAAGGCAGAAATAGAGACACAGATGTAGAGAACAAACGTATGGATACCACAGGGGGAAAGAGGGCGGGGGTGGGGGTAGGTGGTGGTGGTGGGATGAATTGGGAGATTGGGATTGACGTATATACACTAATATGTATAAAACAGATCATAAGAAACTGCTGTATAAATAAAATAAAATAAAATTCAAAAAAAGAAAAGAATACTAGGAAGAAAAATTCAGACTTAGATATACAAGTTACCAGTTTTATTTGACAATTCAAAGAAACTGTTGCTATGAATCATTCTAGTGCCTGATCCTTATTTAAAACAATAGTCAAAACAAAACCAAATCTTCCTTTTCAGTTGACAGACACAGATGGAGACTAAAACCCAGAATATTCTCATGTTAAAAACATTTTCGTCTGCTACCAAATTTCTGTTTTATAAAAATACACCGTCTATTTTTATCTGCCACGAGAAGTCCAATTACCAAACTGGACATCACAGAACTAGATATGTGTTGCCTGGGTTCTCCAGGAGAGGCAGCAGGAATATGTGAAGACTGCACCATCCTTATGGCTTTGTCTTTCTAGTTCTCCCAGCATTAAATGTGGGATATTAATACGTATCAGGTTTGAATGTCCCCTGCAAGCTTTTTTTCTATCCTAAAAATTACCAGAAACCAATGCAAAGCATGTGACAGGGAAGACAGATCATAGGGGAGGGAACAAGGTGAACCGAAATCATTAAATGTCTGCGCACCCAATGCTTCTATGTCCCAAGAATTCTGTGGTCTGCTTCTGAGGCAACCAAGGGCCTTAGGGGTCTGTGACTGTTTCAGTTAATGATGTCTCACTGATGCACTACTGCAAAAGGCCCTGAGAAGTCTACAGTTATAAAAGGAAAATTTAACTCACCTTCCACTGCTCCTCTGGAAGCAGATTCACAACCACCAGGTCCCCATTCAAGGCTCTATTACGAGCAACAACCCCATCAATAAAAATGTCTCGATCACCATCCTAGGTTGGAGAAGGAAATAAAGTAGTCAGTTTACCAAGGCTTGGAACCAAAAGTTACTTCCTTGGTTTGAAAACTGTAGACTCTACAATCTGTCCACTGAGTTAACAGGAACACTAGTATTTAACCACAAACAGACCTAGAGGAAGCTCAGGCTCTTTGGAACTAACAGAAATGGTGATGAACACAGAAGAACAGGTTAACATAATACTAAAAAATCACCAAATAAGAGAAGATCTACTGTAGACAGGCCAAACCAAACAAACAAAAATACATAAAGCAGAAAACGAGGAGCTTCTCTGGTGGCGCAGTGGTTGAGAGTCTGCCCGCCGATGCAGGGGACACGGGTTCGTGCCCCAGCCCGGGAGGATCCCACATGCCGTGGAGCGGCTGGGCCCGTGAGCCATGGCCACTGATCCTGCGCGTCCGGAGCCTGTGCTCTGCAGCAGGAGCGGCCGCAGCAGTGAGAGGCCCGCCTACCGCAAAAAAAAAAAAAAAGGAAGAAAACGAGGACTGCATGCTTTCATAACTGAAATGAGAAAGAAGTAAGTTACCCTTTTTTGTTTTAAATAAAATAAAGCATGATGGTACCTTTTGTACATGACTGAATTTTTGTAAGGGAAAGGTAAAAAGTAGACAATTTGCAAGAAAACACAAGAACAACAACACATTGATATAATCCCCAAAGAAAACCAACCAAGGGCAGGAGCAACAACCAGCTCCAGAAGTTGGGTTCTCTAGGAGAAAACCAGCAAAGTCACACTCCCCCCAAAGAAGTGGCAGAGAGAGCAATGTGGTTTGTTTGTTTGTTTTCTAACTGAAGTATAGTTGATTTACAATACCGTGTTAGTTTCAGGTGTGCAGCATAGTGATTCAGTTATTTTTTTTCAGATTATATTCCATTATAGGTTATTACAAGATATTGAATATAATTCTCTGTACTATACAGTAAATCTTGTTTGCTTATCTATTTTATGTATAGTAGTTTGTATCTGTTAATTCCATATTCCTTAACTGTCCCTCTCCAGCCTCTGGTAAACATAAATTTGTTTCTATGTCTGTGAGTCTGTTATATATAGATTCATTTGTATTATTTTTTAGAATCCATATATAAGTGATACCATATAGTATTTTTCTTTCTGTCTGTCTCTGTCTTCACTAACCATTATATTCTCTGGGTCCATCCATGTTGCTGCAAATGGCAGTATTTCACTCTTTTGTATGTCTGAGTAATATTCCAATGTATATATACCACATCTTCTTAAGCCAATCGTCTGTTGATCAGCACCTGGGTTGTTTTCATGTCTTGGCTATTGAACCCAGGTCCACAGCAGTGAAAGCCCGAGTCTTAAGTTAGCACCTGGGTTGCTTTCATGTCTTGGCTATTGAACCCAGGTCCACAGCAGTGAAAGCCTGAGTCTTAATCACTGGGACACCAGGGAATTCCCCTCAAGCACATACTTAAAAACAATCCACCTGAAGCAGTGTAGCCCCAGTGAACTCCCCAGGTATCGACTGCCAAACTTAATTAGTTGCCAGAGTCTTCTTATTAAGCCAAATTACTTTGCAAAAATAATTAAATGGAAAAGGTAGCTAAGAAAAGCATGACTTCAGCAATAAGTTTCCATGAAAAAATTAAACATTTTCAAAATGTTTCACCAACAAACATGCAAAGATGTGGATGGACCTAGAGACTGTCATACAGAATGAAGTGAGAAAGAGAAAAACAAACATACATTTTGTTTATACATTATATTTGTATATATATATATTATGTGTATATATATATGTATATATATATATACAAATATATATTATATTTGTTTATACAAATATACATGTATATTTGTTTATACATTTTGTTTATACATTATATTTGTATATATATATTATGTATATATATATGTATATATATATATACAAATATATATTATATTTGTTTATACATTATACATATATAACACATATATGTGGAATCTAGAAAAAATGGTACAGATGAACGGTTTGCAAGGCAGAAATAGAGACACAGCTGTAGAGAACAAACGTATGGACACCAAGGGGGGAAAGGGGGGAAGGGGAGGGGGGCGGTGGTGGTGGGATGAATTGGGAGATTGGAATTGACATATATACACTAATATGCATAAAATAGATAACTAATAAGAACCTGCTGTAAAAAAATAAATAAATAAAATACATATATGCAAAAAAACAAACAAACATGTACTCTCATCCTTTCACCCTTCCAAGAGTTTATATTATGTGCTGCTTTTCAGAGGATAAGAGAGAAGTAAAATGTTAATTTTTCTCAAAGGAGGTAACAGCAAACTGGCTTGGAAAGCCACCACTCAAACTTTTCTACTAGAGACAGTTGATGTTACGCTCAACAGACTGCAGGTGATTACTATGATATTTTAAATAAAGATAAAATTAACACTGCAAATTCACCACCACACTCACAGAATGGGATTTCATATACTCAGTACTTTTTTTACAGTTTCCAATTACAAACCATTAGAGATCTTTAGAACAGTCTTTCTGTTCAATTTCCAATTTAGCCACAGGCTAGCAGCTGTGGCCTGCACACTTTGCCAAACCTGACCCACCCTAGTCCCTAAGGAATAGCTACCGTGCCAGTCACAAAGACGGTTCATGATAAGCTTCTCAGAGAAATAAGAAGAGGCAACCAGTAAATAAAGAGCGAACAACTGAAGTGTGGCACAACATCATCAACTGCCTTCTGCAATTTATAAAGTAATGGGATCTCTCCGACTTCTCTACAATGAAAATAAAGCTGTCTAGAGGTCATCCGATCCCATCATCATGTGTCAAAACGTATGCAATCAGATGCCTCTTTCGGAAGCAGCTACACCACTCTTAGCTTAGAGAGTTAAGAGGGTAAGATGCTGGTACTGTCATGTTTCTATCCCAAGAAACGAAGAGAAGCAGGGCTGAATTGAACCTCGAACAATACACAAATCTATAGATACTGAATCACAACTCAGCTCTTACTTGATTCATTCAGAAGCCTGCATCTATTGCAGCATCTCTTATTTTAAAGATACTTGAGGCCAGAAACTATCAAACTCTTAGAGGAAAACATAGGCAGAACACTCTATGACATAAATCACAGCAAGATCCTTTTTGACCCACCTCTTAGAGAAATGGAAATAAAGACAAAAATAAACAAATGGGACCTAATGAAACTTCAAAGCTTTTGCACAGCCAAGGAAACCATAAACAAGACCAAAAGACAACCCTCAGAATGGGAGAAAATATTTGCAAATGAAGCAACTGACAAAGGATTAATCTCTAAAATTTATAAGCAGCTCATTCAGCTCAATAACAAAAAAGCAAACAACCCAATCCAAAAATGGGCAGAAGACCTAAATAGACATTTCTCCAAAGAAGATATACAGATGCCAACAAACACATGAAAGAATGCTCAACATCATTAATCATTAGAGAAATGCAAATCAAAACTACAATGAGATATCATCTCACACCAGTCAGAATGGCCATCATCAAAAAATCTAGAAACAATAAATGCTGGAGAGGGTGTGGAGAAAAGGGAACACTCTTGCACTGCTGGTGGGAATGTGAATTGGTACAGCCACTATGGAGAACAGTATGGAGGTTCCTTAAAAAACTAAAAATAGAACTACCATATGACCCAGCAATCCCACTACTGGGCATATACCCTGAGAAAACCGAAATTCAAAAAGAGTCATGTACCAAAATGTTCATTGCAGCTCTATTTACAATAGCCCAGAGATGGAAACAACCTAAGTGTCCATCATTGGATGAATGGATAAAGAAGATGTGGCACATATATACAATGGAATATTACTCAGCCATAAAAAGAAACGAAATTGCGCTATTTGTAATGAGGTGGATAGACCTAGAGTCTGTCATACAGAGTGAAGTAATTCAGAAAGAGAAAGACAAATACCATATGCTAACACACATATATGGAATTTAAGGGAAAAAATGTCATGAAGAACCTAGGGGTAAGACAGGAATAAAGACACAGACCTACTAGAGAATGGACTTGAGGATATGGGGAGGGAGAAGGGTAAGCTGTGACAAAGCGAGAGAGTGGCATGGACATATATACACTACCAAACGTAAGGTAGATAGCTAGTGGGAAGCAGCCGCATAGCACAGGGAGATCAGCTCGGTGCTTTGTGACCACCTGGAGGGGTGGGATAGGGAGGGTGGGAGGGAGGGAGACGCAAGAGGGAAGAGATATGGGAACATGTATATGTATAACTGATTCACTTTGTTATAAAGTAGAAACTAGCACACCATTGTAAAGCAATTATACTCCAATTAAAAAAAAAAAGATACTTGAGGACAGCTCAATATTAAAAGTTTGAGTCAATCCCTCCTAACTTTTTTTTTCCAAATTAACAAACTGTAATTGTTTTCTCAAAGATACATTTCTTTTCATATACATCCATCATACACTGTAAACAAAAAAAGCAGTGTACATGAAATAAGAGAAAATAAATAGCATAGGTATTTATAGGAGAAGAAAATCCATAGCATAGGTAAGGAGGCTCTAGTCTGGAGCACAGCTGAGTTTCCAGCAGTATAACCTCTTAACTACTTTTTAAGGCCAAGGAATTCATTCCTTCATTTGAATGCCAGAAGACTTGCTCTATCCATCAGAAAGAATAGAAAAAAAAGAAAAATGGATAATGATCAACCTGTTGGAAATATAAAGGGATCTATGGGTAATCTAACTAAATATATAGGAGGCAGGAGTGGGGAGGATAGCCCAAGTATACTATGATGGTCAGAACATCCTCCACCGATGGAATAGCTCCCTTTGGACCAGAAATAAATTCCACAGATGTACAAAGAGTGCCTCCCATGATGAGATGCACAAAAAAGCTACAGAACTCCCTGCACCAATATAATTCAGAACTGAAACTGTGCTTTTTATAAAAGGCCAGGTTTTTACATCTGGTCCATTTTTCCTCTTTATCTTATTCCCAAATGGGATAGAAAGGCACCTCAATAATATCAATTTATCTTGGTTTTGTGAAAAAGTTACATGGTTCTTTCTTACTTTTACTGAGAACAAGAGAACACTATCAGGTACACACAGAAGTAACATCCCATGTATGTTGAGTTTGTCATAGGAAAATGAATATCAACTTTCTATCAGTAGAAATTATAATAAACCTAAATCATGTTCCCCCAAAACAAAGTACTTTTTTATACCTGATGATCAATTCATTGTTTCTAGCCTGTTGATATATGTAGATATTTTAACACAGAAAGTGACACTGTATAAGTTCTCAACTGTTTTTAGAGTCAATAAGAATAAACCTAAATAATTTCATCAAATCTAGTCTATTTTTATTTCTCCAAAAACTTTAGAATTTTAAAGTTATGAAGAACATTAGACAATATTTAATCCACCCCTTCATTTTACAATTAAGGAAACTTTCCGTTTCTTATTGTCAGAGCTGAGGTTTCATCTTCTATCAATTCCTATCTTTATTGTCCCTGCTAAAGCAGGGACAGGTAACCGTCAGGCCCTGCATCTGATATCCTACCTTCTAGTCTACCTGTGAGCATTCTTCCAGTTCATACAAGTTCACAGTTGACATGGGCACGAGCTACGTATACTCAGAAATCTAGACCAGTGGTGGGATCTACCTACATGTAATTCATTGCCTCTACTATCTCCCCCTTCAACTGCTCTCCATAATGCTTCTAAAACCTGAAACTGACCAGAAAATCTACAAAACTAGAATGCAGGATTGTGCCAGTGTCCAAAACTGGAGTATCTACAATCACTTACAGCTGGGTCTTGACAGAGCTTCTGTAGTAGAGGTGAGTCATTTAGCACTTTTTCTCCCTCTGAGACAATTTTATTACTCCATCAGTGGCCAGATAAGAGAATAAAAGAGGTATAGAAGTAAGCCAATCCTAATATCACAACTGTGTAAAAACTTCTAAATAGGACATGCCAGGAATACAATTTCAAGTGGGAGAACAACTTGAGCTTTTGAAACATCAATAACTTTTGCTTAACTTCCTTTAACAAGCCAGATTAAACAGTGGCAACACATCATTTGCAAATTTAAATCACATGAACTTAACTTACAGGAACATAACCAGGCCAACACTTCAGAGGACCTCTGCTCTGGCCCTCCTCCGACCACACCCCTCCTCAACAGGTACGGAGCTCTCAAGGCTAAATGGATTGTAATCAGCCCCAAGCCCACCTCCAGGGCATATATAAGCACCTTCCCCAGGTCTACCTTCCCAAACGCAGACCACATCACAGGTGGCACCCCTAGACTCGACAGGTGGCTAATGGGTGGGTGTTTCTAAAGGGTATGGGCAGAGCTTGGACATGTGGGATAAGATGCTCACCTAGAGGGCAAGGGCCCTTGCTGAATGCGGGGGAGGAGGCAGGAGGGCAGCAAAGAGGGGACAGGGAGCAAGAACTGGGAAGGGAAGAGGGGCAGGCCAGAGGTGGACCCTCTCCATGCAGCCACCTTTCAGCATGGAGCTCCGAGGAGTCTGAGAATTCTACATCTGAACCCCAGTACAAGTACATGGAGGTATACTTGGCAAGGAATGTATTTTATCTGTCATGAATTTATTTTACTTAACAGTTTGTTAGTCTGATTTATAACTTTTAAGTATTTAATATAAGGTACGTGTGCCTCCATCTGTATCTCGTCCTAGGCCATACACTCGTTAGGAGCCGGCCTAATAGGGATCTAACAGAGAAATTCAATACTGTGTACTCAGGTACACAGTATTTGTACTGTGTATTTGTACTTGCTTTCAGAGAGAAAGCAAGCAGAAAAATTTTCAAAATACTGTATGTAGTTCCACTTATCATTCCCATCGATGAGAGCAAACCTCAGTGTGCAGGGAGGGCGATCTGCTCAGTTCCCAGGTACCTCTCAGGGTGAACTCCTTACTGCACTGGGTATGATTCTCGTGCTTAAAAAATCCATGTTTGGGCTTCCCTGGTGGCGCATTAGTTGAGAGTCCGCCTGCCAATGCAAGGGACACAGGTTTGTGCCCCGGTCTGGGAAGATCCCACATGCCGCGGAGAGGCTGGGCCCGTGAGCCATGGCCGCTGAGCCTGCACGTCCGGAGCCTGTGCTCCACAACGGGAGAGACCACAGCAGTGAGAGGCCTGCGTACCGCAAAAAAAAAAAAGAAAATCCATGTTTTTCACACAGTGGGGCCCGTAGTATAATTGAGCTCCTTCAACTGGTGTGCCAAAGAAGAAACAATCACCCTTTCTGATGTGGAGAAAATGCTGGTTATGCTAGACTTATTGAGAGATGGTTACTCCCTCTCCAACATGGCATATTCCTAAGAGATTTTCATTGGTAATTTTTATGATTATTGAATGTGAATTTCACCTTATGAGCAAACTCTGAAATCTAACACCCACGTAAACTGTGTGATGGAATAGCTCCCGCAGCTAAGTTACTACCTCAAATCTGACGCTCAATTCTATAATCTAAGCACCAGGGTCAGCAATATATACCATGTTCTGTCACAGGAACAGAAAATGACTAAGAGAGAACAAGGTGACATGTGACATTTTTAATCTAAGCCAGTGGGTAAGACCTAAACTTGAGATACAAATGTGAATCCTTGGCTTCAGGACAAGGGCAAGGGAAAAAAGGACAAAACTGAACTTCAGAATAGGTCTTAGGTTATTGAAACAACAACAGTAATAATACCTATGAAGTACATGACTGAACTTGTATTCTCATTAAACTTGTCATTTCACAAAATGTAATATGTTAACTGAAATATATGTATTCCATTTCCTCATCAATGAGCCGAAGTTTCTTCCTATAATCTCTTCCACTGTGAAAAATCTAATTCTATGGCTATCCTATTTATGGTATCCTGGAAAAGTTAGGCCAAGAATTTAAGAATACTGCTCTCCCAGCTTTGCACAAGCAAACATTATCCAGAGACCTGCTGCTAATTGTATGTCAGAGTAAACTTCCCTTAATGAGAGAGAGCCTATTAAAATGAGTCATGAACCTAAGAAAGACTATGACGAGCCAATGGTAAAAAGCCTTGTACCAAGTCCTATCACCTGCACAGAAGTGTAGTGAGAAACTGACCAGAAAAAAAAATAATAATACACATTATTTTTGGACAAAGTTGCAGAATAGCTCATGCAGTAGATTAAAAGTACATAGCATATTTGTTTAGGAGAGATTAACTTAAATCAGTGGAAAAAACCCATAAATCCTTTTAAGCTATAAACCAAGGGTGTCCAATTACAAGAACTGGTGGGTATCTGTGTGGGTTCAGCTGCTCCCTGCAGCCTAGTAACAAATGCCATCCCTTTCATTTGAAGTGTGATTTTTAAGATTGGCAGAAGGGGCTGTTAACCAAAGGCAAATTTTGTTTATTTAAATTTGAAACAAATCCTTGCCCATCCTCAATTTTGTTTTACTACTCTGTTTTTTAGTTAGAATATATGATTTCAGTTTTACAGCACATCTAAAAAATTAAATGTGACATTGGGTTTATTATAAAGTTATTGAACTTACCGGGGAAGGAATGAAGGCTTCATGAAACTTCTTCGGATTAATTCTCAATACACCCTTTAAAATAAAAAATAAAACCTGTGAAAATTTAACTAGTTACACACTTACAATCTTTCCATACATATGTTACTAGTCAATAAAAAGTTTAAAATTAATTAAACAATTCGATCTAGGAAACAAGTTAGATGTATGAGAACTATTCATTAAATGCATGAAATATGATTTATACTGATGTCTGTATCACAGAGTTCTATCAAACACTAAAAGCTCACACTGGCACCTTGCAGTGAATGGGCAGAGGTGAGAAGCAACAGAGACTGGCGTGGAGTGGGAAAGTGGCAACTATTGGGATTTTATGCGCCCTTATATGCTAGTCTTCAAATATAAACCTTTACTTTAAGAACAAGGTTACGGGGGATTATGCCTCACTACACAATGGCCTTTTTTTATTCTATAAGACCTTCCCACAATTGCTTGCTTCTGTGACAATTTTCAAAGTGATACAGGTTGACTTCCAGGTTGAATACTTAGTCTCGAGGGGCTGGATGCATATTTTTTACTCTGGCCCCTCTGCAGAGCTGAATGAGTCAATAATTCAAAATGGTCCAGAACCAGCTCTTAATGTAAGTGGGAATCCTGGCTCCAACAGCCAGGCCACCCAGTCTGCCTACAACTTCACGTCAGTCCAGCACGAAGTCAGGGTCTGCCTCTATTTATGCACAGGGGTGCAGGTGGGGCCGTCTTCAACAGCAGTTCAGTATTTTAGGCTCTTGCAGGAAGCTGTAACCCTCCCCACTTACAGCTGCATCTGAAGGCCACTGGAACACACGGACGGAGGCCGTTATTTTCCTAAGAGTCAGACTCAAAGGGTGTCTTGAGAAAGTGTTTTAAATAACATCTCTCCCCTAAAATACTGAAAGACCCAAAGATACACAATTAACAAAATAGGTGAGGGCATAAAATAAAGCAGAAAATAATTCCTTCTTTCACTGGTACACCATGTTTAAATTACAAATTTCCATGCAACAGTTTATATTACTGTTAAATCCCACACAGACTACTATAAATCCTCATTCAGTCCTTAATTTAATAATTATTTACTGAATTCTGATTATGTGCCAGACCCTGAGACAGACAATGTGGGAGAGTGAGAACCAAGCTCAGCCTTTGTTTACAAAGTAAAACATGAAGAATGCCACAAGTGAGGGGACAGCGTACTTTCAGCTAGGGGCACTAGGCAAGGCTCCAGAGATGGTGTCTGACCTGGTCCTTGATGGAGGAGTAAAATTTGAAGATAAATCAGAAAGGAAATATAGGCAAGAGTGATTAAGAGGGCAAATACTCTTCTACCACCATGCTGTATTAGGGTAAGAGACAGAGGGACTGGGAAGTAAGGCAGGCAAAGCTCCCACAGGCCAGTCCCTTTTCTATGAATGTCGCTGCAATTGCACTTTTAGGGCAGCTGTTTCTTGTTGGGAGAGGGAGGAAAAGGCTTATTATATTTATCCTCAATATTCATCCACTCACTCAACAAATATCTCCTGACAATTAGCATGACAGGCACTATGCTAAGTGATGGGGCCACAATGGAGAGAGAGTAATAATAGATAGGCTCTACCCTCATAGCTTACAGTCTAGTGAGAGGAAATAAACACTCCAAATAAATAAAAGTAAACTCATTGATTTTTTAAAATTCATTTTCTGACCCAAGTTTCTTTTTTTTCAACTGCTAATCTTCTATCATCCCTTCAAGCTCAGTGAATGGTTAGTACATGAAGAAGTATAGAGATGAGAATGCCTTCTGCTTTGAAAGTACCTTTAATTACAGAGCACTCAGAAATGCCACAGCTGGACTCAGGGGAAAGAAACAGGTTGCTCAGGGCTGTATCTTGCTCTATTTTGTTTGTCTGTGTGTTTTTTTAATTGAGATATGTTTGATGTACAATGTTATATAAGTTACAGGTATATAACAGTGATTTGCAATTTTTAAAGCTTATATACTCAATGTACTGTTATTATAAAATATCTCAACTCTATTGAAAAGAATAACTACTGGGCTTCCCTGGTGGCGCACTGGTTGGGAGTCCGCCTGCCGATGCAGGGGACACGGGTTCGTGCCCCGGTCCGGGAAGATCCCACATGCCGCGGAGCAGCTGGGCCGGTGAGCCATGGCCGCTGAGCCTACGCGTCTGGAGCCTGTGCTCCACAATGGGAGAGGCCACAACAGTGAGAGGCCCATGTACCGCAAAAAAAAAAAAAAAAAAAAAAGAACAACTATTAAAAGGACCAAAAAGATTCTATACTTGATTGTCTAACCCACACTTCCTGATATATAAAAGCACACAAGGAGGGACACATGCCTTGTTCAAGAAAACTGTTTGCAATTTGACTGGAGCATACTCTTAAGAACTGGACCTCAGGAACAGATCCCCTGAGAGTACAGATCACACTAAGAAAGAAAAATCTCTTGCAGAGTCCACAGCAGACCACGGTCATCCCCACAGCCTGAAGAAGCTGTCAGGAAAGCAACTCAAGAAATGGCCTTGTAACTGAAAGAGACTTCTAGCAGATGTCTTGTCTTACTCACCTACATACATAAGTCCAGAACTTCCATTTCCATATTTCTATAACCATTGCCTAATCTGCCCCAAACCCTCATCTCTCATTTTCCTCCTCAACCGTTTCCTAAGCCTGAAACTGGTGGCTCCAAATCCTCCATCTCTTTTCTGAATGCTCTGGTGCCTCCTTGCCTCCACTGAAACCTGATGTGACCAATTCCCTCCAAGTGCTCTCAAAGGGGGCCGATTTTCTCTCTCTTATCCCATATAGCTCAGGGACCAGAAGAAGAATGTTTCCCCCCCCCCCTGCTTCCCCACTACAGCTTTAAAAATTCTCCCATTCTCTATCAAAATCCCCAGATACTTAGAAGTGCATGTCACTGGCTCCTGCTATACCTCCTTGGTGCTGGCATCTTCAAACCTTCTGATCGTACCCCTAATTTACTAATGCTGCTTTACAACAAATGCTAAAGAAACTTCTCTAGGTGGGAAACACAAGAAAAGAAAAAGACCCACAAAAACAAACCCAAAACAATTAAGAAAATGGTAATAGGAACATACATACTGATAACAACCTTGAATGTAAATGGATTAAATGCCCCAACCAAAAGACACAGACTGGCTGAAGGGATATAAAAACAAGACCCATCTATATGCTGTCTACAAGAGACCCACTTCAGACCTAGGGACACATACAGACTGAAAGTGAAGGGATGGAAAAAAGATATTCCATGCAAATGAAAATCAAAAGAAAGCTGGAGTATCAACACTTGTATCAGATTTTTAAAATAAAGACTGTTACAAGAGATAAGGAGGGACACAACATAATGATCAAAGGATCAACACAAGAAGAAGATATAACAATTATAAATGTTTACGCACCCAACATATGAGCACCTCAACACATAAGGCAAATGCTAACAACCATAAACGGAGGAACCGACAGTAACACAATAACAGTAGGGGACTTTAACACCCCACTTCACTAATGGACAGATCATCCAAACAGAAAATAAATAAGGAAACACAAGCTTTAAATGACACAACAGACCAGATAGATTTAATTGATATTTATAGAACATTCCACCCAGGGCTTCCCTGGTGGTGCAGTGGTTGAGAGTCCGCCTGCCGATGCAGGGGACATGGGTTCGTGCCCCGGTCCAGGAAGATGCCACATGCCACGGAGCAGCTGGGCCTGTGAGCCATGGCTGCTGAGCCTGCGCGTCTGGAACCTGTGCTCCGCGATGGGAGAGGCCACAACAGTGAGAGGCCTGCATACCGCAAAAAAAAAAAAAAGAACATTCCACCCAAAAGTGGCAGAATACACTTTCTTCTCAAGTGTACATGGAACATTCTCCAGGATAGATCACATCTTGGGTCCCAAATCAAGACTCAGTAAATTTAAGAAAATTGAAATTGTATCAAGCATCTTTTCTGACCACAACACTATGAGACTGGAAATCAATTACAGGAGAAAAACTGTAAAAAACACAAATACCTGGAGGCTAAACAGTGCGCTACTAAATAACCAAGAGATGACTGAAGAAATCAAAGAAGAAATTTAAAAATACATAGAGAAAAATGACAACGAAAACACGACAACCCAAAACCTATGGGATGCAGCAAAAGCAGTTCTAAGAGGGAAGTTTATAGCAATTCAATCTCACCTCAAGAAACAAGAAAAATCTCAAATAAACAATCTAACCCTACACTTAAAACAACTAGAAAAGAATAACAAAGAAAACCCAAAATCAGTAGAAGGAAAGAAATCGTAACAATCAGAGCAGAAATAAATGAAATAGAAATGAAGAAAACAATAGCAAAGATCAATAAAACTAAAAGCTGGTTCTTTGAGAAGGTAAACAAAATTGATAAACCATTAGCTAGACTCATCAAGAAAAATAGGGAGAGGACTCAATTCAATAAAATTAGAAATGAAAAAGGAAAAATCACAATTGAGACTGCAGAAATACAAAGGATTATAAGAGACTACTACAAACAACTATATGCCAATAAAACGGACAACCACGAAGAAATGGACAAATTCTTGGAAAGGTACAATTTTCCAAGACTGAACCACGAAGAATTAGAAAATATAAACAGACCTATCACAAGTAATGAAATTGAAACCATAATTAAAAATCTTCCAACAAACAAAAGTCCAGGACCAGATGGCTTCACAGGTGAATTCTACAATACATTTAGAGAGGAGCTAACACCCATCCTTCTCAAACTCTTCCAAAAAATTGCAGAGGGAGAAACACCTCAAATTCATTCTACGAAGCCACCATCACCCTGATACCAAAGCTGGAAAAAGATAACACAAAAAAAGAAAATTATAGACCAATATCACTGATGAACATAGATGCAAAAATCCTGAACAAAATACTAGCAAACAGAGTCCAACAACACATTAAAAAGATCATACACCATGATCAAGTGGGATTTATCCCAGGGATGCAAGGATTCTTCAATATAGGCAAATCAATCAATATGATACACCACTAACAAATTAAGAAATAAAAACCATATGATCATCTCAATAGATGCAGAAAAAGCTTTTGACAAAATTCAACACCCATTTATGATAAAAACTCTCCAGAAAATGGACATAGAGGGAACCTACCTCAACATAATAAAGGCCATATATGACAAACCCACAGCAAGCATCATACTCAATGGTGAAAAACTGAAAGCATTTCCAGTAAGATCAGGAAGAAGACAAGGATGCCCACTCTCACCACTCTTATTCAACATAGTTTTGGAAGTCCTAGCCACAGCAATCAGAGAAGAAAAAGAAATAAAAACAATACAAATTGGAAAAGAAGAAGTAAAACTGTCACTGTTTGTAGATGACATGATACTATACATAGAAAACCCTAAAGATGCCACCAAAAAACTACTAGAACTAATCAATGAATTTGGTAGGGTTGCAGGATACAAAATGAAATCTCTGGCATTCCTATACACCAACAACAAAAAATCAGAAAGAGAAATTAAGGAAACACTCCCATTTACCACTGCAACAAAAAGAATAAAATACGTAGGAACAAACCTGCCTAAAGAGGCAAAAGACTTGTACTCAGAAAACTATAAAACGATGAAAGAAATCAAAAATGACATAAGCAGATGGAGAAATATACCACACTCTTGGATTGGAAGAATCAATATTGTGAAAATGACTATACTGCCCAAAGCAATCTACAGATTCAATGCAATCCCTATCAAACTACCAATGGCATTCTTCACAGAACTAGAACAAAAAATTTTACAAGTCGTATGGAAACACAAAAGATCCCAAATAGCCAAAGCAAACTTGAGAAAGAAAAACGGAGCTGGAGGAATCAGGCTCCCCAACTTCAAACTATACCACAAAGCTACCGTCATCAAGACAATATGGTACTGGCACAGAAACAGAAATATAGATCAATGGTACAGGACAGAATGCCCAAAAATAAACCCACGCACATATGGGCACCTAATTTATGACAAAGGAGGCAAGAACATACAATGGAGGAAAGACAGCCTCCTCAATAAGTGGTGCTGGAAAAACTGGACACCTACATGTAAAAGAATGAAATTAGAACACTACCTAACACCATACACAAAAATAAACTCCAGGGCTTCCCTGGTGGTGCAGTGGTTGAGAGTCCGCCTGCCAATGCAGGGGACACGGGTTCATGCCCCGGTCCGGGAAGATCCCACATGCCGCGGAGCACCTAGGCCCGTGAGCCATGGCCGCTGAGCCTGCGCATCCGGAGCCTGTGCTCCGCAACGGGAGAGGCCACAACAGTGAGAGGCCCGCGTACCACAAAAAATAATAATAATATTTAAAAAATAAACCCCAAATGGATTAAAGACTTAAATGTAAGACCAGACACTATAAAACTCTTGGAGGAAAACATAGGAAAAACACTCTTTGACATAAACCACAGCAAGATCCTTTTTGACCCACCTCCTAGAGTAACGGAAATAAAAACAAAAATAAACAAATGGGACTTAATTAAACTTAAAAACTTTTGCATAGCAAAGGAAACCATAAACAAGACAAAAAGACAACCCTCAGAATGGGAGAAAATATTTGCAAATGAAACAAGGGACAAAGGATTAATCTCCAAAATATACAAATAGCTCATGCATCTCAATGTCAAAAAAACAAACAATCCAATCAAAAAATGGGCAGAAGACTTAAATAGACATTTCACCAAGGAAGACATACAGATGGCCAAGAGGCACATGAAAAGATGCTCAACATCACTAATTATTAGAGAAATGCAAATCAAAACTACAATGAGGTATCACCTCACACCAGTCAGAATGGCCATTATCAAAAAATCTAGAAACAATAAACGCTGGAGAGGGTGTGGAGAAAACGGAACCCTCTTGCACTGTTAGTGGGAATGTAAATTGATACAGCCACTATGGAGAACAGTATGGAGGTTCCTTAAAAAACTACAAATAGAACTACCATATGACCCAGCAATCCCACTACTGGGCATATACCCTGAGAAAACCATAATTCAAAAAGAGGCATGTACCACAATGTTCATTGCAGCACTATTTACAATAGCCAGGACACGGAACCAACCTAAATGTCCATTGACAGATGAATGGATAAAGAAGATGTGCCACATACATACAGTGGAATATTACTCAGCCATAAAAAGAAACGAAATTGAGTTATTTGTAGTGAGGTGGATGGATCTAGAGTCTGTCATACAGAGTGAAGCAAGTCAGAAAGAGAAAAACAAATACCATATGCTAACGCATATATAATGGAATCGAAAAAAAATGGTACTGATGAAACTAGTTGCAGGGCAGGAATAAAAAGGTATACATAGAGAATGGACTTGAGGACACTGGGTGGGATGGGGAAGCTGGGGCAAAGTGAGAGTAGCATTGACATATATACACTACCAAATGTAAAATAGTTGGCTGGTGGGAAGCAGCATCATAGCACAGGGAGATTGGCTCGGTGCTCTGCAATGACCTAGAGGGGTGGGATAGTGAGGATGGGAGGGAGGCTCAAGAGGGAGGGGATATGGGGACACGTGTATGCATATGGCTGATTTGCTTTGCTGTGCAACAGAAACTAACACAGTACTGTGAAGCAATTATACTCAAAGATCTATTAAAAAATAAGTAAATAAAAATAAAAAAATAAAAACATCTCTTATCTTTCAATAAAAGTTTCTTTGGGGAAAGAAAAAGGATGTCACAATATACTTAAGTTTGTATACAAAAGCTAACAAATGCTTACATCTAATATACATATTTAATAAGTTTAATTTTCTCCAACAGCATTCAAATTTCTTTTCTTGACTAGCCTTTTACCTTACCCATTAAGGCCTGCACAGATGGACTCTGTTTCTCTGCCTATGAAAATCTTATTTACAGTGTTGTATATTTCACACGGTGACCTCATATCTGGAACCCATTCCTTTTCCCATCTGCAAAGAACAACTGTTCTCATCTGTGGGGGGAGGCTCTGGCTGCAGAGTCTCATGATGTCACAGGCCAGGAGGAATCACTTACAAACTCCTGGGAATGAGAGTTGTTATATTGATCACCTTTTTTTTTTAACATTAGCAAAGAGTTGCTTCAAAAGCAAAAATTAATACGAGGGAGCAAAAATAATACCATTGCAGAATAGTTTCCTGAGCCTATCTTTGTAAATTTTATAAACAATTTTTCTTCCAAGTCATAACAACAGAGGATCCTCTCATTCTTCTTCAAAGACAGTACCTTGATCCTTTATTCAGTCAGTAAAGATTTATTCGATATAAATTTATTAAGCATCAATCAAATGCCAGTCATTGGGCTAATTTGTGGGAATAAAATATGGCCATGCCCACAAGGAAGTGAACAGTCCATTTGAGGAAATATAAATTCCAAGAAATGATAATAAGTTTAGAATAAAGGGTAAACAAAAATGTCGGCTTCAGGAAAGTGGTAATGGCCAATTCTGCTTGGAGAATTAAAGTGAGGCTTCGTAAAGGGGGTAACATTTAGGTAAGGTCAAGCACAATTACATGAAGACAGTGGGAGAAAGCATTCCTAACACCAGGAACAGTATGTACAAAGTCATAGAGGAATCAAAGAGCAGAGTTTTTACTGGCAAAGTTTCGAAGATCAGGGTGAACTGAGCAGAGTGTACCTGGAAGAGAACGGCAGGAGATGAGAATGGGAAAAGCACAACAGGTCCTCATACACAGAACAAGATGAGGGCCAAGAAACTTGCAGATAAAATGAAGTTCAGTATGTGCCCTGAACGACAAACAGCAAATGAATGGATTAATGAATGAACAAATGTCCAACTGAACCTTTAACCTTCCTGAGAGACCTTATCAAAGAAATCAAGGGAAGCTTTAAAAAAAAAAAACCAACTGTACCTCTGAAATCAGAGCGAGCAACTAATTAATCTGTTAAAAACAAATTTTCATTCAAGAGTCTATATTAAGCACGTGACCACAGGTAAATACAAAAGGTGATAAAAAGGAAGAGAAGATGACAGTATCTGTTAATTAGCTGGATCTCCAGCCCCAAACACAAATATAGAAGCTGGACACTCGGACTGAGAGAAAATGGAACACAGTCGACATCTTCAAGCAAGCCAGGTAACACATGGCAATGTTTCTATACTAAACTAAAAATTATAAAATAGACTAATTCAAAGAATATGTGGCTTCGCCTCCCTCTCCATCTCACTGCCTACTACCTGCCTCAGATTTCACGCCTAAAGAGACCTAAGCTGCCTCACTCCATATTGTTTCACAGTTCGTGTCTTCATTAGTGTCACGACCTTTCCATAACTCCCTTCCCACACACACATAACACTCATTTAATAGACCCAAATGAGTCATCTTTCAATATTCACCGCAGGTGTCATCTCCTACAGTTCCTGGTTTCCCCCAACATTCTCCAGTAAGTGGTCACACTTTTATCTGAGCACTTACCCTTTATCCTCAAATCATCTGTTCACATGACTGCCTGCTCCACTACTGGGCTGCAGGCTCAAAGTATAGAAAGTCAGTCTCATCCACCTTCATCTCGGGAGCAACCACGCTGTGTGCTCCTAACTATATAAACTGTTCCTGGCTCACAGTGGATAGCTGAACGTTTGCTGAGCCAAACTGCTGAATTAGCTTGTAAAAATATTTTGTAAACTATAAAGCACTCAACAAATATTGTCTGCTGCTATTTACTGTTTCCTTTTCAAGCTTATTCTCTGTCAGGCAGCATCCATGTGCTCCAGGCGAACTGACCTATCAATGTTCCTTATAGCCACACGCTATATCCCACTTCTCTCTTAGCAGTCCACACTGGTCCCCTTGTAAAGCTCTTTCTCTCCACTTATTCAAACTGCACCAATCCATGGCCTGGCTCTAATATATCCCTTCCAATAAAGCACTCCTAGACAACCCTAACTGGAAGTAACGGTTCCCTTCTCTCAAACCTCGGAGCACTTTGTCACAGTCTGGTGGCACTTATCACCTCTAGTTATACTGCCGGTCTGAGAAGTGGGAAGCCCTGGGCCTGTTATGTCATCATTTCTCTCAAAGCACACAGCAGAGAAAAATGAACAGTTTCAATGAGTAATCGATTACTTCTGATTCCACATAATCAAGGAATAGCCTTCTAGTATATTTTAAGCACCTGAATAAGTGTTCCTCTCTTCAAGCCTTCTGAAACATCCTCCTTGGACAGGTAGGTTTCAAATATGCTTTTTTTCTTCCCTCGTGTGGTCTTGCTCTTTGACTTTTTGTCACCTGGTGAAGCACCAACACCACGTGGGCCAGCCAAAGAGGACGCGCCTAGAAACATGAGGCATCAATCAACTCTACTCAAACGTCTATCTCCAAAACTGGAGATATTTCACCTTTTTTTTCTTATTTAGAAAGACCAAAACATAATAAAATTCCCTGATAATGATTTCAAATAGTCATAAAGAGGAAACATTGATAAGGAAACATGAATAAAATGTACACAGATTTGAGACCTGAATTTTAAATCAGCACCACAATATACATGGAACATAACCCGAATAATGGGTTCAGTATGCTTTGCTGGTTATAGACACAAACCTTTAAAAATAGGAATTACTAAAAGATCATCACTCTTCTAGAGGAGATTAAACAACTGTAATCAATATCAATAAATTACGACAGCAAGAAAACACACAATTCTAAAGTAAATGACACAGGAGAATATTGAACAGGCCACCAAGGGAATTACAGTCTCCCTCAGTCCTAAGACCCGCCCTGCACCTCCATTCCACTTTAGTTCAGGTCTCCAGTTGCTAGAGCAGATTCCATTTTCCTTTTGCTACCTCTGGGGGTCCCCAGGGGCCGGAGGTTCAGCCGGTAGTCAGGATGGCTCATTACTGGTTCCACGGTCACCTCTTCTCTCTAGATCCCGGAGGGCCTCCACTGCTCAGCTCAGAGTTCTTCTGGCCTTGATCAGCTCAGTTGTCACTAGCTGAAACCAAAGAGAGATGGGTGACTGAAGAACTGTTAACCTGAAGCCTCCTCTGTGCTCTGGGAAATTTAGGACTTGGATGGCAAAGGCAATGTGGTATCCCTCCTGGGTCCTGGCGTCACTTTCTCCTAGGCAGTTAGTCAAGCACACCATCTGTCCTGACTTGCTTTTCAAGGTCTTCAACTTCATGGGTATCACCAGCCTGCTTGTTTGGGCCCCTTCAACTAAAAATCTCCACAAATAGGGCAATGAGGTTGAAATTAAGGAGTTCTGAGGTTCTATTCAGCTAGGGGAACGTACAGGAGCAAGAGGGAATATGGTTTTGAAAAATGGTATAAAGATCTAGAATCTGAAGTCTATAATGGAATAGGTACTAAACTAGGGCTCAAGAGATGCGGCGTTTACTAAGTTTAACCTTAGACAAATGACGTTCTTCTACAAAACCGAATAACTCAACTCCTTAGCATTCATCAATATAAACATAACCTAATTTACTGCCACAACCAGATGTCCACAACTATGCATGGAACTGCAGATGATTCACTAGCTTTCAAAAAATGGGAATACTGTAGCTAGACATCTACTTCCCTACTCTTACCTGCCATCACTTCAAACCAGTCATCTGACCAGAAGCTCCGGCAGCTGCTCCTAAGGAATACAAGGCAGCTGCCTGGCTCAGCGGACTGGAATGTGGGGCCCTGCAGCTGGCCCCCTGGCCTTTGACCTGGACACTGAACATGTCATCACTACATCTACTTTCTATTCTCTGCTGGCCACAGGCCCAGGATTCAAGCCTATACTTGCAAATTCTCAAAATCCGGATGGGCACCCTGCTTTCCCATAAAGCGGATCAAGATGTCATTCTGAACACTAAAACCCTTTCCTCTAAACTTCCCACACACATCCTTCACCAAAATGATGTAATTTTTCTTTAAATTGAAATTAATACTAACTCAGGAGAGCAGAAGCAACAGAGACAGAGTAACAAGCCACTTAGTGATATGTGAAGAGATTCATAGATAAAGTCAAGAAGTTTCAAGAAGAGAGAGAAACAGATGGTCTTAGATAAACAACAAGGTAGTGGAAAAGGCACACAGAGGAGTCCAGACCATCTGCTGGTTTCATTCAGAAATGCATTCATCCACTCCTTAATTCAACAACTATTTCTGCAAGATACTATACACTAGGCATAGCGAGGGATACAAAAGTTAATTAGACTTATAGAACTCATATTAAAATAACAACTAATACAAGTTGGGGAGTGATAAGCACTTTTTTTTTAAGTATGGGTAATGTACATATGATGGAAGAGAGACTCTCCAGATCAGGAAATCCAAGAGAGCTTCAGGAAAGATGTTAAGAACTGAGAATGTGAGAAAAGCATACTGTTGGCAAAAGGAAAAAAATACATAGACACACAAACAGAAAAACACAGGCAGGTTCTTGCCACATTAATTCCATCTGGATGGAGTCCAGCCTATATGAAGGGAGGCAGTGGCAAGGAAAATAAAACAAGTTGGGAGGTCTAGAAAACCTGCCCCGTTTCTCAAAGGCGGTAGGGAATTTCTGAAGCATGAATGAGCGGAAGAGAAGAACAACAGACCAAAGTTGTGTTTCAGGAAAAATTAACCTGGCATAGCACATTTAGAGTCATCTAGAGTTGAGAAAGACTGGCAGCAGCTGCACCTCAGGGAAGAACCAGAACAGACTGGGTGAAAGGAAAGGAAGGCCCGAACTAGAGTTGCAGCTGCAGACACTGAAACGGACAGACCGTTAACGTGGTACATTACACAGGAAAACTGGCACCACTTGGCGACCAGGCATTTCTGAAGGAGAGCACGGAGGTGGCAATTGCGTGAGATTTCAAGTAAGGAGACTGGGAGACGATAACATCACTAAGTTAGAGAAGATGATGAATTCTACTTGGGGTATTATATACCTCTACATGGCAATACATACCTCTATATATATGCCTCTACACGTGGAAATACATACTTCTGCATCAAGAACTTGAAAACTGGAGCATAACTTAGATGAATTAGCCAGCCATTTGCATAAAGACGGTAACCCAACGTTTTCTAGAATGGAAGAGATTGCCAAAAAGGGGTAAGGTGATGCAGAAGAGGGCCTAGGACAAAATCTGGGTGAGGGCAACTTTTTTTGCAAAGAGGAAGAAGAAGTAGAAAACATAATAAAGAAGCTAATAAAGATACAGGGGAAAAAAACAATAGAGTCTGATGCTAAGAAAACAAGGGAGACAATGACTTCCAAAGGAAGACAGGTTCATGATCAGGGTTTGCACGAACTACTAAGAAAACAAATAATGGCAGCCTTGGGTGGGGCAAGGGGCTGGAGCAAGCTGCAAGCAGGAGAAAGGCAATCCAAAACCAAGAGCCAGGATTGACAATGGGGCGCTTCATATCAAGGCTTGATGCAGGCAAGAGTTCAAAGGTAAGGGGAGTTACTGCCAGTCAAGTGAGACGGAGGCACAGAGATCTCAACTCAAATGTCCTAGGCCAGCTGCATTTGTAACCTTTTTTCACAGCAAATGCCTCAGTTGGTGTGATTTACACCTAACTTTTCTGTCTAGCTCAGGAAGATAAGGAATGTTTAGTTGAGATCATCACTATAATCCCACTGGCTCCCACAGTACCTAGGATAGAACAGGTGCTCAATAATCACTCCTTAAATGACTGGATGAGTTTGTTTTCATGAGCAAGCAGTGAGAACACCAAGCAAAGCAGGGTCATTCAGGGAAACCATGCTAAAAACAAATCAGCAAAGAATGGAAAACCAGGAAACAAAGTCAGCAGGAATAAGCCAGACCAGCCGAGCAGAGTCAAAGTCTGCCTTTGGGTATCAAAGCACTGGAAGCAGATGGAAAGATTCCAAGAATACAAGATGCTAAGCAGAAGACAAACAAGCAAGCAACCTTCCCTTCCCAGTGATGTAGTTGTGAAGGCCCATTAACCCTGGAAAAATCCTGGACACTCCTACCCTGACACACTAAAAGCACAAGTCACCAGCTAATCCTCACCAGCTTCCAGAATGAGGGCCAATGATACACTGCCCAACTGCCCACTGGCTCCTAGAGAGGGTGTCTTGCCATGGAAAGAGCTGTACATTCTGAAGAGTTGGGCTAAGATTAGGATGAACAGGCAGTAATGGTTAATAGTGTCACATGGTACAAAAGAGTAGGAATGAGGAGTAATGTAGGAAAAGCACTAGACTTGAGAAAGTGTAAACAAAGAAAGCATCTGGGTAAAAGAAGTGGTGTCTTGAGACCCAATGTATAGTACAGAGCAGGTGCTCAAAAATTTGAATAAATGAAGACTATCTGGGACAAAAACCAGGTTACAACAAATATATACTAGAGAGAAATACGAGTAGCAGAGCCAGGACTAGGGTGAGGCAAGCAAGGCACCTAGGACACAAAATTTATGAAAGCTAAGTGACACAAGTGCCATCCCCATGCTTGTAGGACTCCAAGATAAGTGCCTCCTTAAATGTTTGTGCCCTAGGCATCTCACTTGCCTTACCCTAGTCTCATTCAGCCTTATGAGTAGCAAGAACAGAAGAAATTAATGAACCTGGGTAGTGAAGGAAACTCAAGGAGATAAGTCATGAGAGGTTTAAAGAAAGAGAAGGTTAAGCCTATTCAGAAGCTAAGATGGAGCCAATGGAAAGCGAGAGATGGTAAAAACATGTGAAAGAGGATATAATAATGGAATAAAGAAAAAAAGAGGATGGGATTAAAATAAATCTCACTGAAATTTAAAAATAAAAAATATACATTGCAAATAATTGGGAAACACATGAAATAGTTAAGTAATGTTAAAACACTACTTAATGCCATTTTTTAAAAAAATAGCCAATAGATCCCTACTTCATAACATATTCTGAAATAAAATTTAGTATGAATAAAATTTAAATGTTTAAAAATGAGACAGAGAAACAGAGAGAAGGCAGGGGAAAGAACCCCCAGAATGGTTGAATGAGGAGTTTGACAAATATTATCCCCAACAATAAAAATGGACAAAATTATCAAAACCAACCATTTAAGGATCTGGATATTAACCGAAGACATACAACAAATTGAGAAGTGTTTATTCAAGAAAAATCTACTGAATCTCAGTAACAACAGTGGAAATGTATGGTGGTTTAGCCTAGGGCTCCCACCATCCTACACCTACCCCCAGTTTCTTGATGTGGAAGGCCTAATAGGGCAGGGCAAGCTGTAAGGACTGGCAACCCCACTGCCAGAGAGAGCTAAATTTATTTGGAGCAGAGCGAGAAGAATTCCACGCCCACAGGCATTTTTAACGACAATAGTGATTTAAGGGGCAAAAAATCAGGAAAAGCCAATATCACAGCTAGTCTGGTTTGTAATACCAGTTAGGGCAAGCAACAGATCAAGAGACCAACCAGAAATATAACAGGGAGAATCAGGGAATGAGACAACCAAAGTGCATCTTCTAAGAATCTACATTTTCCTGCTGTGTGTATGCTCAAGACTGTAAACATACAGGAGAGAAATGAGTGGGTCCTACAGAGCTATTCATCCCTGGATGAATGTGAGCCTTGCAAATACAGAAAGCAAAACCCAGGGCAGACTTGTAAACTGCCTCAATTTTGAATGCATTTCCCAAGTCTCACCAGGACCACTGACAAAGGGTGGGGGCCTCATTGTTTCAAGGAGTTTAAACACAACTTCTGACTAATCATAAGCTGACCACTAAGATATGCTGACTCAAGGGCAACTATCAGAAAGTCATGCTTAAAAATAAAAACAAGAAAAAAAGAACTGAGCAGAGACATGAGCAGCTAGCTACACACCATGAGAGAAACAGACTCCACAGAATTAGCCCATGCAAGCCGCTAAACAAACAGAGGAACCACCTCCAACTCTGGAGGAAAAGGAATCAGAATGCAGAATATATTATCAACAACATCCAGATTTCAACAAAAATTATAAGTATGCAAAAAAAAAAAAAAACCAGAAAAGTCTGACCCATACAATGGGGCAGGGGATAGTTTCAATAAAAATTATCTCTAAGTGAGCCTAGATTTTAGATTCAGGCAACAAAGACTTCAAAGCAGCTATTATAAATATGTTCAAAGAACTAAAAGAAACCATCTTTAAAGGAAACTATGATGACAATGATTCATCAAATAAAAAATATCAGTAAGAGATTGAAATTATTTTAAAAGAACCAAATGGAAATTCCAAGTTGAAAGACAGAACAACTGAAATGAAAATTTCACTGGAGGAACTCAAGAGCAGATCTGAGCTAACAGAAGAAAGAATCAATAAACATGGAAAAACAGATCAATCAAGATTATCCAATCTGAAGAAAAATCAAAAATTGCAAAAAAAATTTTAACCAAAATTTACAACTTGTGATAAAGAGTCTGGCTCCATTTTTTGATGTTTGACCACTAATTTACCTTGAGCCTCACCTCCCCCTTCCCCTTTGACCCAACCTGGACAGGTTGATAAGAAAGTCCATTGCATCCCCACCTTTTTTGGCACAAGAGGGAAATTCACATTTCACAAATCCCCAGCCTGCACATGGGACCTCCGCATCTTCAGTCCCCTAACCATTATAAAGGCCAACCTCACTCCTTCCCTCTGGCTCAAGCCAGGCCAGAGATGCTTATACCCACCCTTCTCTCCCCAGGAGTCTCCTAGGTGAGTAATAAATTTTCTCTCAGATTCTCTTGATGTACAGAGTGCAATCAGTATAGACATCCTACTAATTGGGAAGGGGTCCATTCCACCTCCACAGGATGATCACAGAAACAGGAATGAAAAAGGGGACAGGTCTACTAACTTTATAGAAATGAAAATGATTATAAGGGAATCAGTGAACAACTTTATGCCAACTAGACAACTTAGATGAAATGGATAAATTCCTAGAAGAACACAAATTACTGAAGCTGACTTAAGAAGAAATAGAAAATTTAAATAGACATATAAAAAATAAAGAAATTAAACTGGTAATTTTAAATCTTCCAATAAAAAAAGCCCAGGTAGCTTCACTGGTGAATTCTACCAAACAGAAAGAAAAAATAACACCAATCCTTTTCAAACTCTTCTAAAAAAGTAGGAGAAATACTCTCCAATTAATTCTATGGGGATAGTATTCCCCCTGATACTAAAGGCAGACATCACACACACACACACACACACACAAAAATTAACATTTAAATAGTTTCAATTTTTAAATTTCTTTTTAGATCAGTTTTGTTAATTTGCATTTTTTAAGCATTTGTCAATATCACCTAAAGGTTCCCCTTTTTTTGGGGGGGAGGCCGTGGTTCTTCAAAATATCCTCATGGTTTTCTTAATATCTATAGCAATGCTGTCCTTTCTGAAATGATGGGAATTTTCAATATCTGTGCTGCCCAATAAGGTAGCCACTAGCCACATTTGTCTTTCAAACATTTTAAAGAGTGGCTAGTGCAACTGAAAAACTGCCAAGTCTGAAATATCTGTATTTCATCTTTATTTTTGTAGGATATTATCGCAGGTTTTAAAATTCTAGATTGACAGTTATTTTCTCTAATGTGAAGATATCATTCCATCGTCTTCTGGCTTCCATTGTGTCTGCTGAGAAGTTAGCCATTACTCTACTTGTTGGTTCTTTGAAAGGATACTTTATTCCCTCTCCCCATCTCTAGACAGCTTTTGAAATTTTTTTATTTGTCTTTGGTTATCTACAGGTTTATACAATATACCAAGGTATGGATTTCTTTTTATTCTGCATAGTCTTAGTAAGGTTTTGAGAATCTATTGCTTGATAAGTTTCAACAGTTATGGAAAGCTTTCAGCAAATTTCCTTCAGTATCACTTCTGCCCCATTCTCTCTCAACCCCTTGTCTGGGACTCCAATTACACACTTTTGACCTTCTCAAAGTCTTAATGTCTCCCTCAATTGCTTCAGTAATTCTCCACTTCATTAATTCTCTCTTCAGCTATATCTAATCTTCTGTTGAACCCATCAAGTTCCTAATTTCAGTTATTATGTTTTCAAGTCTAGATTTTCCATATCATTCTTTCGAAAGTATTCAGTTCTCTGTGGAAAATGGTGAATCTTTTATCTCTTTGCACAAGGTAAGAATAGCTATACTAAAGTTGGCTCCTAAAAACTCCAATATCAGAGGTCCCTACTGATCTAATATTACCTTCTGTTTCTTCTGTTTGATTTTGTTTGTGTTGTTTGATCATGTGCCTGATTTTCTTTTTTATTATTATGGGCTGGACATTATACTTTCAAAATGTTTCTAGTAATAATTTGAGGTCTAGTATAATGTTATCATCTTTCAAACAGGATTTACATTTGCTTCTGCCAAGTACCTAAGACAAATAAAACAAATTACCTTAATCTTTTTTCAGGGTTAAAATGTATTCAAAGTAGAGTTACAACTCCTTTAAAGGCCTATATACATGCAGTCACCCTTACTTGTAGGTGTATCTACCAATCCCAAATAAGACTGTTTCACTAGGGCCACACACTCCCAACCTGGGCAGGGCCTAAATTCTAATCCTTTTCTCTCTGGCCCTAAGAGATTATCAAATTCACCACTCAGTTTTTCAGCTTCTAAGTCTTTCAGCTGATCCCTCCAAAAATTAGTAAACATCTGTAGGAGACAAACAACACGAAACACTAGCCTTATCTCCCTAAGCCTTTATTCTCTCCTAGATATTCATTCTTATTACCTCTCAAATACCTTCAATTCTTTTTTTTTTTTCCTTTGCTGGGGGAGAGAGGGTGGTAGTGAGCTTTTCTAGTTGTTCTCAGAAGGAAGATTGGTTTCCAATTATTTTCTATGCTATAGCTGGAAGAGGAAGTGTCAACCTAACCCTTAACTCTCTCATTTACAGTCAATGCCTTCAATTCCCAACTCTCCCCTATACGGACTCACTCTTCTTTCTGACAAAAGCCCTCTATGATTTCATCTATCCTCTCCTCTCATTCTGTATGAGAGGAAGAAACGTCCCTACATGTTGACAACCTCCTCAAGGTGTGTTCTTCATCCAATTTTTTTTTTTTTTTTTTTTTTCTGGTATGTGGGCCTCTCACTGTTGTGGCCTCTCCCATTGTGGAGCACAGGCTCCGGACGCGCAGGCTCAGCGGCCATGGCTCACGGGCCCAGCCGCTCCGTGGCATGTGGGATCCTCCTGGACCGGGGCACGAACCCATGTCCCCTGCATTGGCAGGCGGACTCTCAACCACTGTGCCACCAGGGAAGCCCTCTTCATCCAATTTTTATCTATCTACTCTAGAACTTTGTCATACTCATTATTCTCTCCACAGTAGCCTCCCCAACAGAATACATCCAAATCAAGGGCCTGGCCCTGCTCTTATTCTGCACGCTTCAAGCTACCAGATACCATTCTATTTCTCTCATTCCCGTCTCTGCCAAAGTTTGAAAATGTGGTCTAGACTCATAAGCTCTATTTCCCCATGACATACTCTTTAATCCCCCTGGGAATATGATGTTTGCCTTCATCTCTACAATGAAATAAAGCTTTCAGTATTCCCAGGGAGGAAAATCCTCATCACCAGAACAACGGTATAGTCTCAGTTATTTTCTTCTAGGCCACTCCAGAACAGGATGCCACTCATCAGCCCCTTGGACTACACATTCTTCTCCAGTGACATCCAGGACACAGCAGTCACCTGGTTCTTCTAACTCTCTCTGCAATTCTCAAATTTCCTTGATGACTCCTCTTCTTTCACTTACCTCTTCAGTTCCTACCATTTGCAATGTTCTATTATTAAGACTCATTTCACTTCTCTGTTAAAGAGTTTTAAATCTACATCTCCAACCCTTCTCTCTGAAGTTCTCCTTTAACTTTCCAACTTCCTGTTGAATAATATTGGCAAGCGCTTTGAATGCAACATGTTTCTAATTCAAGTTATTATTGTCCTCAAACCAGATTTTCTGCCTGCATACTGCATCCAGATTAATGACATCATTATCATCGGTAGGCAGCAAACAGCAGTCATCTAAATTCTTTCTCTCCATTAATAATACTCTATTACCGTATTTTGTCTATTCTGTCTTCAAAATGTATCCTAAGCAGATTCCTTCCTTTCCAACTTGATTAGCACTGTCTGAATTCAGATTGTTGCAATAGCGTAGCCTAAAGATGACAAGATTCTTAACAGGTCTCTCAACGACTTATCTCTTTTCCTCAATCCATGTTTCACCTAAAACACAGAAGATAGTTTATGAACAGCATTTCCAAAACCCTTAAGGGTTCCTCAATGCAACTCTGTAATCTAATCCAATGTAATGGTTAATTTTTTATTTTTCTTTCTTTTTTTTTTTTTTTTTTGCGGTACGCGGGTCTCTCACTGCTGTGGCCTCTCCCACTGCGGAGCACAGGCTCCGGACGCACAGGCCCAGCGGCCATGACCCACGGGCCCAGCTGCTCCGCGGCATGTGGGATCCTCCTGGACCAGGGCACGAACCCGTGTCTCCTGCATCGGCAGGCGGACTCTCAACCACTGCACCACCAGGGAAGCCCTGTAATGGTTAATTTCATGTGTTAACTTCATTGGATCACAGGGTGCCGATATTTGGCTAAACATTATTTCAGTCTACCTGTGAAAATGTTTCTGGATGAAATCAGCACTTGAATAGGTGGACTCACTAAAGCAGTTCACCCTCCCTAATGCGGGTGGGCATCATACAGTATGTTGAGAGTCTGAGTAAAACAAAAAGGAAGAGAAAGGAAGAATTTGGCCCTTCCAGTCTGATTACTTGAGCTGGGACACTGAACTTCTGCCCTCGGCACTCCTGGTTCTCAGACCTTCAGACCTTGACTGGAATGTACATCATCAGCCCCCTGGTTCTCAGTCCTTCAGACTCACTGAATTACACCACCTGCTTTCCTAGGTCTCTAGCTTGCAGAGAGCACACCGTGGGCCTTCTTAGCCTCCATGACTGCATGAGCCAGTCCTCATGATAAATACCTTTCCATATCCATGTCCTAGTGGTTTTGTTTCTCTAAAACCCTGACTAATACACCTACCTTCCAGGTCCCATCTCTTACTAAAGATTTTTTCAATATCATACCATGTGAATTCCTGATGAAAACGGTAAGTCAGAAGAGCCCATGCTTGGCAGTGAACCTGGAAAAATGACTTAAAACCAAACTGGGGGGGATCAATCAAGATGGTGGAGTAGGAAGATGTGGAACTCACCTCCCCCCACAAACACATCAAAAATACATCTACATGAGGAACAATTCTCACTGGAAACTAACTGGAAACTGGCAGAAAGACTCCTGTACAACCAAGGCTGTAAGAAAGATCCACATGGAATCCAGCAAGAAGGGAAGAGAAGCAATCAGGTCAGAACTTGCGCCACTGGGAGGGGATTTAGAGGAAAAGGAAGAATACACAGGCAGAGATCCACCCTGGGGAGCAAGTGTTTTGGGTCCAACCCAGGGAAGACAAGCTCCCTTGGCTAGATGGAGGGCTACTAGGAGTAACAGGAGAGCTGTGGGAAGCCTGGATTCCACTCATGAGGAGGGTGCAAGTACTGGCTTGCTTCCTAAGCAGGGTGGAGAGAGCAGAACAAGGACTGCTCCAGTGGCTGCCCAGTTTCCCAGAACTGCACTGGCACGTTTCCTAGCCTGAGCTGAGTGTACACCAGAGCCACACTTACTTCCCTCACAGCTCCACACTGGAGCAAGGGCTACCACAAGTGGGAAGAGAACTTGGCTGTGGGACACAGAGGCAACTGGGACCCAGGGTGGTGTCTCAGCATGGCAGAGGCGGCCGTTGCTGGCACTTACACAGGCAGCACGTGGGGGCAGTTCCAATCTGTGACAGCAGCCATCTCACCATGGCCTGCACCCCACCATGAGCTGAGAGCCCACACAGGCCCCTCTTGCTCTAGCACTGGCCCCCTCTGGGGCAAGGGTGCCAGTGCTGAGAGAGGGGAGAACACACACTTAAACGGAACAGAGCCAGCTCAGACCAGAACCTCAGGGCTTCTGCTCCATCATCTTGAGATCCAACCCCACTCCCCAATAAGGCAGTAATGGTCACTGAGCAGAGGGGAAGTCCTGCCTCACAGCTGGCTCCACCCCAGCCTTTCCATCTCCAGCCCCACCTCCTACCAAGGTGACAGCTGCCAGCACATCTCAAAGAAAGATGGTGACTCCTGTTCACAACAAATCCAGTTCTCCCACTAAAGGCACTGGGCACACACATGCTGTACAGGGACACTCTCACATAAGGACACCCCTTTAAGACTGCAATAGGTAACTAGTTCACTTAAATTCACAGAGACAGAGAAAGTTAAGCAAAATGAAAAGACAGAGGAACTGGTCTCAATTGAAAGAGCAAGAGAAAATCCCTGGGAAAAAAAAATAATGAAGCAGAAATATACAATTTACCAGATAAAGAATTCAAAGCATCAGTAATAAGGATGCTAGCTGAATTAGGGAAAAGAATAGACAAACAGTGAGACTTTTAACAAGGAGCTAGAAAATATAAAAAAGAACCAGTGAGAACTGAAGAATACAACAACTGAAAGGTAAAACACACTACAAGGAATGAGTAGCAGACTAAGTGAAACAGAAGAATGTAGAAGTGACCTGGAAGACAGAATAACGGAAATCACTCAATAAGAACAGCAAAAAGAAAAACAACTTTTAAAAATGAGAACAGGGGCTTCCCTGGTGGCGCAGTGGTTGAGAGTCTGCCTGCCGATACAGGGGACACGGGTTCATGCCCCGGTCTGGGAAGATCCCACATGCCGCGGAGCGGCTGGGCCCGTGAGCCATGGCCGCTGAGCCTGCGCGTCCGGAGCCTGTGCTCCACAACGGGAGAGGCCACAACAGTGAGAGGCCTGCGTACCACAAAAAAAAAAATGAGAACAATTTAAGAGCTCTCTGAGATAACATCAAGCACACCAACATTCACATTATAGAAGTCCCAGAAGGAGAAATGAGAGAGAAGAGGGTAAAAAATGTATTTGATGAAATTACAGCTGAAAAACTCCCAAACCTTAAGAAGATATAGTAAGCTCAAAAGGACCCAAATAAGATGAACCTAAACAGACTCACACTGAGATGTATCACAATTAAAATATCAAAAGTTAAGAAAAGGAGAGAATCCTAAAGGCAGCAAGTAAAAAAGAGTCATGTACAAGGGAACCCCCACAAGGCTATCAGATGATTTTTCTGCAGAAACTCTGCAGGGCAAAAGGGAGTGGCTGAAAGGGAAAAACCTGCAACCTAGGACACTCTACCCAGCAACATTATCATTTAAAATTGAAGGAGAGATAAAGAACTTCTCAGAAAAGCAAAAACCAAAAGAGTTCATCAATACTAAACCTACGCTAAAATAAATGTTAAAAGGGCTTTTCTAAGTAAAAAGAAAAGGCTATAACAAGAACTAAGAATCTGTAGGAAAGGAAAAATCCCACTAGGAAAGGCAAATTAATGGTAAGGGCTGAGATCAACCACTTAAATAAAGTAGTACAAAGATTAAAAGACAAAAAATTTTAAAAGCAACTGTAACTATAACAAACAGCTAATGGATAAACATGAAAATATAAAATATGGCATCAAAAACACAAAATATGGGGGAGGAGTAAAAATGGTAGACCTTTTAGAATGTGTTTGAACTTATATGACTATCAGTTTAAAACAAGTAAGTATAGTTATAGGTCAACATATATGAACCCCATGGTAACCACATCAAAAAGCCTACAACAGATACACAAAAACTAGAAAGAAAGGAACACAAACATACTACTAAAGAAAATCAAATCACAAGAGAAGAAACAAAAAGAAGAAGAAAGGAACAGAGAAATACAATCAGAAAACAAGTAATAAAATTGCAATAAGTACATACCAATCAATAATTACTTTGAATGTCAATAAACTAAATGCTCCCATCAAAAGATATAGGGTGGCTAATTGGGTAAAAGAAAACAAGACCCATCTATATGCTGCTTACTGGAGACTCACATCAGAGTTAAAAACACACACAGACTGAAAGAGAGGTGATAGAAAAGGATTTCATGCAAATGGAAACAATAAGAAAGCAAGGGGAGCAATACTCATATCAGACAAAATACACTTTAAAACAAAGTCTTAAAACAAAAGACAAAGAAAGGCATTATATAATGATAACGGGATCAATAAAAGAAGAGAATATTATATATACTTGTTAACATACCTGCACCCAATACAGGAGCACCTAAATATATAAAGCAAATATTAACACACACAAAGGGAGAAACTGACAATAATACCATAATAGTAGAGGACTTTAACTCCCCACGAACATCAATGGACAGATCATCCAGACAGAAAATCAATAAGGCAACTGTAGTTTTAAACAGCATAATAAACCAGTTGGAATAATAGATATCTACAGGACATTCCATTCAAAACCAGCAGAATACACATTTTTTTCAAGAAAACATGAAACATTCTCCAGCATAGATCATATGCTAACACCACAAAACAAGTCTCAACAAATTTAAGAGGATGGAAATTATATCAAGCATTTTTTCTGACCACAACAGTATGAAACTAGAACTCAATTATAGAGAGGAAAATGGAAAAAGCACAAACACATGGAGACTAAACAACATGCTACTAAAAAAAAAACCAGCTCAATGAAGAAATCAAAGAGGAAATCAAAAAATACCTTGAGAAAAATAAAAATGGAAACACAACTTTCCAAAATCTATAGGATGCAGCAAAAGCAGTTCTAAGAGGGAAGTTTATAGCAATACAGGGCTTCCTCAAAAAACAAGAATAATCTCAAGTAAACAACCTAACCTACCATCTAAAGGAATTAGAAAAAGAGGAACAAACAAAACCAAAGTCAGCAGAAGGAAGGAAACAATAAAGATCAGAGAGGAAATAAATAAAATAGAGACCAAAAGATCAATGAAACCAAGAGCTGGTTTTCTGAAAACATAAGCAAAATTGATAAACCTTTAGCCAGGCTAATCAAGAAGAGAGAACCCAAATAAAATAAGAAACGAAAGAGGAGAAATAACAACCAATACCATAGAGATACAAAAAATCATACGAGAATTCTACAGTTATGTGCCAACAAACTGGACAAACAAGAAAAAATGGACAAATTTCTATGAACATACAATGTGCCGAGACTGAATCAGGAAGAAACAATCTGAACAGACTGATCACTAGTAGTGAAATTGAATTTGTAATTGAAAAAAAAAAGCTCCCAATAAACGTAAGTCCAGGACTGGATGGCTTCACGGAGTAATACTACCAAACATATAAAGAAGAGGAAATACCTATCCGTGTCAAACTATTCCAAAAAACTGAAGAGGACAGAACACTCCCAAATTCATTCTACAAGGCCATCATTATCCTGATACCAAAACCAGACAAAATACAATACAAAAAGAAGAACACTGCAGGCCAGTATCTTTGATGAATATAGATGTAAAAATCCTCATCAAAATATTAGCAACCTAGGGCTTCCCTGGTGGCGCAGTGGTTGGGAGTCCGCCTGCCAATGCAGGGGACGCGGGTTCGTGCCCCGGTCCGGGAAGATCCCACATGCCGCGGAGTGGCTGGGCCCATGAGCCATGGCCGCTGAGCCTGCGCGTCCGGAGCCTGTGCTCCGCAACGGGAGAGGCCACAACAGTGACAGGCCCGCGTACCGCAAAAAAAAAAAAAAAAAATATTAGCAACCTAATTCCAACAATATACAAAAAGGATCATACTCCCTGATCAAGTGGAATTTATTCCAGGCACGCAAGCAAGGATGGTTCAACATTCACAAATCAATCAATGTGATATACCACATTAACAAAAGGAAGGGGAAAAAAATCATATGATCATCTCAATAGACACAGAAAGAGCATTTGACAGAATTCAACATCCATCAATGATAGAAACTCTCACCAAAGTGAGTATAGAGAGAGCATATCTCAATATAATAGAAGCCATTTACAACAAACACACAGCCAACATCATATGCAATGGTGAAAAGCTAAAAGCCTTCCCACAAAATTTAGGAACAAGACAGGATGCCCACTCTGACCACTTCTATTCAACATAGTACTGGAAGTCCTAGCCAGAGCAATCAACAGAAATAAAAGGCATTCAAATTAGAAGCAAAGAAGTAACACTGTCACTATTTTCAGATGACATGATAACGCCATAGAAAACCCAAAAGTCTCCACCAAAAAGCTACTGGAACTAATAAATGAATTCAGTCAAGTTGCAGGATACAAGCTTAATATACAGAAATCTGTTGCTTTTCTATACACTAATAATGAACTATCAGAAAGAGAAAGCAGAAAAAAAAAACCCATTTAAAATTGCATCAAAAAGAATAAAATACCTAGGAATAAACATACCAAACAAGGCAAAAGATCTGTACTCTGAAAACTATAAGACGCTGATGAAAGATACCAAAGATGACACAAACAAATGGAAGGATATACCGCGTTCTTGGATTGGAAGAATTCATACTGTTAAAATGACCATAGTATCCAGGCAATCGACAGATTCAATGCAATCCCTATCAAATTACCAATGGCATTTTACACAGAACTAGAACAAATAATTTTAAAATTTGTATGGAAACAAGAAAGTCCCCAAACTGGCCAAAACAATCTTGAGAAAGAAGAACAGAGCTGGAGGAATCTCACTCCCTGACTTTAGACTATATTACAAAGGTACAGTAATCAAAACAGGATGGTACTGGCACAAAAACAGACACATGATCAATGGAACCAAAAAGCAATCCCAGAAATAAACCCACATACTTACGGCCAATAAATCTATAACAAAGGAGGCAAGAATATATACAATGGAGAAAAAAGTCTCTTCAATAAGTAGTGCTGGGAAAACTGGACAGCTACATGTAAAAGAATAAAATTAGAATAGCTTCTAACAGCAAATACAAAAGTAAACTCAAAATGGATTAATGTAAGACCTGAATGTAAGACCAGATACCAGAAAACTCCTAGAAGAAAACATAGGCAGAACACTCTTTGACAAAAATTGTAGCAATATTTTTTTGGGTCTATCCCCTAAGACAAAGGAAATAAAAGCAAAAAGAAACAAATGGGACTTAATTAAACTTAAAAGCTGTTTCACAACAAAGGAAATCATCAACAAAACAAAAATCCAACCTACTGAATGGGAGAAAATATTTGCAAATGATATGATCGATAAGAGGTGAATATCCAAAATATACAAACAATTCATACAACTCAACATCAAAAAAGCAAACAACCCAATTTAAAAATGGGCATAAGGGGGCTTCCCTGGTGGCGCAGTGGTTGAGAGTCCGCCTGCCGATGCAGGGGACACGGGTTCGTGCCCCGGTCCGGGAAGATCCCACATGCCGCGGAGCGGCTAGGCCCGTGAGCCATGGCCGCTGAGCCTGCGCGTCCGGAGCCTGTGCTCCGCAACGGGAGAGGCCACAACAGTGAGAGGCCTGTGTACCGCAAAAAATAAATAAATAAATAAAATAAAAATAAAAATGGGCATAAGACCTGAATAGACATTTTTACAAAGAGGACATGCAGATGGCCAACAGGTACATGAAAAGATGTTCAACATCGCTAATCAGCAGGGAAATGTAAATCAAAACCACAGTGAGATACCACTTCACCCCTGTCAGAATGGCAATCATCAAAAAGAACACAAAGAACAAACGCTGGCAAGGATGTGGAAAAAAGGGAACCCTCATACACTGTTGGGAATGTAAACTGGTGCAGCCACTGTGGAAAACAGTATGGAGGTTTCTCAAAAAACTAAAAATAGCATTATCATATGATCAAGGAATTCCATTCCTGGGTATATATTCTAAAAAAATGAAAACACTAATTTGAAAAGATACATGCACCCCAATGTTCATAGCAGCATTATTTGCAATAGCCAAGACATGGTAGCAACCTAAGTGTCCCTCAGCAGATGAACAGATAAAGAAGATGTAGTGTATACATACAGTGGAATACTACTCAGTCATAAAAAAAGAATGAAATTCTGACATTTGCAACATCGCAGATGGACCTACATAGCGAAATGAGTCAGAGAAAGAAATACTGTATGATGTCGTTTACATGTGGAATCCAAAAAAATAACACAAACAAATGTATATAACAAAACAGAGACAGACTCACAAACATAGAGAACAAACTAGGGGTTACCATGGGAGAAGGAAGGGGGGCAGGGCAAGATAGAGGTATGGGATTAAGAGACACAAACTGCTATGTATAAAATAAATAAGCAACAAGGATATATTACACAGCACAGGGAAATATAGCCACTATTTTGTAATAGCTTTAAATGGAATATAATCTATAAAATATTGAATCACTATGCTATACACCTACAACTAATACTGTAAATCAACTATACTTCAATTTTTTTTAATTTTACTAATAAAAATTAAATAAATAAATAAATAAGAAACAAATTAGGTTAACAACTATAAATTCTGGGGAAAAACACTACCTGGAGATTCTGAAGAGTAAACAGAAGACGCTATTAGGAGGAGTAGAAGTTTAGGGACGTGACTGGCACTGAAGTGAGTTTCATGTGTTTGTTTTTTGGGGGGTGGGGGTTGGAACAGGGGCAGTTTCGCCTGACAGGCAGGCTGCAGTCACAGGAGTGGTGCAGTACAGGCAGCTAAAACTTCATGAGAAATCCCACAGGCTGCCTGGCCAGAAGAAAGGGAAAGAAGCCTGGGCAACCACAGCTGGCTGCCAGTGAGAATCTAGAAGAGAGAGCTGAAGAAGGGACTCCCTTAATTCTTATAAACATTGTACAAGTCTCAGGCTGACCCTCCAACTGTGTAAGTGTGTAGGACAGACTCAACGCAGCATTATATAGGCTTAAACAAGTGAACTGAGACTTGAAGCTACAGAATACAAGACTTACAGTCTGAACCTAATGAGGTCTGAGACTAAAGGCCAATGAAATCAAAAACATCAACGTTCTTCCGCGGAATTTAAAAGAATTCAGAATTACAAAAGATGCTATTAACTACATCCAAGACACAATCAAAAATTATTTCAAATACAAGAAACCCAGAAAATGTGACCCATTCCGAAGTGAAAAAGATTAACATTTGCCAATTTCAAAATGACTCAGGAGTTAGAAACATCAGACAAGGACTTTAAACCAGCCATGAATACTATGCTCTTTGAGGTAAAGGAAAAGACATGTGACTGAATGAAATGATAAGAAATCTCAACAGAGAAATAAAATTTTACTTTAAAAATGGAAATTTTAAAACTGAAAAATACAATATCTGAAACTAAAAATTCAGTGGATGAGCAAAATAGAGATAAAGGGTAAAAAGTCAATGAGCTTAAATTTATCAATACGTATTATACAATCTGAAAAACAGAAGAAAGACTCAACAAAGAGATGAACAGAACCTTATGGTCTTAAGGGACAATATCAAAAGACCAAACATAGGTTCTTGGAGTCCCAAAAGATAAAGAGAGAATGAATCCAAAAAAGTAGAGTAAATATTGACAAAAACATCCCAGATTTGGTGTAAAAGATATAAATATATAGATTCAAGAAGCTCAATGAACACCAAAAAGGAAAAATTCAAAGAAAACTACATATAGATTCATCATAACCAAACTGCTAGAAACCAAAGATACAGACAAAATTTAAAGCAGCCAAAGGAAAATGGTGCACTACACAGAAGGGAATATATTCAAATGGCAGCAGATTTCTTATCTTTTTTTGTTTTGGCTGCACCGCCCTGTTTGTGGGATCCTAGCTCCCAGACCAGGGATTGAACCCGGGCCCTCAGCAGTGAGAAGGCAGAGTCCCAACCACTGGACCACCAGAGAATTCCCTCTTATTTCTTATCATCTTCTTTCAAGGCATCCAGAAGACAGCGGAACACTGTCAGCACTCCTAAAACATCTTATCATCTTCTTTCATGAAAGCCAGAGGACAGCAGGACAACTTCTTTAAAGGGCTGAAAGGAAAAACTATCAACCTGAATTCTATATCCAGCAAAAATATCTTTCAGGAATGAAGGCAAAATAAAGACCTTTTTCAGGTAAAGGGGAACCAAGAAAATCCATCACCAGCAAAACAAGAAACTACAAGCACTACAAGAAACACCAAAGGAAGTTCTTCAGGCTAAAGGGAAATGATACCAGAACAAAAACTAGATCCTCAGAAAAAATGTTAAATATTGGAAATATTTAATGTACATAAATTAAACCTCAATAAAGTAGTAAAACAAGTTAAGGAAAATTATTTCTAACCTAGAATTCTATATGCAGCCAAACTAAAAATCAAGCATGGGGGGTAGAATAAAAGACATTTTCAGAAGTACAGATCTAAAAAAAGTTCACATATTTTTTCTTATGAGGCTACAAAAAGATGTGCTCCACCAAAATGACAAAGTAAACTAAGAAAAAGCATGATATGGGATACAATGAGGAAGAAACACAGCACAAAAAAGTACAAAGGTAATTTCCAAGATGACAGAGAAAGGAGACTCCAGGATCACAACTGCACCAGGCATAGAGGGCAACTGCTAGACTGGAGGACGACACTCTAGATTAGAGCAGTCTCGAGAGATAATATCACCAAGATCCCTGCTACCAAAGTCATTATTGTCTTTTTAACCCAAAGCAGAAAGTGTGGGTGACTCCAGTCTGCTTCCTGTTCTTGGCTCAACTTGACCATAACCTGATGAAGTCCCCACTCACCCCTGCAGATTTAGCTGAGGCCACTCATTTCACCACAGAGAAGTGTTCTACTTTGCCCAACTCATGAGTTTGTGAATTAATTATAGGAGAGATGATGCATAGTATGCTTCCTTTTATGAAAAAGAAGAAAAAACAAGAATTACACACAAACATATGCTCATTTGTGCAAAAAGACACACAAAATAGTAAATTAGAACTAGTGACACTATATAACTACGGGGGTAGGTGGGAACAGGGTGAAAAGGAGAAAAGTGAAAACTTGGTAAAAGAAATGGATATGGAGTAACATTTCACTGCATATGCCTTTTTGTATGTTTTGACTTTTGAAATCATACTCATGTTTCACATACTCAAAAAAAAGCGACATAAAATAAAATAAAAATGGGGGAAATAGCCTGAAATGCAGTGCAAATAAAAACAAGTGATCCTAACTATGTTTAAAATGAAAAATACAACATACTAAAGGGATGGAGGGAAAAAAACTAACCGAAGTAACTTTTGAGCACATTATTTAACTCAACCCTAAGGCTAAAGACAAAAAAGAAGTGTAAATAAGAATTAAATTCTAATTAATAGATTAGTTTTTCACAGAGGTATAAGTTAGCAACTCTAAAACTACTTTCTGTGTATTCTAGAATTAAACAAATAAGTAAATATTTGTTTACTTATTGGTACTATTGTGGATAACAGGAGTCAGATGTATCAATGTTGGAGAAAGAAATATAGGAAGTAGAAAGGCTAGAACAAACCCTGTAGTATAGATACGAAATTCGATCTATCACTAAAACTAAATGGTTTATAATACAGAAATATAGATGTGCCTGTATGCATACACACACACAAATGCATACAACTATGTATGTATATATTCGTATATTACCTAGCTGCCTTCTAAGAGGGCCTAGAATCAGTGATATCCCAGTAGCAATGAGCATATCAAGGGCCCAGGTCTCAGTGTTTAAATACCATTCACAGTTAGAAGGAACCAAGGCTCCTTAGAAAAACGGCCAATTCTGAGACTGCAGAAGGGAAAGTACGATGTGACCCTAGAAAAGGAGTTGGCAAACTACAGCCCATAACCAAATCCAATCAGCCACCTGTCTTTGTAAATAAAGTTTTATTGGAACACAGCCATGCTCATTCATGTATAAATTGCCTATGGCTGCTTTCCTGCTGTAAGGGTGGAGTTAAGTAGTTTCAACAATACAGCCCACTAAGCCAAAAATATTTACTATCTGGCCACTTACAGAAAGAGTTTACCAAGCCCTGGCCTAGAATATCTTTTTGTTCCAGAAAGTAAGGAAACACTCACAAAATGATGGGGACATGTCAAAAGTTCACAGGAGCCCATTAAAAAGTCTCCTACTCAACATCACTAATCATTAGAGAAATGCAAATCAAAACTACAATGAGGTATCACCTCACACCAGTCAGAATGGCCATCATCAAAAAATCTACAAACAATAAATGCTGGAGAGGGTGTGGAGAAAAGGGAACACTCTTGCACTGCTGGTGGGAATGTGAATTGGTACAGCCACTATGGAGAACAGTATGGAGGTTCCTTAAAAAACTACAAATAGAACTACCATATGACCCAGCAATCCCACTACTGGGCATATACCCTGAGAAAACCATAATTCAAAAAGAGTCATGTACCACAATGTTCATTGCAGCTCTATTTACAATAGCCAGGACACGGAAGCAACCTAAGTGTCCACTGACAGATGAATAGATAAAGAAGATGTGGCACATATATACAATGGAATATTACTCAGGCATAAAAGGAAACGAAATTGAGTTATTTGTAGTGAGGTGGATGGACCTAGAGTCTGTCATACAGACTGAAGTAAGTCAAAAAGAGAAAAACAAATACCTCATGCTAACACATATATATGGAATCTAAAATATATATATATATATATGGTTCTGAAAAAACTAGGGGCAGGACAGGAATAAAGACACAGACATAGAGAATGGACTTGAGGATGCGGGGAGGGGAAAGGGTAAGCTGGGACGAAGTGAGAGAGTGGCATGGACATATATACACTACCAAATGTAAAATAGCTAGCTAGTGGGAAGCAGCCACACAGCACAGGGAGATCAGCTCGGTGCTCTGTGACCACCTAGAGGGGTGGGATAGGGAGGGTGGGAGGGAGATGTAAGAGGGAGGAGATATGGGGATATATGTATATGTATAGCTGATTCACTTTGTTATAAAGCAGAAACTAACACACCACTGTAAAGCAATTATACTCCAATAAAGATGTTAAAAAAAAAAGTCTCCTACTGGCCAAAATTATGACAATTTAAGTATCAAAACTTTTAAATGACAACATTATCTATAACCCATTAAATAAAATAATAATCAATGAGTTCATACTGATAAAGACAAATAAATAAATAAATAAAAATGGGGGAAACTCTCCTTACATCAGAATCCCAAATAATAAATGTAGAAAAAAATAATGGCATTGGAAAATTACCATTGGTAATAATCATCATCATAATTAATTCATATTCATCAATGGATGTTAAAAACTAGTGGGTGGGGCTTCCCTGGTGGCGCAGTGGTTGAGAGTCCGCCTGCCGATGCAGGGGACACAGTTTCGTGCCCCGGTCCGGGAAGATCCCACGTGCCCCGGAGCGGCTAGGCCCGTGAGCCATGGCCGCTGAGCCTGCGCGTCCAGAGCCTGTGCTCCGCAACAGGAGAGACCACAACAGTGAGAGCCCCGCGTACCACAAAAAAAAAAAAAAAAAAAAACAAAGAGGAAAAGCATATATTTATGATGGAGAAATCTGGCAGACCACCTTAACCAAATGATCGAAGTAAACACCTATAATGGGACAAATCAATATCATATGCCTCCTGATATGATACGTTAAGAAAAACATGTCACTTGTGAAACATCAATTAAACCCAAACTGAGGGACCTACTACAAAATAACTGGCCTATAATCTTCAAATATGTTAAATTATAAAAGGAAAAATTTCCAGGTTAAAGGAAACTAAAGACACATGACAATTCTATGCAACTTGTGATCCAGGATTTTCTTTTCATATAAACAGCATGATTGGGAAACTTGAAGACGTGTGAATAAGATCTATAGATTCGCTAACGCCATTATATCAATGTTAATCTCCTGATTTTGATCCTTGCACAATGGTTAAAAAAGAGAATGGCTTCATTTTGAGTGTCTGCAACTTACTCTCAAACAGCTCAAAAAAAGGAGGGCAAGAGAGGAGGGCTGTTAATGTGGTAAAACGTTGATCCTGGGGAATCTGGCAAAGAGTATAGAGTAAGTTTCTGAACTATTCTTGCATCTTTCTGTTGGTGTGAAACTACACATTTTCAAAAAGAATCCAAGTTTTTAATTATAAAATTGTATCTGTTTATTGAGTTATGTTTCTCATGCTAAAGAACACTGCCAACAGCTAACAATATATCAATTAAAAAACACTCCCTAACATCATACAAATGATATACTGAATAAAAGAAGTTCAAATAATCAGTTATAGGTTATGTGGTCTACAAGATCATTCCATCCAGTTTCATATGGGTCAAGAGATTTATTAGCTGCAAGCTCAAATAAAGTGATCTCAAATGAGAGTTATGTCAATAAAAACACTGCCTCTCAACAGGTCAGAAGTGATTTTACTCACTTATATTTTACAAAATATTTTGAGGATTTAAAAGATTAAATGTCCTGAAAGGGACAACAACCCAGCACTTTTTGCAAACACAGCTGTTGGTTAAAGCTCTTGAGAGAAGAAAAGCTCTGGAATGAGAATCAGCTGTAGGAAGAAATAATGGTTATAAAATACTAAGAAAATTTTGGAATCTTTTTGTATTAATCTCCTTAATAGCTGACTTGTTTCTAAACATGTACTTCATTACTATATCCTAGGACCTCTTCAGGCCCTGGGCACAGAGCAATAAACACAACATGACCGACAAGGTCTCTCCTCTCATGGTACTTACAATCTAGGGGGGCAGAGATGACAATAAACAAGTAAACAGACAATAAGGCAGTGAAACAGACAGATGAGATAGTGACAAGTGGGATGGGGAAAGAGGACACTACTTTAGCTTTGGTGATTAGGAAAAGCCTCTATTGAAGAGATAATTCAGAGCTAAAATCTGAATGACAAAAAGTCCATGTGAAGGTCTCAGGGTATGGCCTTCTTGGCGGAGAGAATGACAAGTGCAAAGACAACAAAGCAGAAACAATCTCAGAATGTTCAGAGAACTTTTAAAAAGGGAACTCATTAATACTCTCAATATAGTAGATGATACCAAAGAATTGTCAATTTTGTATCCGGTATGATAATGGCATTGTGATTCTGCATGACAATCTCCATACTGCATATGTATTCGTATGTATATGTACAATAAATGATGTCAGCGATTTCTTTAAAATATTTCAGCAAAGGAAAGAGAAATAAAAAATGGATGAATGCGGCAAAATGTGCAAAAACTCTTGAATTTGGTAAATGAAGGTTGATGAACTACTCTTTCTAGTTTTTATATGTTTGAAATTTTTCATAATAATTTTAGAAATTCCACATAACAGAAACTTCATGCAAAAAATGGCAATACCTCATTTCTTCCTCTTACTTTAATACTCCAGTTCAGCTCTCACCTCTTCATTTTGTCTCCTGATTACCTCATTTGAAGAGATATAAAGGAAAGTTTTCAGGACAGGTACACACTAGATAGGCCCTACACTCTATGGCTGTGTCCAGTTTCTATGACAAACAGAACCAATCTACCTAAGGCAGGGCTGGAACCCAGAGAGAATTAAAATGAGAGAATATAAAATAAACAGCCACATACTGATAAACAACAAGTCATTCTGTCTGAGAAAAACAGGAATTGCCTGGACTAAGGACAATCCTCCCAGAGATTAAAAGCACAATAGGCTTCTTCCCCCTTCATTCCTTGGAGAATGCTCTGGCAAAGATCTCCGATTGTGAAATCCCACTGTCACTTTTCAGTGTTGATCTCACTTGACCTTGCTATAGCACTTGACACACAGTTGAACACTCCGCCTCCTCTTGAGACTCTCTACTTCCTTGGCAGACATGACAGTAGTGCTAAAGATGCCCGTACTCCTTCCTTTTAAGGACAAGGGTCACATCCACAGCCCCCTGTGAGATGGCACGCAACTTCTGTCCCAGGCAACTAGTTCTGAAAGAACCAGGAGTGGGTCCCTAACCTAACAACCTATGATCTATAGAATGATGTGTCAGAAACTCTGATTTCCGGTAACAGAGTGGAGTCAATATTCTGAAAAACCTTCTGATATCAAATTACTACAACTGCTGAACAAAATATTACCAACTTGAGAGCACTGTTGAGCTCTCAAGAGAGAAAAGAAAATCCCCAGGAGCTAAAAATCAAGTGAGAGCTAGAAACCAGAATACGTAGAAGCTGAGGCTACAGAGACCCTGGGAGCACATCCTGGTTCCAGTACCAAGAGGCTTGTAGTTTAAAGCTGCAGGGGGAATAAGAGATAAAGCCTTCACCATATGAAATGTAGACAAGTAGAGATGCTGGAAAAAATACACCTACTGATAAAGAAAAACAATCAAGAAATGTATGTTTTGACCTGGGCTCCAACTGGGGGCAGAGGAGAGTTCCCCCAGAAGATTCACAAGGACGGGCCTGCACTCACGCAGTGCAGTCGCAGTAACCCCAAGCACAGACACTAACTTAGAGTGACCTTAAGCTGTAGTGTCTCAGGCTGCTGGCTGAACCAAACAAATCCTCCTCAGAATATTCCCACAGCCAAAAGCCTGATAAATGCTTACAAAACACATGAGGAAGAGAGCCATCATAACTGGAAATCAGAAAAAAAATAGCGAAATGTGCTGCAAAGTAATTTGGGGTCATAAAAATGACAAGTACATAATTTTTTTAATAAATTTATTTTATTTTTTATTTTTTTTGGCTGCGTTGGGTCTTCGTTGCGGTGCACGGGCTTCTCATTGCAGGGGCTTCTCTTATTGCAGAGCACGGCACGCAGGCTTCAGTAGTTGTGGCGCACAGACTTAGCTGCTCCGCGGCATGTGGGATCTGCCCGGGCCAGGGCTCGAACCCGTGTCCCCTGCATTGGCAGGTGGATTCTTAACCACTGTGCCACCAGGGAAGCCCAGAAGTAAAAAGTAAACTAATGTTGGTGGGTAACTTCATAGGTAAATGCAAGAGACTTTTTCCTCTTTAGTTTTCAAAACTATGTTAGATGGTTAAAAGCAAAAGTATATTGTCTGATGTGGTTCTCAATGTATGTAAAGGAGATATTTAAGACAACTAATTAGAAAGCAGGGAGGATAAAGAGGCCTAAATGGTGGTAAACTTCCTACATTTCTCCTGAAGTAGTAAGATATCAACACTAACAGATTATGACACAGTACAGATGTCAATTCTACCCAAACTGATTTTTAAATTCAACACATTTCCTATCAGAATCCCATGATTTTTCATAGATATAGACAAGCTTATCTTAAAATTTATACGGAAATGCAAAAGAACTAGAATAACCAAAATAATGAGGAAAAAAAAAGAATAAAGTGGAGGAATACACTGCCCAATTTTAAGCTCTAAAGCTACAGAAATCAAGACTATGTGATAAGGGACACATAGACCAATGTAACAACATAGAGAACCCAGAAATAGACCCAATCAAATATGCCCAACTGATTTATGACAGAGGTGCAAAAGCAAGTCAAGGGAGGAAAGACAGCCTTTTCAACAAATGACTGGAGTAACTGGACATCAGTAGACAAAAAAATAAACCTTGACCTAAACCTCACATCTTGTAAAAACATTAACTCCAAATTAACTCTTAGACTCTATGACCCCAAAAGCGTCATCCATAAAGAAAAAAATGAATAAACTGTTACTCTTTTTTCATTTCTAGGATCTGGCCATTGACATAGCTGAATGGTAATTTAAGAAACTTTTACTCGACATGTTGAATATTAGAGCTCTTCTCAGAAGACCAAAAAGAGTAATTAGAATCTGAGTTCTCCATTTTATCCTTAAGTAGTAAAGTGGACAGGCAGGAGGGACTTATATATAGTTATTTCATTTTAATGAAAGACATTGGCTGGACACCATCTACCTACAACCTATCATTTTAGGATCTTTGTGAAAATCTCTAGGGAGTTAAATTTAAGTTTTAGACCCTCAAGGCTAATTCTGGGACTGCTGGCATCAATCAAGGGTTACTGATAAAGAAAAGGGGCCATCTTATGTATTATAACAAGGCTGATGCCATATCATCTTAAACTCTAGCTCCCAAATGCTTCTCTAACTTGTAAAGCATTATAACTCTTAGTAGAATATAGGTTTATATAGTTTTAGTCTAAGTTTAAAAACCATTATACTAGAAAATGTAATTAAGAAACTTAGCACAAAAAACAAAAAAAGGGACTTCCCTGGTGGTCCAGTGGTTAGGACCCTGGTCAGGGAACTGAGATCCTGCATGCCGCACAGCGCGGCCAAAAAAAAAAAAAAAGAGAGAGAGAGAGAAAGACTTAGATTATCTAATATTTTATTCCCTTCTGCAATGCCAAAGCCTAGCAAAGTGCCTGCTAAATAATAGGTCAATAAAGTTTGTGAAATGATCATTTCCAAAAGAAAAATGAAATTCTGAATTTAAGAAACTGAAATAATGAAACTCACTGAAATGTTATCACCTTTACCCTTCTGCCACAATCAATCAGACCCATTATTTTCACTCTATACTCTCAAATATGTGACAGTCTCTCTGTTATGTTCTAGTCCTCTGACAATGTCTAAGCTGAGGTCAAATTTGGGAGTCACCAGAGAACAAATAGTAACTGAAGTTGTAAACACAGAGGAGATGGACCTAGGGAGACAGTATGGAATAAAAAGAGAAGGAGCCTAGGATTGAGACTTGAGGAGCCTCAGAGTTCAACAGCCAGGGAGAAGAAAACCAAAACTGCAAAGACAGAAAGGAATGGTCTCCTCAGAAGGATACAGAAAACTTGGGAGAGTGTGATGTCAAGGAAATCAAGGTTTCAAGAAGGTGGTGGGCAATAAAGTCGTATGCTGCTAAGAGAGGTGAAATAAAGAATTAAGTGTTCATTTGACTTGGCAGTATGGATGTCACAGGGAGCTTGGTGAGAGCTGTTTTAGTGAAGCAACAGGAATAACCACCAAAGAGAAATAAGGTGAGGCACTAATGGGCAGGGAGGACGTGGAACTAATGAGTTCAGATGACTCTTCTGTGAGGTTTGGCTGTAAGAAGGGAGAGGTGAAATTAAAAGACAGAGTTTCCATTTGCTGTTGCTATTATTTTCATTAAAGAGGAAACTTAAATGTGTTAAAATACTGAAAGGAAAGAAGAGTTGAAAAGGTAGGGCCAAGATAAATGACAGCTCCAGTGAGGAGAGAAGGGGGGACAGGGATAGGTACATTTTGACTAGTATTCCCCCAGCATGTCCCATGTTTCTCAAGTTCACACATTCACTCACCTTCCACTCCAACCTCACTTTTAAAATTGTACCCACTGAAGAACAGCACAAATTCCACTTCCTCTCTCCTCTACAAACCTCACCTAATTTCTCTAGCTCTTGGGATCACTTCTCTGCAATCCCAGGGTGTGCTATGTTTTCCACGTTTATTTGGCCACAAAATCCTTTACAGCAGGTTCCATGTAATACACACTGGGAACGGGACATTTACTTCCTGTCCAGCTGTCCAACTCATGCCCTACCCTCTCAATCAGTCTTTCCCAACCATACCAGAACAAAGTAATACCTCCCTTGTAAAGTACTGAACAATTACATCGTTCAGCATGCTAAGTGTTTAAGATCCTAGAATGTAAGCACCAAGAGCGTGGGGCCTTGTCTGTCTGGTTTACCACTGTATCCCAGTACCTAGTAGGGCTGGCACATAGAGGGCACCCAGGAAATGTTCACTGAATGAAGTAATTAAAAGAGATGCCCTGGGCTTCCCTGGTGGCGCAGTGGTTGAGAGTCCACCTGCCGATGCAGAGGACACGGGTTCGTGCCCCAGTCCAGGAAGATCTCACATGCCACGGAGCGGCTGGGCCCGTGAGCCATGGCCGCTGAGCCTGCGCGTCCGGAACCTGTGCTCCGCAACGGGAGAGGCCACAACAGTGAGAGGCCCGCGTACCGCGAAAAAAAAAAAAAAAGGGATGCCCTTAGCCAATATTTTACAATAAATATAAATGAAGAATAACTTTTAAAAAACTGTGAATCACTATGTTGTACAACTGAACCTTACAGAATACTGTATATCAACTATACCTCAAGAAAAAGATGCCCTGTCACTCCTCGACAATCATAAATTATTGACGAGCAAGAACTATGTCTTATGCCTATTTCTACACAGTGCCTTACAAAGCAGACCCTGAATGAATGTTCTTGATGACAGGATGGTAATTTACAATGGCTAATGTCACAGTGGGAATTAAAAAGAGTTTGGCAATAAACTTTGACACTGATGAAAACGAATGAAAAGCCTATGTAGTGTTTCTCAACTCAAATTTTAAAAGGTAATGATAATAATCTTCAAAATACTAAAACATTTCCCCATATTCCAGAATTTAAGAAAACCCTTGAAGACAACTGAACTTTCTTTCCCCTGCTTATGACATTCTTTTTAAATTCATTTAATACTCCAGAATCTTGATGTCTACTATAAGATTTATCTGAATTCTGGAGTTTAATATTTTCACATCTTGATAACACACAGGAGTACATCAGGAAAGGCAGGAAGTACATTAAGGATATTGCTAGGGTGGATCTAAGTATCATCTCCCTGCCTAATAAAGACAGAATCATCTTAATGTCACTGAAGTACCAGAGTTCTGATCACAAATAACACAACAATAAATGTAAGATTTGCTTTAAGGCAGCAGCATACAAAACCAAAATTGAAAAAGATCATCCAGGGTCTTCTCAAATATAAGCTCTGCTATCAAATAAGGCCCCAAAATGTTATGAGGTGGAAGCTGCCTCATTTTTCAGCAAATAGCTTCATTTCTCATGTTTACTTTGTACAGAATTATATTATAAATTCAATCATGTTTCTCTTCCATATTTTATTATTATGATTCAAGTCATTTACAGAATTTCTAAACTGGAACAAATAAGATTACTTCTTATGCTTTAAAGACTTTCATACCAATTGGCACTTTCAAACCCCTGAAATGTATTCTATCTTCTCTTTTGGGGATAAACATACAGACCTTGGAGACAAATTCCAGACAAAGTAGCAAAAGGCTCGGGTCAAACACAAATACCTTTAGAAATAAGAAGAAATCTTTCCTCATCCTGTGGGGGAAGGAACAGACAGAGAAACTTTTGGAATCTAAAAGAATAGGGACTAAATAAAAACTTCACTTTTTAAAACAGAAATCAGAATCTAAAGAAGCACAAGAAGGCACCCAATTGGTATCAGAATTCATGCTCAGTTCTAAATAGCAAAAGAAAGTGTCTCATAAACAAAAGGTTTTATTTTCATAATGTGAGTGGTCACCCTGGAATATCTCTGCCATCAGTAAACTTGGGCAATAATAGGATAAAAGAATATTCTCTCTCCTGAAGAAATTCAGGGCAGTATTTCAGCAGCACTGAAAAAGCTGCTCACAAGGTACTGGAAATTGCAACATGCCTTTCATTAACTCCTAGTCCGTGCTATCAAATAAAAGTCTAAGACCTTATCACTTTTCCTCATTACTTTTGGGTAGACTTTTTTTATCTTTTTATTTTATAAATTTAAAAACAATCACAAAGTAGAAAGAATGATGTAATGAATGTATGCTAATCACTGAAATTCAATAATTACCAATTAATACCCAATGTTATTTCACCTACTCCTATACACACACACAGCACTTCACCTTCCACAAATACACATACACGTACTAAACTATACTGAAGCGTGTGAGAAGGCTTTTAATTTCCCTTTTAAAAACTCTTAAATTACAAGTCATAAATGGTAAAATATTTTACTCAGTGAAAACTACTGTTATCACTTAAGGCCTTTACTTACATAAAGCATAAATTTTATGGAGCAAGGTTATCATACAGATTTCGTGCAAATTTCATGCTGTGATACAGAAGCAACGATTTAATAATAGAGCTGAAAAATAACTCATCCACCAGCTATATGCATAATTTGAATGGTAATCAAAGCCTTCATCTATCCACATACACTAATCTCAAAATCAGTAAGACAAAGGAAAAAAGTTGCAAAGCTTATCCACATGGCCAATTTTACCATGGCAATTTGGAAAAATATGTGACTCACAATCTATAATCAACTAGACAAAATGACTAAAATATACAAGAATTGAAAGCAGTTTTCCCTAAGTTATTTCAAATGTCAGTTTCCATGAAAACTATTTTTTTTCTACTTTAAACAAAAGATTAATATCAACCTGGCTTCTGTTAGGTTTTTTTTTTTTTTAATGTCACTTATATCTTACTTTTTTCTTGGGAAGGTGTTGCTACACCAATGCCTACTCTCAGGGCTGCAGCTACAAACATCTGGAATTTACTACCTACAGACTCAGCCCCAAGCAAGATAGGGCCTCGCTAAGGACCATGTTCCTGCCTACAACACAAGGTCCCCATGGCATCTTGCAGGACACTCCAGAGGAAGACATACAAAGTCACAAGCAGTTGTACTGTTCCCTCAAAGTCACAGAGAAGAATTCTAGCATTATTCAAGGCAACTGGAGGAATGCCAGACACAAAATTCTAAACAGCAAAATGACTAAGACTAAATTCAGACCACAGATAGAAAGACGAGGAAACTTTAATGACCCCCTAAGCCAATCTGCGGATTTGGGATCTGGTCTGTCAGCTAAGCACCCTGTACAGGGAGACCTGACAGAGGCCCTACAAAGACAAACTGATGCTGGTCCTCCTTTCTATAGTGAAATTATGTTCCATGTTCACACCATTCAACGTGAGTGAACTTGAAAGATGACTCTAGGGTTTGCAGCCTTTTCAAAATTCTGTATTTCCCAAATAAAAACCTCTACCACCCATAAGGGCATCACCATGGATTTAATAATTAATAACTTCAGGTAGTTAGTAGAGAAATAGGACAATCCAAGAAAAACAAATAACCAAAATAAATCCAAAAATATTAAAATGCAACTAAGACAGACCTGTGGCACTTCTTTCCTTGCTGCTTCAAAAAGAGAACTCAAAACAGCAGCCCTGGAATCCTTACTTCTCGGGAGACAAAACAAACCTAAAGTCTACTGGTCCCAGGGAAATAAGCTGGGCCTCCACTTCCACTCCAGAGCTCCAGTTTCCCAGTGTTGACGCAAGCCTTCCAAGTGGAGGAGGAAAGCATGGGACATCAGCTCCACAGCAACGTTAAGAACCTTGGGATTACTTTAAAATTGCAGGCTGTAAGAGTTCACCTTGTCATTTATGGGAAGCTATATCACTAAGACCTTGCTACTTCCAGATGCACATAAAATATAAAACCTATATTCATACAGGGCCTTTGTGCACGTTTCATAATCCAGATGTGAGGAAATCCAAAGTTACGATTCCCACAGCAACTGTAATCTTGGCAAACCTACACACATGTATTCTGTGTTACTTCACACGGTAGTGACCTTAAAAGAAACTTGAAAAGAAAAAAGCACATTTTAATCTCTGCAACGAATTACAAAGAAAAACTCCCAGACATATCAGAGATCAGAAAATTGCCTTCCTTCAGGGATAGTGGAGCTCTTTTTTTGAAACAAGTAACAAAGACTAGACCAAGCACTGAAGAATATGCTGGAACAATTCTTACCTGGCCTGAGGACAAGGGCCAGAAAACTTAACAGTGTTTCCTCTAAACTCTCACTTCTAATTTGCTAAGACAACCAGCTGTTTGATGTTTAAAAGTTCATTTCAAATATTTAATACTTTCAAAAAGTACCTTAAATGCTAATCAGATGCAGAATAGGCTCAATTTTAGTTCCCACTTGAAGCAACAGACGAAACATTTGAAGCTATTACTAAATAGATCATCTACTGTAAAACAAGTCAAATAATATGTGCTTATGTCAGTTAATATAGAAAATGGTTTCCCCGGTTCTTAATTTAAGGTTAAAATGCCAGTTTTCTGGAGGGCCAAGTGCCACTACAATAGGCTAAAAGGTTAATGGAAGACAGCAGAGCTTAGTGGTTAAGAGGCTTCTGAAGCCAAAATGCCCAGGTTTGAATCCTGTTCTACCACTTAAAAGTTGTGGCTTTGGGCAAGTTATTTAACATCTCTGTGCCTCAGTTTCACCATCTAAAAGAGGCAATACTAAAACCTACCATGTAGAGAGCTGTCTTTAGTACTACATGAGGTAATACATGCAGAGTTCTCAAAGCAGTGCCTGGCAGATAGTAAGCACTCGATACGCAGTCGCTATTATTAATGTAAGGTCATTTATTTACCTTGGCAGCAATCTTTATTTATTTGATAAACCAGTACCCACACAAAAAGATTTAAAAAACTAAAAATAATTTTAATACCATAATGGAACTTTAACCAGTCTCTTTAGCACAACAATAATAAATGACCTTCCCTCCTCTTGCCTCCTTCCTCTACCCCTCTTGTAACTAAAGAAAAAGTCCAAACTCCTTAGCCAAACATTCAAGTTGCTTCATAATCTGTTGGCCCATACTGGCTCACCATCTTGCACAGTCCTCTAAGAACCTTCTGCTTCAACCAGTTTTCTCACAGTCCTCTAAATACACCTTGTACTCATTCAACAAGCATCTGAGAATCTACGGTGCCAAACAGCGTGCTAACACTACATGCAAAAATTAATACACAGTCTCTGCCCTTAAAGAGATCAAGAATATATACTAGAAAAAGAGATATGCAAAAAATAGTTTCAATAGAATATAACTACAGTCACAAAAGAGCAAAGGTAAGGTAGCTGCACGGAGAGGAGTTGATAAATTCTGTTGGTGAAGAAGTCCCCTCCGGGAGGGCTTCACAGAAAAAGGCTGTGAGAAATGCTCAAGGGTAAAGAGGAATGCACCAGGCGGAGCAGAGGTCAGAGGGCACACTCTGGAGAGCAAACGGTGAAAAATATGGGCAAAGAAATTCTGGGGAATGACTTGCAGCTGGACTGCTGGGGAGTGGACCAAAACTAGAAGCTAGAAAACAAGGATAGGCAAGCAGACTCTTGTACCCAAATCAGAAGCTCTGGGTAAGGCTTCACCCTGGGACCACCAAAACGTTCTGAACAGGGGCCTAACATGATCAGATTTACAATTTAGTGTCACCACTGCAGCTGTAGTTCACGGGCTGACTTAGAGACACTGGAGACTGAGAAACCTGTTAAGACAGCTGGAAGGGTCCAGGCAGTGGTAGGGATGGAAAAAAAGGAAGCAGATTCAAAATGTAAATTAAGAACAGAGGGCGTAAGTAGAGGGGAAATTCTAATAAGACTCAGAGATTTCTAGCTTGAATAAATGGATGAATGGTGACAACGCTTAGGCAGCAAAAAGAATACAGGACCACAAATGCAGAGCCTGAATCTTTATCCTAAGAATAATGGAAAGCAGGGCAGAGACAAAACCTAAGAAGAGGTAAAAACCTACACAGACCTTTAACCAGAAAAGAAACTGGAAAATGCTGCCAAAGATCCACAAGCTCTCCCCAGAATGCACGGGGCTCAGAGCGGTTTAGAGACAGGTAAACTCAATGTTATTTAAACTGCTGGGGGGAGGGGAGGGGGTTTTAAAAAAACTTTCCGATTCATGCTAAGGCTAAATAATAACACTGATACCAAATCTGACAAAGACAGGACATATAAACACACACGCACTCTTTCACACACAGAATTACAGAAGAATTTTTGTTGCGAACATAAATGCAAAACCCAAAATAAGACAAAAAATAAAAAATTCATCCAACAGTAAATTTTAAAAATTATATTCCATGAATGCATGGTAGAGAATGTTTACTCTAACATTATGAAATCTGTTAACATATTCACTATATAGTAAATTAACACAATGGAACCAAACTGTCATCAGGCTAGAAGCCAAAAGGCATGGATCAAGTCCAACACCTATTTCATTTTCTTTCTACTTGCAGCAAGGATTACTATCAAACTCCACTCACTGGGCCAGTCACCCTTGCCACTCATGCAGCACACAACCTACACCTGTGAGTTCATTGGCCAGCCAGTGGCCTCAACTCTAAGCCCTAACGATGTGCACCCAACTCCTATTCGTAATTAAGACTTCTTAGTAAACTAGGACTAAAAAGAAATTTTTCTAACATGATAAGATATATTTCTCAAGGAAACAACACCTCTTATGTAGTATTCAGGCCAAGAATAATGTACATAACTTGAATCTAATCATAAGGAAACATCAGACAAACTAAATGAGGAACATCCTGTTAAAAACAAAACAAAACTGTCTTCTTCAAAAAATACCAATGTCATATAGACAAAAAAGGCTAAAGAGCTGTTCTAGATTGAAGGAGATAGAAGAAACATGACAACTAAATACCATGTGGGATCCTACACCAGATCCTGTCCTAGAGGGGGAAAGATGCTAAAAGACATTACTGGATCAACTGACAACTTGTAATAGATGGCAGATATGATCAAAGTTGTATAAATGTCAAATTAACTAAGTTGATAACTTTTCTTTAGGTGTGTAAAAATATCCTTATTCTTGAAAAATACTCACTGAAGAATTTAGGGGTAATCAGGTATGCAATTTACTCTCAAGAAGCTCAAAAAAACCGTTATTTTATATTTGTGTGTGTGTGGAGGATGAGAGGGAGGGAGGGTGAGTGATCACAAAAAATAAAGAAAATGGGACAAAATGTTAGCAATGGGTGAATCTAAGCAAAGGGTATATGCACTCTTGGGCATTTATCCCAGAGAAATGAAAACCTACATTCACATAAAAACTTCCACATGAATGTTTATAGCAACTTTATTCGTAATAGCCAAAAACAACCCAGGTGTCCTTCAACAGATGAATGGTTAACCAAGCTAAGGTACTTCCATGCCATGGTACTACTCAGCAGTGAAAAGGAACAAACTATTGATACATGCAACAACCTGGAGAAATCACACGGGAACTATGTTGAGTGAAAAAAGTCAGTCTCAAAGGTATGTACTACATACCTCATTCCATATATAAAGCATTCCTGAAATGACAAATTAGACAGAGTTTAGAGGTTGCCAGCGGTTAGGGAGGCAGAGAGTGAGGGAGATGGCTATGGCCGTGAAAGTGTAGCACGAGAGGTCCTTGTGAAGGAAATATTCTGTATCTTGACTGTGGTGGTCAATCTACAGATGTAACAGAATGAAATACACACACATACACAGAGTACAGGTAAAACTGGTAAAATCGGAATAAGATGGGTAAATTGTATTGATATCAATTTCCTAGTTGTGATATTATACTATAGCTGTCCAAGAGGAAACCAGCTGAAGTGTACACAGGATCTCTCTGTATTATTTCTTACAACTGCATGTGATTCTACCAAGTAAAGTTTAAAAAGGAAAAAAGTTAAAAGATAGCCACAGAAAATAACTTATGGATAATGACAAAGCACTAGAGGCACTCCCAGAACAGGAAAAGGCTGCCAGCTATAACAGTTAAATTATTTACCATTCATTCAATATTGTTCTAAAGAAGCTAGTTGTTGCTATATAACAAAAAAGGTAATATAAATATTAGAAAAGAGACAAAATGATCAATTATAAATTAAATTACTGTCTACCTAGAAAATCCAATACAATCAAGTGATAAAGCATTACAATATGACTTCAGTAGTGTCCAAATACAACGCAGATGGTTGTATCTGGAACCAACTTACGATGGTTCAACTTAGGATTTTTCAACTTTACGATGGTGTGAAAACGATATACATTCAGTAGAAACTGTACTTCAATTTTTGAATTTTGATCTTTTGTCAGGCTAGCAATATGTGGTAGATACTGTCTTGTGATGCTGAATAGTGGCAGTGAGCCACAGTTCCCAGTCACCCACACCCTTACAAGCGTGAACAACTGATACACTTACAACCATTCTAGACCCAGACAACCCTCTGTTCTTCACTTTCAGTACAGTATTCAATAAATTACATGAGCTATTCAACATTTTACTATAGAACAGACCTTGTGTTAGATGATTTTGCCCCACTGCGGGGTAATGTAAGTGTTCTGAACACATTTAAGGTAGGCAAGGCTATGCTATGATGTTCAGTAGGTTAGGTGTATTAAACACGTTTCCAACTTGGCTGAAGAGTTTACTGAGAAGTCGCCCCATCAAGGAAGATCTGTATATAAAGTTAATAGCCTTTTTATTATATTCCACTAATAATCAGTTAGAAAACTTTGTATAAAAAAGAATTTTGTTTTTAAATTCTTTACATAAGTCATTTGCAATTATTTTTTAATATTTAAAATTTTTTTCCCAGGAATATAGTGACTATATGTCTCTAATAAGTTTCTCTAAAACAACATATTCTCCAGTTCTCCCCCATTAAATACAATATTTAATCTTCTCTGATTTGCTGTTTCTCAGTATCCAGTCTACCTTTCACTTTAGAAGCCAAACTTGATTCAAAAATATTTTCCAATCCCCCAAGACCTTAAATACTTTGAACAAGCCTAAGCCAGCTGTAAAGGATGAGGATCTAAGGTTTCTTCCAGCTCTGAATCTCCATCTTGTCAGGAGCTAGAATCCCTTTAATCAGCTCTAGGAGACTAAATGGGCATTCTTCTGCAGACCTCAGGAGCATCTCTCATCTTCATGAGGTTTCTCTTGGAACATGAATTCCAAGTTCGCAGTCAGTGAAGCTCATTCTAGAGCAAAACCACATTTACTCCATTCATTCTAGTCAGGGCCTCTCACATTAGCCCCCATTTCAAACTAGAGCTGCTTCTAAACCACTATCAGCCCAATCCATTTCCTTCATGTGGATCTGCTGTGCAGTACATCCTACATAAAAGCCAAGACAGTTTCTCACTCCTTATGCAGAAATACTTCTAAGTTCCAGGTCTCCCAGGATAACAAGAAATATCCTCAGTTAAGAAGCAAAGATACAAAAAAATAAATTATTTTCATAGTTCTTGAAGAGCACGGAACCTATTATACCAGAGTAGGAAAGAATGGCATACACTTTTAAGAAAAGGAAGAATTTCTTTTACCTATATTTTTAATATAAATTAAACTCTCTTGTTATCATTCCAGGGACAGCAGGGGATGAAATTCTCAAGTGAAATATGGCACTGGCCTACACCATCTTAAAAATGCCAACAGTCTAGCAATGAGCCATCTCTTTAACTGTCTTTGCCTCTCAAAGTATAACAAATGAAACCTCTATTTAGACACACCACATTCATAACAACAATTTTCTTTAGAAAGTAGGATTACTAAGGATTCTCACTTTAAGGCATACATTTTAGTAACGTTTGATTTTTTGTTTCTTACAAGAGTATAAATTACATTTCTCAAACAATATTATATATACATATATATGTACACATATATTTTAACTCTATTCACTAGTAATAAAAAGCATCTATTTAGACTTATCAATTAAAAATAATTATGCTTTTTCATAAATCAAGTTGGTTCAATAGTTTAAGAGGTTTTCAATATTTACAGATAATATAATTGTCTGTCTAGAAAATCTCAAAGGTTATACTCACAAATTATTAAGAGTAATGATTTCATCAAGAATGTCAGAAAGGGCAGATTCAACATCAACAAAGAAATTATCGATAACATTCCTATATGCCCACAATAATTAATTTGAAAACATGAGAGGAAAAATATCAATTCTTAGCAATAACCAAAATCACAAAATGTCTGGGGACAAAATTAATAACACTGATATAAGACCTAATTTAAATTCAAACATCATTATTTTTAAAATTATAAAAGACCTAAACAAATAAACAAACACTGCTCTTGACAAGAAAGACTCAATATTACAAAGCTATTGGCTGCAAATTAGTCAAAAAATTCAATGTAACCACAATTAAATTCCAATCACAACTTTTTTATAGAAACTAAGAAGCTCATCTTAAAAATCAAATAGAAAAAAAATGGGCAAAGGCTGTGAACAGACATTTTTCCAAAGAAGATATATTAATGGCCAAGAAGTTCATGAAAAAGATGCCCAACGTCATTAGCCATCAAGGAAATGCAAATCAAAACCATGAAGGGACTTCCCTGGTGGTCCAGTGGTTAAGACTCCACGCTCCCACCGCAGAGGGCCCGGGTTACATCCCTGGTCAGGGAACTAGATCCCGTATGCCACAACTAAAAGATCCCACACGCAGCAAAGAAGTCCTGTGTGCCGTGATTAAGACTGTGCGCAACCAAATAAATATTTTAAAAAAAGAAAACACACACAATGAGGTTCCATTTACACTCAAAAGGATGTCTACACCAAAACAAAACCCAGAAAATAACAAGTATCGGCAAGGATGTAGAGAAACTGGAACCCTCATATGTAGCTGATAGAAATGTAAAATGGTTCAACCACTGTGGAAAAGAGCCTGGCAATTCCTCAAAAAGTTAAACATAGAATTACCACATGACCCAGTAATTCCCCTTCTGGGTATATACCCAAAAGAGTTGAAAATAGTTACTCAAATAAATAAATGTACACACATGTTCAAAGCAGCACTATTCACAACAGCCAAAAGGTGGAAACAACTCAAATGCCCATCAACAGATTAATGGATAAACAAATTGTGGCATATACATACAATAGAATATTATTCAGCCACAAAAAGAAGTAATACATGCTACAATATGGATGAACCTCAAAAACATTATGCTAAGTGAAAGAAGCCAGACAGACACAAGGTCATGTATGATTCCATGTACTATATATGTAATATCCAGAGTAGGTTAAATCCATAGGAACAGAACACAGATTGGTGACTCCCAGAAAACAGGGAAAGGGAAGAATAGCAAGCAACTACTTAATGGGTACAGGGTTTTCTTTTGGGGTGATGAAAATGTTTTGGAACTAGACAGAGGTGATGGTTGTACAATACTGTGAATATATGAAATGCCACTGTATCCCTTTAAAATGGTTAATTTTATGTTATGTGAATTTCACACCAATAAAAAATAATTTCAAAAATCAAATGGAAGAAAAAAATGTACACAATGGATGAAAAATATTTGCAAAGGAAGAGTAACAAGAAAAGATTTACTCTCTCAGATTTGAAGACATACTATGAAGTAATGGTAATTAAAACAGTATGATATTATTATAGTTGAAATAGGCAAAAACATCATAGAAGAAAACTGAGTCTAAAAATGGACCCTTAGGAAATTCTAAAAAAGGTATTTCAAATTAGTGGGAGAAAGACCACTCAAATGATAATAGGACAACTGGCTATCTGCTTAGAGAAAAGCAAAGTTAGATCCTTAATGCTATACATAAAAAATAGACTACAGTTGGCTTAAAGTGCTAAATGTTGGAAGTAAAATTATAAACATATTAAAAGAAAATATAGGAGAAAACTGCTCAAAATCTAGGGGTAAAAAAAGGCTTCTTAGTTAAGACATAAAACACAGAAACCATAAAGAGACTCAAATTTGAAAAATTAAAAGCTTCTGTAAACCAAAAGAAACCATAAAGACAAAGCACCAGACTAGAAGAAAATATCTGCAACATTTAAGACTTCTAAGATTTATATACAGAATATGTAAAGAGCTACAAATCAATATGAAAGAAGCAACCCAACTAAAACAAAACAAAACAAACAATAATAACAACAACAAAAAAAAAAACAGGCAAAAGATAAGAACAGTCACAAAAAGAAATATTCAAATGTAACTGGTCTGTGTTTGGCCCAGGCATGGGTATTCTTAAATCTCGTCAGGTGATTCTTCTCTGCAGTCAGGGTAAAGAACCACCAAGCCACCTAGTTGGAGAATGGGGCGTGTCCAGGCTGCCCAAGGTGAAGTATAAGGGGAAAGGCAGGAAAAATAAACCACCACCTTAAAGGGCTCCTGCCCACTCACAAAGGAAGGCCCTGAGAGTACATTAAATGCCTAAAGGAGAATGGTTTATTTTTATCCAGTCAGAGAGCATTACCATTTTTATTTCTACAAGGTAGAAACATATGAATCACATTCTTTATAAAACTAACGAGGAAAATTATTAAATAAATTTACACTAAGTGAAAGCAGCCCAGGATTAAATACTTGCAAAAATATGACCAAAGCAGACACATATAATGTTATAGAAAGAAGCAAATCACTGAAAAATATCTGCATTGTGGTTTCGTTTTATAAATTTCAAAAACATGCAAAATTAAACAACAGTTTAAGGATACAAACTATATGGTTCAAGTACGAAGAAAATACAAAATTCAGTTTACCTCTGAAATGGGAAGGAAGAGGTGGGATAAGGAACAGGAACATAGAGATCTTCAATTTTTTTCTTAAACCGGTGGTTAGGTACATGGGTATTCACTGTCCTAGTGTTCTGTATACCTTACACATATTTTACATACATTACTTTGTAACTTCTCAGTATTTAATAAAAAACTACCATTTAAAAACAAACAAGACCATACAAAAATGCATGTAAATACATATATAGTCTTTTAATTCTAGATTCAGTATTTGCCACTGAAAATCTGCTTGGTTCTATAGTGTCCTAACGAGTCACCTGCTAGGAGTTAGCAAATGCTTGATTTTCATCTTTTCTTCTGAAGTTGCATTAACAAGGAATTTCATGGGGGTAGGGAGGGTTTACAGCAAAAGGCATGTGCTCTTTGATTAAACTCACTGAGAACCACGAGCAATCACTTCAGGGAGCTCCAGCAAAGAGGGCACTTCTCGAACTAAAGAGTAAAAAGGTTTGCAGAAGATAATTAAAAGCATTACAAGAGGAATGATGTGATTTGAACAATAAGATATTTTTCCATTAATTATTTTTTACCCAACTGAAATTCAATGAAACCCTGGATGAATCCTCAGCTCTCAATTCCTCTGAGATACAAAGATCAGAGTGAGTCCAGTTGAGCACTTGAAGTGTCAGGGCCAATTCTGCATGTGGTGGGCAGCTGCGAGTTCAAGGACAGTGCCACATGTACTCCTCCCTACCAGCCAGAAGTAAAAAAGTTCCAGAGAAACAGGCCTGGGCTCTGCCCACAACACTATCATCTGAGCATTCCTTTCATTAGAACAATACAAGATCACACAATGACCCTTAAGTTGAAGCAGGATTCTGGATGCCTGAGAAAGTGGGATACTCTTAGGGTATGGTAAGCTGACTGCTGAGACAATCAATAAATGAATTAGCATAAAGTATGCTGACTTCTTTGGAAGGAATTTTATGAACACAAGATTTAAGACTTCTTATACAATAAACAATGCAATCACAAGTACTAATAAAGAAGAACTAAGGGTGCTATAGTAAGAAAAGCTGTAAATGAATTATGTGCAAGACTGTACTAAGGAATGTAGGGAAATTTTAAAAGACTCCATCTCTGTGTCAGAGGCATGCAGCAGTTGAAAAGACAAGATATATTAAAAAACTTGTGATAAAGCCAGACATCAAAAACACTCCACAATTCAGTCTAATCTAACCTCCCTAGTTGTCTGCTTTCCATATTCACACCCAATTCAGCTAAACACATGCCTCACTCTTCCAAATCTCACATACTGCAATACGCTCTTCTCTCCGCAAATGCTTCGCCCTCCTTAGAGTATCATGCAAAATCTCACTTGTCCTTCAAGGCTCATCCCTAATGCTTCCTGCATCCTTGGAAGTCTTTTATAACCTACACACTCCCTTGTGATCTTTCATAATCCTTCTCTATTATGGTGCCATCCCTACTCTTACTTCTGTTTTAGTTAAACACTTGTCTTATCTCTCCTACTGAAGCAGGAGTAATGGAAAGAGCAGACATTGTGAAAAACCTAGATTTTAATCTGAACATTAACTGTCTGATATTGAGCAAACCAAACTACCTAGCTTTCTTAAGCCTATATCCAAATATACAAAATAGGGAAATTATTATGTATCTTGCATTACTTCATTAATAAATAGAGGGTATGTGGGTACAGTGTGTGTGAGAGAAAGAGAGGGGCAGAGACAAAGAGAAAGAAAGAGAGAATGTAGAAATATATAGGAATAATGAAAAAGTACAGGAAAGTAGTAGTTATTAGAATTGTATGTTTAAAAAGTTAGAGGAAAAACTGAACAGGTTAAGAAACAGTGAAGATATAAAAAGGATCCAAATCAAACTTCTAGAAATAAAAATGATGATGCCTGAGATGAAAACTACACTGGATGGGATTAACAGCAGATTAGACACTGTTGAGGAAAAAATTAGTAAACTTGAAGATAAAGCAATAGGAATTATCCAAAATGAAAAACAGGAAAAAAAGACAGAAAAAAATGAACAGAGGGCATCAGTGAGCTGTGGGACTTTAAGCAACCTAATATATGTATAACTGAAATCAGCAGGGCAGAGGAAGGGGACTGAGAAAAGTAAAGAAAGAAAAAATATTTGAAGAAGTAACAGCTGAAAATTTTCCAAATTTGATGAAAACTATAAAACTACAGTTTAAGAAGTTCAGTGTTTCACAAGAAACATAAAGCTATACCAAGGCAAATCATAATCAATTTGGTTAAAACCAGTCTAAAGAGAAATGTTAAAAGCAGCAGAGAAAAAAAAAAAGACACATTAAGTACAAGAAACAGAAATAAAGAGGTCAGATTTCTTGTCAGAAACAAGCAAGGTAGAAGACAGTGAATCAAAATCCTTATAACACTGATTAAAAATAAAAAATGTTAATCTAGAATTCTTTATGCAGCAAATATATCTTTCAAACACAAAGGCAAAATACAAACTTTTTCAGACATGTGAAAACTGAAATAATCATCACTAGCAAACCTGCATGGTCAGAAACACTAAAGTCCTCAAAGCAGAAAGAAAATGATAAAAATGATGCAAACCTGGATCTACACAAAAGAATGAAGAGCTCTAGAAAAATTAACTTACGGGTAAATATAAAGATTTTATTCTTAAAATTTAAGTCTCTTTAAAAGACAATTGATTAGTTATAAATAATAACAACAGTGTATACTGGAATTGATCATATATGTGGAAGTAAAAAAATGATGAGCACAAAGGCCAGGAGGGAAAATTAAAAGATACTGCTAAAAGGTTTTCAAAAACAAACAAAAAAAACAAAACAAAACAAAAAAAGGACTTCCCTGGTGGCACAGTGGTTAAGAATCTGCCTGCCAATGCAGGGGACACGAGTTCAATCCCTGGTCTGGGAAGATCCCACATGCCACAGAGCAACTAAGCTCATGCACCACAACTACTGAGCCTGCGCTCCACAGCCTGTGCACCACAACTATGGAAGCCTGCGCGCCCTAGAGCCTGTGCTCAGCAACAAGAGAAGCCACAGCAATGAGAAGCCCGCACACAGCAACAAAGAGTAGCCCCCGCTCACCGCAACTAGGGAAAGCCCACATGCAGCAACGTAGACCCAACGCAGACACACACACACACAAAGTTTTTATATGTGAAGTGGTATGATATCCTTGAAAGTAGACTGTGATAAGTTTAACGTGTATATATAAACCCTAAAGTAACCACTAAATAAATAAATAGTTATCATTAATAAGCCAACAAGGGAGATGGACAATTTTAGAAAAAACAAAATTAATCCGAAAGAAGTGAAACAAAGAATAGATGGGACAAAAAAGAAAAATAACAAGATGAAAGATCAAACTTAACCATATCAATAATCACATTAAATGTAAATGGTCTAAGTACACCAATTAAAAGACTGTCAGGGGGGATTCCCTGGTGGTCCAGTGGTTAGGACTCCACGCTTCCACTGCAGGGGGCACGGGTTTGATCCCTGGTCGGGGAACTAAGATCCCACAAGCCATGCAGTATGGCCAAAAAGAAAAAGATTGTCAGACTAGTTAAAAAGCAACACTCAACAATATGCTGCCTACAGAAACACTTCAAATATAAGACACAAATAAGTTAAAAGTAAACGTATGGAAAAGATATACCATGCTAACAGTAACAAAAGGAAAGCCAGAATGGCTTCATTAATATCAGTCAATGTAGGTTTCAGATCACAGAACATTACTGTGGCTAAAGATCATTTCATAACATTAAAGGGGTTAATTCATCAAGAGCAAATAACAATTCTAAATGTGTATGTACTTAATACATTTAAGGAAGAAATACCAACTCTATACAAACTATTCCGGAAAATTAAAGGAAAGGAAATACTTCCCAATTCATTGAAGGTTGCCAGCACTACTCTGATACCAAAAACAAAAACAAAGATATTACAAGAAAAATCATCCCAAACCAGTATCTGTCATAATCACAGATGGAAAATTTTTAATAAATTTCAAGAAATAAATTCCAATAAAGACACAGACCTACTAGAGAATGGACTTGAGGATATGGGGAGGGGGAAGGGTAAACTGTGACAAAGCGAGAGAGAGGCATGGACATATATACACTACCAAACGTAAGGTAGATAGCTAGTGGGAAGCAGCTGCATGGCACAGGGAGATCAGCTCGGTGCTTTGTGACCGCCTGGAGGGGTGGGATAGGGAGAGTGGGAGGGAGGGAGACGCAAGAGGGAAGAGATATGGGAACATATGTGTATGTATAACTGATTCACTTTGTTATAAAGCAGAAACTAGCACACCATTGTAAAGCAATTATACTCCAATAAAGATGTAAAAAAAAAAGAGAGAGAACACTCAAAAAAATAAAAAAATTTTAAAAAAAGAAAGAAATTCCAACGACATATAAAAATAATAACACATCAGGACCAAGTAGGGTTTATCTAGAGAATGCAAGGTTAGTTCTAATATTTGAAAGTCAATGTAATTGACTATATTAAACCATTTCCAGTAGACTCGGAAAAAGCATTTGACTAAATCCAACATTTGTTTCTGATTAAAAAAAAAAAAAAACAAGCTCTCAGCAAACTAGAAATAGAAGGAAACTTCTTCACTGACAAAGAAAATATACCAAAAGCCTACAGCTACCATCACACTTAATGGTGAAAGACTAAATGCTTTCTTCCTAAGATCAGGAATAAGACAAATATGTCTACTTCCACCACTTCTATTTAACATTGTACTGGGAACTGAAGCCAGTACAATAAGAAAAAATAAAAAGTTAAAGATTAAAAAGTAAGAAGTAGGGACTTCCCTGGTGGTGCAGGGATTAAGAATCCGCCTGCCAATGCAGGGGACACGGGTTCAATCCCTGGACTGGGAAGATCCCACATGCCGCAGAACAACTAAGCCCATGCACCACATCTACTGAGCCTGTGCTCTAGAGCCCTCTAGCCACAACTACTGAGCCCATGTGCCACAACTACTGAAGTCCACATGCCTAGAGCCCACGCTCCGCAACAAGAGAAGCCACAGAACAAAGAGGAGCCCCCGCTCGCCGCAACTAGAGAAAGCCCGCACACAGCAATGAAGACCCAACACAGCCAAAAATAAATAAATATATTAAAAAAATGGAAGAAGTAAAATTGTATTCACAGATGACATAATCGTTATGTAGCAAATCCAATGAAATCTATTTAAAAAGCTGCTAGAAGAAATAAGCATAGCCAGGTTAACAAAGAGCCAATGTACAAAAATCAATCATATTTCTATATACTAGCAACAAAGATATAAAATTTTAAAAACCATCATTTCAATAGCATCAAAAATATAAAATACATAGGGCTAACTGTGACAAAAGATGTACAAGATATGTGCAGTGAACACTACAAAATATTGCTGAGAGAAAGAAAAGAAAACCTAAATAAATGTTCATGGGTTGGAAGATGTTAAGATGGCATTCTCCCCAAATCATCTATAGGTTTAATAAAATTTGAATCAAATTCTCAAGCGGACTTTTTTGAAAAGCTGACAAGCTGATTCTAAAATTAACACAGAAATGAAAAGGACCTCAAAGAGCCAAAGTCTGGAAAAAGAACATCAAAGTTGAAGGATTTACACTATCTGACTTCAAGTCTTTTTATAAAACTATAGGAATCAAATCAGTGTAGTACTGGCATCAATATCTACAAATAGATCAATGAAACAGAGAGTCCAGAAATAGAACCAAAAATATGTATAGATTTTCAACCTAGGTATAACCTAGGCACAAGGGAATTAAGTGAAGGAATACAGTCTTTTCAACAAATGGTTCTAGAAAAACTGGATTCCTTTTTTTTTTTTGAATTCCATATATTTAAAAAATGAACTTTGATCCATACCTTGCACTATATATAAAAATTTACTCAAAGTGGATCATAGATTTACAAGTAAAACTTCCAGAACACAGGAGAATATCATTGTGATATTAACTTAGGCAAAGATTTTTTAGATAAAGAAAAGCACAATCCATAAAAGAAAAAATTGTAAGTTGGACATCATCAAAATTAAGAACTGCTCTTCAAAAGTCATCATTAAGAGAATAAAAAGAGACTAGGAGAAAATATTTGCAAATCCTATGCCTGAAAAAGGATATACATCCAGAATATACAAAGAACTTCTAAAATTCAGTGATAAGGAAACACACCCAATGAAAAATGGACAAAACATCTGAACAGACATTTCACCAAAGAAGTTATATGGATAGCAAACAAGTTCATGAAAAGATGAAGAGCATCACTTCCTTAGGGAAATACAATTTAAAATCAGGGGACTTCCCTGGCGGTCCAGTGGTTAAGACTCCACGCTTCTACTGCAGGGGGTGCAGGCTCGCTAAAATCCCTCATGCCTCATGGTGCAGCCAAAAAAAATAAAATAAATGTTAAAAATAAAATAAAATCCTAATGAGGTACCAATATACATCTATAAGAAAGTCTAAAGTTAAAAAGACTGACCATACCAAGTGTTGGCAAGGATGAGGAGGAACTAGACCTCTTATACATTGCTGGTGGGAATGCAAAATAGTACACCCACTTTCCAAAACTTTGACAGTTGCTTTAAAAGTTAAGCATATACCTACCATATGATCTAGCCATTCTACTTCTAGGTATTTAACCAAGAGAAATAACAGTATACATCCACACAAAGGCTCGTACACAAATTTTCATAGCAACTTCATTTGTTACCATCTAAAAATTAGAAACAACCAATACACCCATCAACAGGTGAATGTATTAATAAACTTCGGTACGTCCATTCAAAGGAATATTACTCAGCATTAAAGAGGAATCAACTACTGATACATTAAAAAAAAAGGATAAATATCAAAATAATTATGCTGAGTAAAAGAAGCATAACTATATACTATATGATTCCAGTTATATAAAATTCCAGGAAATTCTACGAAATAAAATTAATATATAATTACAGAAAGATCAGTGGTTGTCTGGCATGGGGGTCAAGGAGCCAGGGATGTAATGAAAGCTTTGAGGGTGATGGATATGTTCACTATCTTGTTTGTGATAATAGTCTCTTGAGTATATACATATATCAAAACTTAATAAATTGTATACTTTTAATACATACAATTTATAGTAAGTTGACAACACCTCAATTATCCAGCTTTTAAAAAATATGGTCTTGGGGCTTCCCTGGTGGCAAAGTGGTTGAGAGTCCACCTGCCGATGCAGGGGACACGGGTTCGTGCCCCGGTCCGGGAAGATCCCACATGCCGCGGAGCAGCTGGGCCTGTGAGTCATGGCCGCTGAGCCTGAGCGTGCGGAGACTGTGCTCCGCAACGGGGGAGGCCACAACAGTGAGAGGCCCGCGTACCGCAAAAAATATATATATATATATGGTCTTAACCAATAACTAATAATGCTTCACAATACAAGTTGGTTCCTAATTCAATCATTAAAAGTATTCCCTATTAATAATGTATATTTTAGTCATAAAATTTATAGGGCATCCTTACTTCCAAACTATTAAGACTGATTTGAACTGGCAAAATTCAGTAAATCATAAAGAAAACAAATGTCTTATTGGAGCAAAAGATCTATGAACAATTCAAATATGTTTTCATTTAAAAAACATAAAATAACTAAAAAGAATAACAAACCATGTAAATTGTTGATTTTAAGTACAATTAAAACAAAAATAACCATGTGCTGTTATCTCCTCCCTCATATAACTGCTGCTACAGTTTCACATTCAATCCTCTAAAACTAACTAAAGCTGACCAAGGCAAAGAGGGAAAGGAGCAACTATTTCCCATGTAGAGAAACGCTCTCTAAATGAGGTGAAGTTAAACAGAAATGTTTGGGGCTTCTCTCCAAATCCCTCAGCACCTAGACAATCACTACAAACCTCTTCCTCATCAAATCCCAATGGGAGACAGAAACAATCCAATTTCATTAAAGGAAGCCTCAGAGGAATCTAAAGGGCAAAGTTACTCAATTAGCATTACATAACTCCCTGCCTCCTCCTGGTTTAGGTACCCAAGCTCTCAAGTCTATCAAATACTCCCAACAATTACTGTCCTTCATTTGAAGGATTTTTTAAACCACAGGGAACAGGTAACTCCCTCCTGTATCAGTCTACTTCATTACTTGCCCTTTTCCTTATGGTTCCTCTAGAACTGATGTCGATGTTCTCATACGTAGCACTCATGCTGAAATCAGAACCTGATTTAGAGAAGTAGCACAATGTGTTGTGGTGGAAGGAATATGGACTTTGGAATCAGACAGACATGGGTCCATACTTTAGTTCTAACACTTACTGCCTTATGACCTAAGTAAACTTCCTGAGCCTCTATATTCTCCCCAGTAAAAGAGTTGAATCCTCTTTCTCAATGGACAACAATTGATATTTAATGACATAATACATGTGAATTACTCAACACATAGGAGGGGCTCCATAAATGATAATCCCCTTCCTCTTAACTTTCTAATTAGAAGGCATTTTCTGAGGGCAAGGTACCTCTTCATTAGCCCTTATCTCCAGCTAATTTCATCAGACATTTTCACTGTGCTTTGTGTAACATGAAAGTCCCTTCCTACTAGTGGGAACACTATCTCTTGTCTGCCACCACTAGTGCATCCAAGAGGCAGCTATTACTGGGTTTTAAGAAAGAATCAGAAGTAGTTGGACTGCACACTCATGTCCATTAGCTGCATTATTCACAACAGCTAAACGTGGAAACAACCTAAGTGTCCATCAATGGCTCAATGGATAAGCAAAATGTGGTATATACATACAAGCCTTAAAAGAAATTCTGACATATGCTACAACATGGATGAACCTTGAGAACATTATGCACAAAAAGGCAAATACTGTGTGATTCCACTTATATGAGGTAATTACAGTAGTCAAAATCACAGAGACAGAAAGCAAACTAGTAGTTGCCAGAGGCTGGGAAGAATGGTGGTTTCATGGGTATAGAGTTTCAGTTTTTGGAGATGAATGGTGGTGATGATCGCAAAACACTATGAATGTATTTAATACCACTGAACTGTACACCAAAAAATGGTTACGATGGTAAATTCTATATTATGTGTATTTTATCACAATTTTTAAAAATTGGGAAAGAAGTTTTTTTAGACTAATGGCTGACTAAACTTGACTAAATCTAGCATCAACACGAGAGTTAATCACATAATTGCAACTCTGGGGCATCAAGTTCTTGCTATGGTTCCAAATAAAATGCTATCTGAAAAGTTCTTACTGTCAAATCCTTCTACCTCCTGTTACATGACACAAACAAGCATCTTGTGCAGTTCCACCACCCTCAGTCTAATAAAGATAACAAGAATTCTGGCTGAGTTTCTCTCACGTCACCAATAATGGCACTAATAGCCGGACCGCAGAGGGATTTACAGAACTATTGCAGGCCCACACTTTGATTTGAACATGTGCTTAGTAGTACTTGAATGAAAATGAATTCATTTCCCACAGAAACTCCCCAGATAAAACAAAAAACTTTTTGAAGGTTACAGTAAAAGGATACTCTAAAAACTGTATCCTATAAGGCTGATCCTATAAGGCTGGACAACATTACAGAAAACCAAAGTCTGGAATAAATGGGGAAACTGAAAATAAAAATTTACAAATCTTCCTCACACCAGAAAACACTTTGTTATACTTTTTTTGTACTTAAAATACTGAGTCACCTCAAAATAATTTCCAGTCCAATACCTAAAATCAACTAGTCTGTAAGCATTGTGAGATGAACACTATAAAATGTAGTACAAATATGACTCTTTCAAAACCATTTAGCAGTAATAAAACTCACAAATAAACATAAACCTTTGCCTCAAAATAAATCAGCTAACCTAAAAAGTTTAATGTGTTCTTTTTCATTTCTGATGGCTTCCTCATCAAAATGTGCAGGGGAACCCAAGTATATATGCCATGGGCAAATACATGCAATAAAGACAGGAAAAAGTGAGAATCTCAACTCTGATGGCAAAAGTGAAAGAATCATTCAACTGCAGAAGGACCAATGTAAATTTGATTAATATAATCAAGGATCTGAATCAATGAAGTTCAAAATTTTATGCAGAGTCACCTTCTAGGCAATGAAAGTCCTAAAGACAATCAATTAGTCAACTAATACTTCCTAGGCATCAAATATGCCTCAACATATTGGAATGGGGATGTGGAAATCAGTTTCTGCGCCTCAGTGGTACTTCTGGTCTAACTAAAGAATAAAGCACAAAATCACAACATGTAAGCAGACTGAAGCAGTAAAGGCACCCACCCAGAAGGTGAAAGACCAGAGCTCTAGTCCCAACTCTGCCCCAACTCACTAAGATGTCTGTCCTTGGGCTAATCACTGAAACTTCTACAGGACTCTATTTTCTCGCCTAGAATAAGACAGGATAATTTCTAAGGCCTCTTCCACTCTGGATCTATTAATTCAAGTTGAAAGACAAGGGAAAGGAACTGGACCTTAAAGAATTGGTAGGATTTGAATTGACTGATGGGAGAAGGAAGGATATTGCAGAGAAGGAGTATGAAAGTACAAATGGACGGACACACCTTGTATGATTTCACTTATATGAGATATCTAGAGTAGTCAAAATCATGAAAATAAAAAGTAGAAGGGTGGTTGCCAGGAGTTGGTGGGAAGGAGAAATAGGCCGTTGTACAGAATTTAGTTTCGCAAGATGAAAAACTCCTAGCGATGTTACGCAACAATGTAAATATAGTTAACTGCACACTTAAAAAATGGTTAAGAGGGTAAATTTTATACTACGTATTTTTTAACCACAATTAAAAAGAGTCACAGAAATTAGTCTCCTAGCAGTCACAATAATGCAAAAATATTTCAACTCGACTTCTAACGTCCAATTCTAATCCCTAAAATTCCTTTTTTCCCAATTAAAAAAAAAGTAGATGTGCGTTGCTAATGGTACATGGAGTCTCCCTCAACGGCAATAAAGCTGAAGGAGCATGTTGAGAAAACGAAGAAAGAGAAGACAATGCAAACACTAAGCAATAGTAGAAGATACAAAGCAGGCTAGTCAAACACAATCTAACTGTGTCATCCCCACCCACAATCCGGCCTAAGTCTCTAAGTAAACCTGTACAGAGGTTCCTCTTTACTCCACAGATAAAGTCTTCAGCTGCTTACAAGGCCCAGCACCCTCTGGCCACCCCTCCAACCCCCTCTCTCACGAGATTCTTCTACACTCCTCCTGAGAGATTCACAGATCCGTATCTTAAGTCCCCAGTCCTCTCCATGAACCCTGCCATCACAGGGTCTTTTTGCCCTTGCTGTTTTTTCTGACTGGATCATTCTTCCCTTCCTGTGCATCCTTCAGATCTCAGTTCAAATGTCACTTCTGTGACTTCCCTAACTCAAATACTTGTCACAGTTGCAGTTTTACATTCATGTGATTAATCTGATTGCATCCGCTGAGGACAGGGTCACGCATGAATTCACTCTCCCTAACTTCCAATGCTAAACACAGTGCCTAGTACCAAGTAAGCACTCAAATACTTGTTGAATAAGTGAATAAATGGGCACCAAACCTGTAAGAAAGCAATAAAATATCACAGAATGTCTGCTTAAGAGTTTGTGCATCTTCACAAATGAGTCTTTGGAGGATGCCCAAAGCAATTGAGCCTAAAATCCCTATTCAACTCTTACAGAAAAAATCAATTCAGATGCCTGTATAAATTTCTCTGGCTCTTCTATGTCTCTAAGCAATTACTGAGCACTGTAAGTACTTAATAAATACTTATTGAGCTGAAATGAAATTATACTGTTTTGAATAATGGATTTTGATATATAAACTCCTACATTTTAGTCCCATATAATGTCATTTTCGAAAACTGTTCATATGTCTCAGTTTTAGCTCCACTGTCATTGGATTAATTATAATGTAGTTATCCAACAATGTTCAAATAAGGCTTAGAGTTTCCTTAGTCCCACTTCTTCAAACTCAGTTAAGGGAGGTTTTCAGTCTCTTGTATTTTCATATAAATTTTACTTTGTCAATTTCTGGGGGAAAAAAAGCCTGCTGGGATTTTAATCGAATTGTGTTGAACCTGTTTTCAAATGTAAATCAAAGATATTAACAACACCTGCCCCAACTTCGTCAACGTAGCAAATTTCACTTGAAATTCTTCCCAAACCTACTCAGTCCCAAGGAGAGCTCCTTCTGTAGACACAAAATCCAACTTACAAAATACTAAACGCACTAAAAACTGGAAAGCTAATTCCCAGTTAAAGGATCAGTTCAAAACGCTGGATTAAATGAATCTCCACGATCAACGAAGCAGATAAAGTATACCAGTTTGTAAAGCGCCAAGCGGCAGGCAAACACCAAGTATTACAATAAAGTGGCTGCTGTTCAAGGATCCTAAGGCGCCCCATCCCTGTCAACCCCAAACATCTGTATCCGGACCCATAAGAACGCGTCCACAGGTGACCCGAACCTCGGGAAGCGTTCTCTCTACAGCAATAGGCCCTGTTTAACTCTGCTTCTCCTCCCAGGACCCCATACTAGGCTACAAGGGAGGGCCGGCGGGGCTCAGGGGCGAGGAGACGGGCCTGGGAGACCGGGTGGGCTAGGAGCGTGGGGTGGGCAGGGGCGACGCCAGGGCCGGGGAGCGATTCCAGAGGCAGAGGGCACTCGCCCGGGGCTGCCGGCACAGGTGCCCCCCGAAGCGATACGGAGGCCTCGAAGGCCAGACCCGGGGTCGCTCCTGGGGAGGGATCGAGGTGGGGCGCGCGAGGAGGGGACGGGGAGGCCTCACCTTGTCTCCCGGGAGGCAAGCGCCGCCGCCGTCCCGCAGTTGCTAAGGAGAATGCTCTTCCGGGTCACGGGCGCAGAGTTATGGAGGCAACGGTGGCCGGGAGGGGCCAAAAGCGAGGCGCGGGGTGAGTGCGCGGCGGAGGCGGTGGTCTGTTGTACTTGCGCTGCGGCGGCCGGAGCAGGGCAGGGCCCGGCGGAGGGCACTCCCAACTGCTATGGCCTGGCCTCGCGGAGACGACTGGCTGTAACCGATGGCTGTTGCTGCCCGGCCCCCTGCTCAGGGGCCAGCCGCTGGCGGGAGCCCTCCCGCCCCTGCTCCTGAATGCCCCCAGCCCCAATCCTCAGTGCTGTGACCCGCCGGGCCGCCTCTCACCCAGCCGGCGACGCCTGCCCCCAACTTCTAGCTTAGGGGTGTAGCCACGCCGGTCCTCTCCTGTGACAAGGTTTTACTCATCCTTGGATTTTCTCCACACCTGGTTAGTGAGCACCTGCTCAGGGCTAGGTGCAGGGCTGGCCCCGGGATACTGAGGGGGGCAACCCAGGCATGGTCCTGCCCTCCGAACGGATAGGCTAGGTGGGAGGGCAGGCAGGCAGTATCCTGCATATAGTATTGGGATGCGCAAGTGAAGGAAGCTAGGGGAGCCTGCCCTGGGGGCCTACCCAGGCTCAGGTGGGGAAAAGCTGATGGTGGAGACCTCAAGCAAGTTAAAAGTGTAGGGAAGAGTGTTCCAGGGAAGACTGTAGGCTCGACTGAGAAACCCACTGAAAGGTCTGTACGCCCTGCCCAGGGAAGTGTGTAGAGAGGAGAGAATGGTTAAGGATGGAACCTAGAAAACATCAATATGGTAGCTGTGAACTAAGGAAGAGGAACCCCCAAAGAGCAGGCAGAATGTTTGTTTGAAAGGCTGCTGAGGAGACAGGAGAAGAATTTCAGTAAGGAGGTGATCACCAGTGTAAAATGCCATGGGGATCCAGAGCCCAGTGGTGACCATAGAAAGATCAAAATTCAGGATTAGGTTGTCAAAGTTGTCAGTGGCTTGAATCTGTATAGTGAAGGAGTCTACCACCATATTTTCCTTGTTGAAACAAGGGAAAGAGATACACTAAATTGTTCCTGAATGCCTTAATGTTTTCAAAAGCACTGTCACAGTACTTTCAAATTTCAGGATTCCACAACTAATAACCAATCTCCTTGAAGGTGGAAAATATTTGTTATTTAACCTTGCATCTACAGTGCCTGCCACATTCAAAGGCCTCAGTCAATGTTTGCCTAAAGAATAAAAGAACCCATGGGCCTCTGGTTTTTAATGTTCACACAGATTCCTTCCAAACCCTCAGCAAAACTGTGATGTAGGCAAAACTTGTCTATTCAAACTGTAGAGAGTGGAAGAAACTCAGCAAGGACAGGAAGCAGAGGATGGTAGAGGTCCAGGGATTCAATGGATGGGAGAGAGCCCAATAGAGCCAGAGATGGGAAGATCCAGAAGAAGAAAAGGACAAAGGATTGAAAACATAGTAGCTGGGCTTTCAGGGCCAGAAATGGGAGATGAAGCCAAAAATAGTTAGAAGCAGGAATAGAAGAGGAAGGACAATTTTGTACATAAATTGAACAGAGACATCCCACTGAGATTGGACTGCTGGCAGAAAGTGCAGTGTCAGCCGGTGTGAACACTGCAGGGCTAGGTGGACATATCCCCATGTCCTCTAAGTGAAGTGGGCCCTACACTTCCTCATATGGGCCAAAGGATAACCGCGGCACATGCTGGAGTGAGTTGGGATGAGAGGCTTGCCCCACAAGCATATCTCCATAATTCCAGTCCATTTCCATTATCACAAGTATTACAATAAGCTCCCCACAAAAGAGAAATATTGTTCTTCTCTGAGAGCCTAATAAATCCATCCACAATGGATGTGACCATACATCCGTGGAAGGGAACCATGAAATTCAAAATGTGTGGCTGAAGAGTTTAGAACACCCGGCATATCAGCCAAAGGGGCCTAGGAGTAACATCAACAAGGAAGGACCAGAAAATGATGACAATTTGGTAAAGGAAAGTTAACTGTTTTGTGAACAGAAGGGACAAAATTATCTTGTAACCTGGAAAAAGGAAACCCCAAATACATGAAGTATAACAGATAAAGTCTACCCCACGTTCTCCTGGCAGCCTTGAATATAGCAAATATTCTAAAGAACTGTGTTCTGCTGAAGGGCCAAGGTGATGCATTAGGCTCACCTTGGCTAGGCTTCTGGGACATTTCAATGGTGCCTCAAGAAATAGAAATTTATCATTGCTATGAAGGGCATATTCTTAGAGAACTGCAGGGAATTGTGGGTGAACTCTGTACTTCAAGGGTGGTATGGGCATGGAAGTTTCCAGGTGATGTGCTTTGTCTGACTGGTCTCTGGATGACGGATGCCAATTAATGACTGAGGAATGCCCCCAAAACCCAAGATATGAGTGGAGGACCGGAGTTACCATGCCCTGTTCTTATAGGAATTGAGCCACCTGCTGCCTCCAGGAGAATTCCATTTTGGCATTAGGAGGAACTGTGTCTGAAATCTAAGTTTTGGTTGCCCCAGAGCTTTCCATACCAACGCTGATTCCTAACCACCACCATCTCCAACTTGAGCTTCCTGGGTACTAACATCCACCCAGTCACAAAGCCAGACACCCAGGAGTCACCCTTGACTCCACTGTCCCCCATCACCACACTCTCACCCTAAACAGCCCAGTCCAAGAACAAGTCCTGTAGACCGTGTCATTCCCCCCACCCAATTCCACTGCCACCAGTTACGGTGAAAAGAGCAGATAACCAAGCAACTCGGGTTCAGTAAGAAGTATTACAACCTCAAAGATGAAGCAAGATGATAAAGGCAGTGTGTGTGTGTGTGTGTGTGTGTGTGTGAACAGTGTAATGACCAAACAGCACAAAAACTTCAAGGAGATAAGATGAAATAAATTCATTCAACAACATGTTTTGATTGCCTTTCACATGCTAATTTTGCCTTAAAGGAAGTACAACATAATGAAAGGACTATTAAATAGGTTAAAGAAAAACCTAAAGTAGAATTGAACAAATTCCAACAACTCAAGTGAAAGAGTGCTTGCTGGCCCCGGGGGTGTGACTTTGGAAGGCCCTAGATCAGATGTTGGGTGCATTATAAAGCCCATACCTGTGCAGGCAGAGTACTGTGGGCTGAGAGGGCTGTGGGTGAGCAGAAAATATGTCTCATCAACACCATATCAATTGTTCTTGGCCTCCTCAACTGCAGCAACTAGACCCACCCAGACCACTATTTCCAACTAGGAATCTTAAACTTAGTTTTAAAACTTATATTTCTCTCATCCTTCTATCTTCATAGTATTATTTTTATCCTAACTTTTAAAAAACAAATCCTTCTAGAATATTCCCACTTTTTTGCCTCATAGGTGTTAGCCTTTACCTTGATTTCTCTTTTACCTACTAGCTCTTATTTAAATTTTCATCTTTTTAAATATTTTTAATCTTTATTGAATCAGGATTCCATCAACATATTAGTCTTAACTGTTTTCGGTTTAATTTAAAAATTTTTTCTAGTTCTTTGCCCTTTTGTTTCTTTTTTATTTCACATATGCTACTTTAAATGTGAATTTTAGAAAATTCTCTCACTTACAATGCTATTTTTTCTAAATTTTTATTTCCACATCCTTAGCTTTAAATTTGTCTTAATTTTTATACTCTCTTATCATCTTATTTTAATTTTTATTTCTCTGATCTTCCATCTTGCATATTTTTCTGGTTTTTAACTTGAAGTATACATATAGCTCAGCAACTGCAAATGTTATCTAACAATTATTACACTTTAAATGAGAAAATAAAGGATCATATTTAATTCACCAAATCCAGAATGCTTATACTTTGTTTTGTTGGAGAATTTACTCCAGAGGGAGGTCTTTATAGGACAGAATTTTACTTTTCTTCTGTGCCTTGTCTCCTGCCAGATACCAGCCTCATATGAAGCTGGAATAACAGAAAAGGCGCTCTCAAATTGCAGCTCCAATACAGCAGCAATGTGGCGTAGCACTTAAGACGTGGGGAACCAAACTGCTGGGTTCAAATCCAACTCCTCCAGTTACCCACAGTGTGACCTTGGGCAAGTTACTCAACCTCTCTGGGTCTCCGTTCTCCTCACCTATAGAATGTGGGTGATTATGATAGCATCTCATAAGTTTCTGTGAGATTTAAATGAGTCAATATATGTAAAGCACCTATAACAGTGCCTGGCACATAGTAAATACATGTGTTTGCTAATATTGTTTAACAAGAAGTTATCCTATACAGTAGTCACTCTTAGGAGTATAAAATAACCAAGTATCTTGTAGATGATGGTCCTAACTGCCAGAAGCAACTTTTATTCTTCCTCTCGGTGCAGACTCTGTAGCCTACCAAAGTTCTCTTTGGCACTTTCTCTTCCTAACCAAACCTCAATATTTGTTTTCAGATATCAATACTCCTCCAAGGACTCATGTATGGGGTGGGGGTGGGGAATAATTTCAGTGAAGAGTCTGTTTCTCCTTTTCCAACGCCCAACCCTGATTGAGTCTCTGCATTCTAGAGTTCTAGAGAGAAAACATCTGAGGCTCAGGCCAGCCTATGAATTGGGTTAGGGGTCTGCTGGAGCCAATCAGCTAAGCAAGGGAAACAGAATCACCCAGTAGAATTATGGCTACTCAGGTATACACCTTCCTTAAGGGCTGTGTGTGTGTGTGTGTGTGCGCACACGTGCACACACACGTGCTCTTATTGGAGGGGAGGGTAGCAAAATTTCAATGAAGGGAGAACTGATAATTTTATGCACTGTATAGCCCATCTCCACAGATATGTATACCCTAGTCTGAAAAACAATGATATAAAGTATAGTTGCCGTTAAATGTGATAACTGTATTTTTAAATATTTAACTTTTCAGAATGCCAAAATCAGACCAAGAGGATTTGACCTAGGAGGACTTGAAGAAGGTAAGAGAATGACAAAAATAATTCTGAATCTATTTATAAGAAAGAACATTTTTGAATTAGAACAGATATAAAGAAATGTGTGCAGTCTGCTTTTTGTTGGATAAATGAAAATATAGTAAAACACTAGGAAATTGTTACATTTGATCTCACTTAAATGAATCAAAAAACACAGCGTCCAATAGAAATCCTATATTAAAGAGAAAACAAAGAATTTTATTAACTGAGAAAAATACAGAGTAACACAGTTAGAACAATTATAAGATTATGTGTAAATGGACTAAATTCTCCTATTTAAAAAACAGAATCATAGACTGGATTAAAAAGACAAAATCCACACCTATGAATCTTGTTTTTTAAAGAAAAGGGAGATAGAATAATTTAAAAGCCTGGCTCAGATAAATCATGCTTACACAAAAGCAAGAATAGTAGGTCCCAGCTTGACTGAATGAGTTACGTTCATCCCAGGATTCCTGCATATCTGGGCATGCCCTGAACACCAGTGGCAGGACCCACTGGAGGACTGTTTACATGAGAAGCTAGCATCCTAGGAAAGAACCCCTTCTTCAGGCAAAGCCAAAGAAAAGCCCAAGGACAGCAGGCTAGTATAATGCTGTGTGCAGCAGGAAGGCTGCAGGGAAAGTGCCAACAAAACAATCTGTTTGGCCTAAGGCAGTCCTGCTCTTTAGCTTTTCCACAGAATGGGGCACCAGCAAAGAAGGGTGCTGTTGGAGCTTGCTGGCATAAACTCTCCACAATACTCCATTCATTGGCCCCAAACACAGGCTCTAACCCAGCCCCACTGAGGGATTGTCAGCAAGTCCCTACACCTCAGGGGCCTCCGTTTCTCTTCTACAAAAGGGTGATTAAAGGAACTGATCCAAAAAGGGAAAATTGAGAAATAGAGAGCTTTCTCAAATGTACATTAAGCTTTCACAAAAATTAATTGCAATTTTGAAGATAAAGATATTCACAATAGCAAAGCAAAGATTTTACACATACTTCCTCAGACTTCCATATGATAAAATTGGAGAGAAAGCCAGTACATCACCTATATGCACATGACCAGGCAAGAATAGAAGAAAGTTCTGTGATGGAACGATTAAGTTGAAAAGGCAACACCAAATATGGGGATGTTATGTTAAAGACAAACAAAAAAGAGATACGGGTACACAGCTAAAGCTGTATTGAAGGAACTCTGGTATCTTTCATGCTTATGGTAACAAGAAAAAGGGAAAAATTATCAACTAAATCTACACCTAAATTTTTTTTAAAGATATAACAAATTTTAAAAGGAACAGTAACAAATATGAAATCAAATAAATTAATTAGATAAGAGAATATCTGCTTAACATGCAAAACAGATTAAAAATGAACTAATATAATATTTACAGACTGCTAGTATAGCAAATTAAATACCCAAGAAAATACAAGAGAAACAAAAATCTAAAGACTATATAAACATAAAAATGTTTCAGTTATTCGGAAATACGATTCAAAGCTAAAATCAAATAAATTTTAAAATTAAAAGGAATTAACAATTTTGAATAAAACCAACACAAGAAGAAAATTCAGAACAACAGGAAAAGATTAGCAAAAGGGAAGGTTCATAAGAAATATAGAAAACCTATTCAATGAAGATTTGTAGAATGACTGAGTGAATTTTTTGAAAAAAGCACCTAGACTTGATATTGTTGTCATTAACATTTTCAACAGCAAGTAAATAAACAAAAATTCAATTCATTTTGTAAGGCAAATACGTTCACTTCCTGCCTACCTGTAAAGATAAAGATTACAATACAAAAAAGTTTTAAAGTTTTTGCCTCATACATAATTTTACCACTTTTGCACATGTATTTTCATTTTATTCTATTACTGGTACCATATTCTTATGTTGCAGAGTTGTATACTGTGCAACTCTTTTACATCCCTTCTTTTACAAATTGTATCTTAGTATTTTCCATGTTTATTTTAGGGTTTTCTTTTATTTTTTTCTTTGTTATACAAATTATAAATGTTCACATGAAGAAGTAACTAAAAATTTATGAGTAGTTCCACTACCTAAAGTTAGATAGATTGTAGATTGGTAGGTAGTTGGATACGTAGTACATACATATATACATACAGACATACATACATGGGTAGGTAGGCATACATTTGGATTTGGATTGGAATATACTTTTAAAAATTTTTTAAACTGAAGTATAATTCACATAACATAAAATTCACCATTTTAAAGTACACAATTTAGTGGTTTATAGTATAGTCACAATGTTGTACAGTCATCACCACAATAAATTTTAAAACATTTTCACCACACCATAAAGAAATCCCATACCATTAGCACTCCCCATTTCCCTCCCATCCTTCCAGCCCTAGGCAATCACCAATCTACTTTCTGTTTCTATGGATTTCCCTATTCTGGACATTTTATATAAAAGGAATCATACAATACATGACCCCTTATGACTGGCTTCTTTGTCTTAGCATAATGTTTTCAAGATTCATCCACATTGTAACGTGAGTCACTAATTCATTCCTTTTTATGGTTAAATAATATTCATATATATAACATATATGTCACATTTTGTTTATCTGTTCATCAGTTGCTGGACATTTGGGTTCTTTCCACTTTTTGGCTATTGTGAATAATGCTGCTATGAACATTCAAGTACAAGTTTTTGCATGAACATATGTTTTCAATTCTTTTAGGTATATATATAGTTGTAAAAGTGCCTGGTCATATGTGCTGGGTCATATCATAACAGTGCCATTTTACATTTCCACCAACAATGTATAAGGGTTCCAATTTCTCCACAACTTTGACAACATTTGTTATTTTCCATTTTTTAAATATAGCCATTCTAGTGGAGTAGTATCTAGTAAAGTGGCATCTTATTGTAGTTTTAATTTGCATTTTCCTAATGGCTAGTGATGATATTTATTGACCATATGCATATCTTCTTCAGAGAAATTTCTATTCAAGTCCTTTGCTCATTTTTTTACTTGGGTTATTTGTCTTTTTATTGTTGGGTTGTAAGAATTCTTTATGTATTCTGGATTCTAGGCTCTTATCAAATAAATGATTTACAAATATTTTCTCTCATTTGGTGTGTTGTCTTTTCACTATCTTAATAATGTCCTTTGATGAAAAAAGTTTTAAGCTTGGTGAAGTCCAAATTATCTATTTTTCCTTCGGTTGCTAGTCCTTTACGTATCATATCTAAGAAACTGTTGCCTGATACAAGGTCATGAAAATGTATACCTATGTTTTCTTATGAGAGTTTTATACTTTTAGCACTTACGTTTAGATCTTTGATCCATTTTGCATAAATTTTTGTATGTGGTGTGAGGTAGGGGTCTAACTTCATTCTTTTGAATGTGGTTAGCCAGTTGTCCCAATCTTCAAAACACTATTCTTTTCCCATTTAGTGATCTTAGCATCCTTGTCAAAATCAATTAACCGTAGATATATGGGTTTATTTCTGGACTCTCAATTCTATTCCATTGATTTGTCTACTTTTATACCAGTGCCACATTTTCATGATTACTGTAGCTTTGTAGTAAGTTTTGAAATTGAAAAGTGAGTCCTCCAGTAGAATATACTTTAACATTGTTTTGTTACTCTTTCACTTCAAAAACTTGAAAATATTCACATAACATGTCAACAAATACAATTCTATAGCATCAATTTAAATAAATGTGTAATATCCCACATGAATTTTCCATTAGTTATTTGACTAGAATTACAGCATATTGTTAGATTCATAGGTTATTTCCAATACTTGTTATAATAAACAATTTAATTTTTACTTATTAGAGGCTTATCTTGGATGCTATAAATGTATTTTCTTCTGAGTATATTTTTTTCATGACTTCATCCAATTCTCTATTAAGACCTTCAATCCAAGTAACTTGTAAAATCTCTTATTAAAGTGTAATATTAACCATTTTCTGTCATTCTTGCTATAAACAATTTCCTGTCCATTTTTTTCTCATTTATTTATTTTTTAAATTTATTTATTTTATTTATTTATTTTTGGCTGTGTTGGGTCCTCTTTGCTGTGTGTGGGCTCTCTCCGGTTGCGGCGAGCGAGGTGGGGCTACTCCTTGCTGCGGTGCACAGGCTTCTTATTGCAGTGGCTCCTCTTGTTGTGGAGCATGAGCTGTAGGCACGCGGGCTTCAGCAGTTGCAGCACGTGGGCTCAGTAGTTGTGGCTCACGGGCTCTAGAGCACAGCCTCAGTAGTTGTGGCGCACAGGCTTAGCTGCTCCACGGCATGTGGGATCTTCCCGGACCAGGGATCGAACCCGTGTCCCCTGCATTGGCAGGCAGATTCTTAACCACTGTGCCACCAGGGAAGTCCCTGTCTCATTTATTTTTAATTTACAGGAACGGAACAGCACCCAGGGCATCTTGCTGATTAGAATATTTTGGAAAAAAATGAAAACTGAAGGTAAGTTGATTCTTAATCTTTCAAAAGTGGCCTTTTATTCTGCTAGGGAGTTATAAACCCTTGTTATTTTTCTGTATTTATTTTGAAAAGTAATACATTCATCTAGTGCAAAATTCAAGAGATACCAAAGAGTAGCCAGTGAATAAATCTCCCCCCATCCCTGTCCAACAGCACCCAGTTCCCCTGTCTGTTACCAGTTTCCTCCATCCCAATATCTATCATCCATCCATCCGTCCATCCAATTGACATTTTCACGGTGCCTGCTCTGTGTGAAGACAACCAGGTACAGTTGTTCAGAGAGATTTAAATCCCATCTCTACCACCGGCAGCCATGGCCTTGGGCAGACCACTTGGTCAAGTCTCAGTTTCCTCATCTGTGAAATGAGGATAAAGATAATCACCTCATGCATCATTGAGAGGATATATATAAGGTAACCGGCAGAAGCCTGGGTGCTGTGCATACCACTGTGAAGCCAGATTTCATGTCCTCAAGAGCTCTGTTCAAGCACCCCTCTTAGGTCTGCATCTTAGTTCCCCCTTCTTGTTTCCTCCGCTTTGGATCAGGCAATTTTTGTGGCTGCCAACCTAGAATCTTTCATGTCCTCTCCTCCCACTGCAAGGAGGTCTGTCCACAGGGCCAGGCCCTGCAGACAGCCATGAGGTGGAAGCCTGGGGCTTTCCACTGCCTCATACTTTCCATGAGGATTTTTAACTAAATCCTCAAACATCACATTCACCAGTGTTATCTTGTCAGATGCTGTAAAAACGTTTGCACTTTTGTCTCAACATTATGGATGGCATGTGTTCAACCATGGGGAGAAAAGATAGACAATGAACTCACTCACCTTATTCAGGTGTCGTAGTTTTGTTCTTCTTGAAGAAAAACAGTCACTGAAATCTGTTTGAAAATACTGGTCAACATCTTCCCTACCAGCTATGCCATCTGTCTGCAGAGAAGAGCAAGTTTTTAGTCTGAAAATACCCATATCCAGACGTGGGGTTATTTTATTTATTAATTTATTTATTTTCTGGCTGCACCTCTCAGCTTGCAGGATCTTAGCTCCCCCACCAGGGATTGAACCCAGGCCCTGCCAGTGAAATTGCCGAGTCCTAACGGCTGGACCGCCAGGGAATTCCCAGTGGGTTTATTTTTTAACAAAGTGTTCTCGCTGTGTCACAGAACACACTAAGGAAACACACTCTGGGGAGGGGCACCTTCGGAAGATGGAGGGATTCTTGGAAGAGACCAAGGCAGGGAAGCTGGTGCGTTTGGGGGAGTTGCAGCCTGGAGGCCAGTCTCTCCCTCCATTCCTGCCTTTGGTTTCTTCTGCCACCAGGGAACTGCTACCTGTGAGGTGACCAGGTTGTCCCCATACCAGTCGTCCTCTGGAGGAAGCTGAGAGCTTTCCCCCCACCCCCAGCTAGGTCTCTCCACCAGCCCAATGTCTGGAGGTGTAGGCAGCCAGGCCCCAGAGGGCCCACCCTACCTCCCTTCTCTCCAGGCACAGTATAGATACACTTTATCTGGATCAGAGGAGCTGGACTAGCTCCACCCAGAACTGGGTTCTTAGTGAAATCTCAGCTGAAAATCCCATGGCCTTGTGTACCCAGTACATCCCCAGAAAGGCCTCCCAGGATCTAAGTCTTTAAATCTTTAGATCTTTCTCTTGGAACTGGCTGTGGGGGAGCCCCAAAGGGTCCATCTTCACAGCCAGGTGCTGTGACCGGTAAGACTGGCGAGGTGAGCAGGGAGTCACCAGGGCAGCAGCAGGAGGTGTCCATGGTTACCTGGCTGTGTCCATGGTTACCTGGTATAACAGATACCTTCTTTATATGTGCCTGTTTTATCCAGTTCATATATGGGAATTTTTAGCAATGCACTATTATTATTGCTTTAAATCTATTTGTCCGATCCAGATAGTTGAGACCTGCCTCTATAAATTTGGTCCATCTCAGAACCCCCTGTTCTATTTTTTTCAACCCATCTAGTCCTTTACCAGTAACACATCCTTCATTAGAATTTATAACACACTTTTGTATCTAGGAGGACATTTATGCCTTAAGACTTTTCTTCTTAAAAAACTTTTTGATCATTTTCATAAATTTATGGTTCCTGAGAAAATTTGGAATCAATTTTTCAGCAATCACAAAGATACTGAGATTTTGTTTGGAATCATGTTAAACTTATGCAGAACTTAGGGCAGAATTAACATCTTTATTATACTAAATCTTCTCATGGGGACACGTGATACAGCTCTCCATGTAGTCCAGTGTTCCTTCATATCCCATAACATTAAATTATGTTTAATTTTTGATATGGCTATTATTATTGGGCTTTTTAGATGTATTTGCTGATGGGTTATTATTGTCATATAGGAGGGTATTTTATTTTTATTTTTTTAAATGCATTTTGTATGGGGCCACTTTTATATTTCCTTTAAATGATCACTTCACTAAACCCAATAATAAGAATTGGAAAACAGGCGACTATATTATCATTATACGTCAAGATATTGCAGGGGGGTGGTGGTGTGGTGGTGTGATGAATTGGGCTATTGGGATTGACATGTATACACTGATGTGGATAACATTGATGACTAATAAGAACCTGCTGTGTAAAAAAATAAATAAAATAAAATTTTAAATATTAAAAAAAAGATATGACCATATATCAACCCTCCAAAAAAACCCAAAAAAAAATACCAAGAAAATAGTGAAAAACTATTAATACAATAAGAATATTTAGTTATTAGTCCAAATTTTAAATTAACATGTAAACATTAATAGTTTTATGTCAGCAATAACTGATAATAAAACATAATTTTTAAAATCCACAGCAAGAAAACATTGTTTTTTAAATCCCATTTGTTATGGCCACAAAAACTATAAAAAATCAAGAATAACTTAATAAAGATGTGTAAGACCTGTATGAGAAAACTTTAAAGCTATGGAAAATGGAAAAGCACAACTTGTCCCTGGATAGGAAAACTAAATATTGAAAAGATGTTAAATTGCCTTAAGTTTATGTGTAAATTCAAGAAAATGCCATAAAATCATAGCAGGATATTTGGTGGACTTGGGTAAATTTTTCTAAAGTTCTTCTGGAGAATAAATATAGAAGAAGAATAAAGAATTTCCTGAAAAAGAAGAGTATCTTGGGACTGATAGGCCCTACTAGATATTAGAACATATTTTTAAACCACAGTGAATAAAACAATATGGTCAGGAGTAAGCAGGCAAAGCAATAAAACAGAGTCCAAAACTTTACATAAGTATGTATGAGAATTCAGCATGAGAACAGTAAAAGTTTAAACTGGTGGGAGAAAAACTTAACGATTATGCTACAAAACTCAATAAATGGTATTGAGACAACTGGCTACCAATTTGGGAAAAAATAGTTGTATTCTTCACTTTAAACCCAAATAAATTCCAGAAAGAATAAAAATATAATTTTTTAAAGTATAGTGTGTCAAAATTAAAAAGTACATACAAGCACACCTCACTTTATTAGGCCTCACTTTATTGTGCTTCACAGATACTGCATTTTTTACAAATTAAAGTTTTGTGGCAACCCTGCACCAAGCAAGTCTATTGGCACCATTTTTCCAATAGCATTTGCTAACTTCGTGTTTCTCTGTCACATTTTGGTGTCACAATATCACTAACTTTTTCATTATTGTTGTATTATAGGGGTCTGTGTTCAGTGATCTTTGATGTCACTACTATAACTCACTGAAGGCTCAGATGACGCTTAGCATTTTTTAGCATTAAACTATTTTAAAATTAAGGTATATACATTTTATTAGAAATAATGCTATTGCACAGTTAATAGACTACAGTATAGAATAAACATAACTTTTATGTGCACTGGGAAATCAAAAAATTCATTAGACTAGCTTTATTACAATATTCACTTTATTATAGTGCTCTGGAACCAAACCCACAGTATCTCTGAGGTGTATGCCTGTAATATTTCTATAATTTCGTGTTAGAGTCACTGAAGAATGAGATTTTTTGCCTCTGGAACACTTTTCAAAATGTCAAGTGAATTTATCCTTTCCAGGGATGTAAACTTGTCCAAGGCATTGACTTATCATAAAAAATTTGGAGAGAAGCTCTGTTTTTCATAGGGACAATATCATAAAAAGGAGGTTTCTTGTGATTAGCTGAACTCAAAGCTCTCCGCCAGATAAGGTGAATTTTCAAAAGGCAATTACATCTCCAGGTTTTGTTCAATTTCAATGTTATGGAGGTACGTTTATGGACTTCATGAATCCATTCCTATTTCCCTAAGAAGCATCAATTATTTTTCACCATACCAAAACCAACGTAATGGGAAAGCCATAGGCTTCGCCTGCTTGGCAGATAAGTAAGATCACATGTACATTCATGCCTACATTACCCTGGTTTTGGGACCTCCCTGCCTTGCCAGCAGGAAGGCCAGTTGATTTGTAGGTGAAACATTCCCTAATATGTCAGGTCCTCCTGTAGTGCTTGGATATGTCCCTGAATCTGTCCTCCTGGAGCTCCTCCAGCTGCCTGCTGGGGAAGCAGAAATCCCGACAGTCCCTCAGGGACAAAAGACTTAACCACTTCAGGGCCCCACCCCATCTCCACTCCCATCCTCAGCCTCACTCACTAGCTTTAGTGCCTCCAGCCCTGTAGCCCAAACGCCCGAGGTCCCTGGCTCTCCTGGTCACGGTGCAACTGCAGCTCCAGCCACAGGGAGAGCCCCAGCAGTGCCTCTGAAACAAAGTCCCTATACTAGTGCCTGATTTCTGCCACCTCTGCTGCCACCTTGGAGATTAACACTCCCACGGGGGTCCTTAGATGAGAAGGGAAGGGAGAGGCTGCCTCGCCATGTTGCCAGGGTGTCCAGGGAAAGCACCAGCATCCCAAGGCAGCACAGCCTTTCCTGTTCACACACAACCAACCCCCCGGTCCCACCCGTGGTGCCAGCAGGCTTGGATGACCAGAGATGGGAGTGAGCTCCTGCCTGGGAAGACTCAACTCCCTACACTGGGGCACAGAAACCCCAGTGTGACCTCAGGCTGGGGGTTGCTTTCAGGACTCCTGTAAGTCCTCGTGCTGGTTGTTCTCCACTTACCGTCTCACCTCCCAAATCCATTCTCTTCATTCTCTGCCCTGCTCGGCCATGTTCTGGCAGTGACTGCTTTCTCTGGTTACAAGTACTATTGAAAGGCCCCTCTTTCATGTTCCAGCTCTCCGTCACTATCCCCTATTAATCCCCTTATCGTGAATAGTCCCCTCACTAAATTCTCCCAGTTAAACCCTCTGAGTTGCCGTGAACCTGACTCCAATGCCCCTCACCCCAGGATGCTTGGGCAGACAAGTGACTCCTAAAAATGATGAAATAGACCATCCTATCAGTAGAATAACTGAAGATTGAGTCACATTTAATCTGATTTAGAAAGGTAGAAAAATGTACCATTTCTTTTTTTTTTTTTTAACTTCCCTCTTTTTTTATAATTTATTTATTTATTTTTGGCTGTGTTGGGTCTTCGATGCTGTGCGTGGGCTTTCTCTAGTTGCGGCAAGTGGGGGCTACTCTTCATTGTGGTGCGTGGGCTTCTCATTGCAGTGGTTTCTCTTGTTGTGGAGCATGGGCTCTAGAGCACAGACTTAGTAGTTGTGGCGCACGGGCTCAGTAGTTGTGGCTCGTGGGCTCTAGAGCGCAGGCTCAGTAGTTGTGGTGCACAGGCTTAGTTGCTCCGCGGCATGGGGGATCTTCCCAGACCAGGGCTCGAACCTGTGTCCCCTTCATTGGCAGGCAGATTCTTAACCACTGCACCACCAGGGAAGTCCCCAAAATGTAGCATTTCTTGCATGTCAGTGTTGCAGAGCAAATGTACACTGTGACCCAAAGTTGGACCGCTGTGAGCAGTCAGGCTCTCTGTCAACTGGCCACTCTGAGCCCTCTCGTATTCTTCATCACTCCGTGAAGAGATTTCAGGTGCATACGATTGTTTGTCACCCTTCACTAATGCTGTCTCCTTGGCTTCGGCTCCAGGGGCAGAATCTAAACCCAGTTGCTCAGAGAGGAGCCCAGTTCCTCACACAGATCTGGAGTTTGCTCCTTAACCCGCAAGTCCCCGGACCAGGCTGTTTTGGTTACAGAGACATTGATCAGATATAATCTCAAGCGGAGTAAAATGGTTGGATTCTGCCCTCCTTTGTCTTTAAGTTGTATTTTAATGACTTGATGTCTCTTTTAGATAAGCTGGATGCTCACCTCTCCCAACTGCGACCCACAGAATACTGCACTAGAGAAAGTGAAAAGTTACACATCCTCCTGTGACGTGGACTGACTGCCATGAGTTAGTATGGACTTAGTAAATGGTGAGAGCTGCTACCTAAGTACTGCCAGGAAGAGATGGCTAAACGTCAGTAATTTTAAAACATCATGCTTTCTGGACAAAGTTTTCTCAACTGATGACAGGCTTGTAGCTAAACAACTTAATAAAGGAATTCAAAAATTTTAATTACTGGGTCTAGCAGTGTGTTCCGTAAATAACACTAGCCTGGAGGTTTCATCAAGAAATACTAATTGTCTAAAGTTAGATGTTTTATGTTTTATTTGGAATTTTTAAACGATTGTAGTAGGTGATTGGTAACACCTGCATTAAAATTTTCCATATTAAAAAATAAAGCTGGATCCCTACCTCACACCTTAATAAATTCCAGATGGGTTAGAAGTAAAAACGTACACATAAACCAACACATACAAAACTCCATAAAAGTACTAGGGAAAAGAGTGATGTTTATTTAATCTTGGGAGGTGAAAAGATAGACCTTTCTAAAAATGACACCAAAGCTAGAAACCATTAAAAAAATATGATGGATTTGACTATATTAAAATCTGAGACTTCCATATGGTATTCACATGTATTTAAAAGTCAATGCAGAAACTGAGAAACAGCATTTTGACATGTGAGAAGCAAAGGCATAATGTTCCTGATATATAAAGAGCCATTACAAATCAGTTAGGAGTAAAAGAATACTCCAGTAGGAAAATGAGCAATGGATATGACGTGGAAATTGACCAAACTTTGCAAATGGCCAGTGACTTCATGAGAGGATGTTCAACCTTACCTGTAGCCGAGGGAAGATTTAAAGAAGAAGAAAGGAAAAAGAAAACCACACTTGCCACCACCACAGCAAAACTCCTGGGATGGTCTTTCCTTAACCACCAGATGAAGAAAGGTGCAAAAGATTGTAACACCCAGTGTTAGGGAGAGTTCTGAAAAGGGCTTTTCACACTGCTGGTGGGAAGGGTGTAAGTATATACAACTTTTTGGAGAGAAGTTGGTCAATATGTATCAGAAACCTTTTTAAATGGATGTTTTTTGACCTAGTAACACTCCCGTTACCCCGATCTGGCCTTGAGGGAAGGGACACAGTTTCCTTTGACTGCGTAATCCAGAACATAGGACTGGCTCCTCCTAATTTCCCCAGCAGAGCAAAGGCCAGGCTGCCTGAAGTTGCCGGTGACTGGACTGACAGCACAGCACAGACAGCAACATAACAGCCACCGCAGGCCCAGCCCCAGGCCAGGGTCACTCACTGGAAGCCCCTGCTTCCATTTGGCCAAGGGCAGTCATCACCCCTCTCCAGAACTGGCCCCGGCCTCTCCTTACAGCAAAGCCAGGCCCCACTGACCCAACCATCAGCTTCAGAGAGAGGATATCTTTCCACCATCCTCCCCATTCTTCACTTCCTGCCCCTGCAGCTGGGTATTTCCTCCAGCCTACTGGGTTGGGATCTGATTCTCTGGCCCCGTTAAGATAATCACAATATACTGCAAGATCTAAGCTCATCTGTGGTCATGTTCTTGCATTGATAATGGTAAAAATATGGAAACAACGTACAAATCCAACACTAAGAAAGTGACTAAGTAAACTGAGACCTCCATACATTAAAATGCCATAGAAAATGATGACATACACCTATATATATTTACGTGGAATGAAGAGGATAGGAGAATTACATGAGTCAATCCAAGTGCTCAGGACAGGACCAGCCACATAGAACGTGCTCAAGAATTGTGGTTAAGTGGAAAAAGAGGCGACAAAACAGTGTTATGGTTCAAAAGCATTTTATTATTAAAATATCTGCATCTTTATGTGTATATATACATAGAAAAATATGTGGAAGGGTACAAACTGAAATGTAAGCAGTGCCTGTTTCGGGGTGGTGGCTTACACATCCATTTTCACCATTTATATTGTCTGTGTTATAATGATCATGTAATACTTTATTTCTTCAGACTGATTCAGGGAATGGACACAAAAAAAGATTTCAAGAATTTTCTGGTCAACCTTACCTTGATGTGAAAAATCTTGACACGTGAACTTGGTGATGCAGCACAGGTTACCTATGAATCAGGAAAAAGAAAAACTATTTTAATTTTTCAAAAGTTAGAATATAATAAAGAACTTTCATAATTTTTTAAACATTACCATGTTTGAGGCCCACTCGGAGAACTGTGACTATGGGAAGTCAACCCCCTACCACCCCCTGGTCTGGAGGGGACCAAATTCCTTTCTGTGGAAAGTTCAACTGCCCTCAGGTGTTTGCCCAGGTTCTCCCAGCTTCAGTGCAGCAGGAACCCTGAGATTGAACCCCACAAGCAGCTCTAGGCTGACCACCTTATGCACTACAGCAAAGAGATTTCTTCCTTGCCAGCTCCAGAGAGGGAAAAATCCCTGGAAGTTCTTTGAAGGGCCTGGCTTGGGCCACATACCCAGCCCCGAGTCAATCATGTAGCCACGGGGATGCAACCTGTTGTAGAAAACTGTTGTTCTTCAATTCCCACTACCTCTTACCCTTACCGTTACCTCTTACCCATTGATTTGGTGATGGTAATCAAATCTCCTTTGGAGACCCATTCTTCCCTCACTTGTCAGGGTTCTTTTGGGGCTGTCAATCTCCATACCCCACCTCTGGCCCCAGAGACGTGCACTTGAGCTAAAACTGGCCAATCTATGAAAAACCATCTTCCCGGCCACAGTGATTGGGGACTCAGACAAATGGGGCCAGGCGGTTCTTTTCTAACATTCGGTCTAGATATCAGAGGAAGATATCTGAAGGTGTCTCCATCCTCGCCTCCATCCCCCAGCACGTGGAGAAAGGTTCCCTACAGTGGGAGAGAATACAGTCATTACACAGAGGCAGAGGAGAGCTGTGGGGAGAAAGAGATGTGGCATCACGTTTAAATCACTGTGCCTGGCTGTGATTAGCTAATAGCCACCCTCCTTGGGCTTCCCAGTTATGCAAACAATAAAGTCCCTTACAGCTTGAGCTGGGTTTCTGTCATAGGCCAACTCAGGGGCCTGGGCCTGGTGAGATCTGAACCATGTGCCTATGTCTGTGGCCAAAGGGATAGGTCACTGAGATTGGTACACCCCAATAAAACCACAGGGTGGGAGTAGAGGAAGATTTCCCCCAAAGAAGGGGGGCTGCAGAGGGACAGAGCAAACAATAATAGCCAAGCAAGTATGGAAACGTCATTTATCAAATAAATGGGGGTTTTATCCACTCCTAGTAGTCTATCACAAATCGGTTGCCGAAAAATAAAAGTACATAGAAAATTTAGTTAATAAAGTTCGATATATTAAACTTTGTACCCTACAGAGAATGGTCCTATTTTTAAGTACCCATTAAATCTTTATAAAAATAACATATATACAGGTACAAAGAAAATCTCAGTAAAGTTCAAATCTTAGAAATATTATAAGTTCTATTCTCAGACCACAATGCAATAAAATTAAAACTCCATAAGAAAAGTTTAAATGAAAATAAAATACAACTAATTAAAATTAAATTTAATTTTATACAAGTTTATAATGTAATAATAACGTTTATATGGAAAAGCAAGTTTCCAGGAATTTTTTTAATTTGAAGGCAAAACCAGGGAAATACCAACCAATCTATAGAACATATGTGGCAGTTGTCAAAACTTTATGGTAGAGCAGATGTGAACACATTTATTTGCATTTAATATATAACAAATCACATGAAAATAAAACGATGAAAAAAATTATCACTACGTTCATACGGGAAATGGATAATAATAACGTGTGAATAGCAAACTCTTATTCATACTATTTACCAGAGAACATTCCAGACAGGTTAAAGTTAACTACACACATGTATACACGTACACAACCATTAAAAAAATAAACCCACAACAGAAGAATATAAGTGTTTGCTCACCCAGTCTACTGAGACAGTGATGTCAGGACAAAGCGAGGGTTTCAGAGCAAACAGACCTCTGAGTTTCGGTTCCACCTGAGGTGCTTACTCAAATATTTAACATCTGTGAGCTCAGTTTCCTATCTGCACAATATAGGTAAAAATACCCAATTCACAAGAATCAAAGCCACTTCGTGGCCCACACTTTAGCCTCTGTAATGGACTTGCTCGGGCTGGGTGCTGGGGTTGCAGTGGGGCACCTTTAAGAACAGATGCCCCTGGGGAGAAAGGTCTGAGTCAAGTAACCACACAAGCATATAATTAAAGTATGGGAGGCTATGAGAATAGATTATATTTTTTAAATTTGTAAACATCGCAATATAAACATACAGAAAAGCAATGGAGTGAAAGAACACTTCATGATAAATATGAACAATAATATCAAAATATTTATGAAACTGATAAAATCATTTAGAAACTAGAGGGAGACAAGGCAACACTGAAGGTCTCTGGCAAATACGAGTAAAACTGAAGCATTAGCAGAGGACTTGGACAAGAGTACCCTAAATATGTACTCCAGGTCACACCCATCGGCCCAGAGCAGGTGAAGAGCCACCAAACCACAGTGCGCTCACATCATCCGACTTTTCAACGAGCAGTTCCTCTGACTGAAGAAACAGAGCAAGAGAGGAAGGGAGAGAAGGAAGGAAGGAAAGAAGGAAGGGAGGGAGGGAGAAAAGAGAAAAACCCTATTTGTATCGAGATGTTTTTACCTGTATAATTTGTAAGCACACGACACTTAGCCCAAATCCTGCCTGTGAACTACTAATATTGCAGACTACTTAGATCCATGGAAAAGGTTATACAAAATAACATTACATGAAAAAGCTGATCACAAGATATTAAGTGCACACTGATTCTAACTAGGCACGAATTTTGCCGGGAGGATCTGAAAGCCTAGGCGAGAAGTAGACAAGTCATGTGATATTGGTAGAGGTATTTGTACACTTGCCGTAGGTTTGACATTTCTGTTGATCTTGCACTGTATCATTGGGTCAATATTCTATTTTTTAAAAAAGGATTGATTTTAAAAAAGAACCTTCACAAATGAGCTTATTTACAAAACAGAAATGGAGTCACAGACGTAGAAAACAAACTTATGGTTACCAAGGAGGAAAGGGCGGGGGAGGGATAAATTGGGAAATTGGGATCGACATATACACACTACTATATATAAAATAGATAACTAATAAGAACCTACTATATAGCACAGGGGACTCTATTCAGTACTCTGTAATGACCTATATGGGAAAAGAATCTAAAATAGAATGGATATGTGGATACGTATAACTGATTCCCTTTGCTGTACAGCAGAAACTAACATAACATTGTAAATCAACTGTACTCCAATAAAAATTAATTTAAAAAATAAAAATAAAAAAGAACCTTCATCATTCTAGCCAAATAAGCTCGATGTTGCCCAGGTCATCTCCAGGCTGGATTCTGGAGAGTTCCTCAGGCCGAGATTTCCAAGCGAGCGAGAGCAGATCTGTGAAGGGCAGAGGCCTGGCAGGGCAAGCAGCAGGGGCTCCGCCTGCAGGACACAGCTGCCCGCTGCACCTGGCCTGGGGAGAGTCTTATCGCATGAGCTCTTGTGAAAGCCCCACGCCTCCAGGTCTCCAGCAAACATTTGCCGTTCCTTTCCTGTCACCACCCAGCTCTGCCCCTGTGCCCATGAGCTCATCGCCGCGGGGCAAGTCCTCCTGAGGTCAGATAACTGCCAGGGGCAGCTCCTTTCCCAGCCTCCTGGCCCTGCCCTGCCCCCCAGGGAGACACGGGGCTGCCCTGACTCCTGCTCTGTGGTTCCCCACAGAACAGAGAGCTGTGTGAGCTCGACTGAAGTCCTGGGGGTGAACAGGCCCTCCCATCCAAGCGCCGCCCGCCCTCCCAACCCCCCATCATGGCCTTGCCTTGTTCTGGGGACTGCTCAGCCCCTGGGACCAGGCAGACCCCTGTCCACGTCTGAGCCACTGTCCTGTTTCTGTCTCAGTCTCTGACTCTGCGGCAGCCCTGGACCCAGCAGCCTCCCAGGTGGGTGTCAACCAGAGGAGATGCTGGGAGAGGGGAGTTGAAAGCTGTGAGGATCCCCACCCGAAGGCAAAAAGGGAGGCTGTGCCCCGCCGGCCCAGGTTCTCGGCCCCTTTTCCCTGGCAGCTTTAGCCCCGCCCCCATCCTCACCCACCCACCCCGGCTGGTGGGGGAGGGCTTCTCCATGTGGGTCACAGCTGATTCGATCATGGAGCTCAGGTGTGAGGGCCAAGCCCCCAAGCCCGTAGCTTGCGGGAATCCAGGGTGGTCCCAGGGGTCCTTCTCTCAGGGTCTCCCTGGCCTGGCTCTTTTCCCATGTACGAGACTCCCTGCCTTGCCCTGTCAGAAGCCCGGCCCAGCCCACCTCCCATGCTGGACGGCTGCAGCCCCAGACCACCTGATGCACGCCGCCCACCACGGCCGCACACACACGGAGGGCTGGTGTCCTGTCACTAGAGCTCTCCGTCTCCCCAAACCAGTGTTCCCCACCCATCCAGGCCTGTCTTTCCCAGACCTCCCAGGAATTAAACAGGAAAGAATGAGAAAAGGGGACAGTGCCGTGGCAGAGAAATGGCCGCTGACAGATATGACAAAGGCCCCAGAACTCGAAGCCCCCCACCCCGTAGATGGGCCCCGGCGGCGGAGGAGCCGCGTCCTCGTCTTGGCCAAGCCTCTCAGCACATTCCCACGGGAGCCGCGCGGCGCAGCGTGGAGACAGCTGTTCCTCTCGGCAGATGTGCTCGCGGGGAGCGGGGTGCTCGCTCCCAGCCCGATCGTCGTGACTCGCTGGAGTCCAGCCAGCTCACCCATTAGGCCCTGCAGCCTGCTGAGCCCTGTGTGGGGCTGAGGGCAGAGCCAGGAGTCGGTCGGGGCCTCCACGGCCCCATCTGCGAAGTGGGGCGGCTGGTCGTTTCGCCAGCTCCTTCCTTCTGCAAGGACAGAGGCTGTGTCTGTCCCTGCTGCCCCCTGAGGCTTAGTACGGTGGCCGCCTCCAGTCTCTGTGCACTTACCGAGCACCCACTGTGTGGCAGGCGATGTGCGGAGAGCTGGGGCGACTGAGACAGACAGGGAGGTCCCTGAGAAGCTGACAGAGGGAGAGAAGGAAACCCCACTGGTATTAGGGCTGTGGGACCCCAAGGCTGGGGCCCGCACTGTCTGTGCTGAACTGGAGGACAGGCCCGTGGGAATCAGCCAGCCCAGGAAGAGACTTAGTGCTCACAGGGACATCACACCAGAGATGCCACATCATTTCAGGTCCTAACCAGGCCCTTCTGCCAGAAACCAGGCTGCCTTGGCGGGTCTCCTGCCCCAGCAGGGCTCAGAAACCAGTCCCAAGGGTCACACACCTGGGTTCTCAGTGAGCAGCCCTGGCCATACCACCCCAGTCTGACAGCTGCTCTGCTGCCCTGCGGGAGGCACCAGATGAAAACTCAAGGGGCAAAGAGAAGGTGGCATGCCCACGGTCCACGCGGGGTCTGGCACCTGGAGCTATGGGGCCGGAATGACCAGAGTATGATGCTTAATCCCTCTGAGTCAAGATCCCTAGGGGTAAAAGGAAGGTACAGGACTCCAGCCTCTGGGTTCCTTGATCTGGGCACTGTTCTCTGAAGCCCGGTGCCCCTTCTCCCAGCCCAGCATGCAGACTCCCAGCCCTCCCACCCGCCTTTCCTGGCTCAGCCACCACCCAGCTTTCTGGATTTTCTCATAACACATCACTCACCACTCTGTGTTTCTCTTAGCTCCGTGAAGCCTTTCCTGCTTGAGAAACACATTTGGACGTAATGGGGTAAGAAGGTGCTGAAGTTAGAAACATTTGCTTCATTTAGTAAATATGTATGAGCATATGTCACGTTCATTTTACCAGAGTGACCTCTCCCCCACAGGCTGCGAGCTCGGGTCAGGGACTGTCTAATTCTATAGAGTCAGCGTGGTATTTTTATCATCAAGACAACATGGCCAGCACAGGCAGCCTGGACCCAATCATCAAATGTTGTCCTGACAATTTGCTTTCTGTTTCCACAGGGGAGCTGCTCAGTCCTTCCTAATTGTCTTCTCTATGTGTTGTCCCCTTTGCCCTTGTATCCATCACTGAAGGTGGAGGAAGAAGGCTGATGTCTCCAGATGTCCTTACCCTCACATCAGGAGCTGTCAGGGTGCAGCGAGGCTCTGGCAGACTGGTTATTCCAGGAATGAAATTTTGGAGAGGTCAAGCTGTGGGCACCAGGGCCTGGGTAACTGTGGGATCATTCAGGGTACTTACTTGTAAGCAAAAAAGCCTGACTCTGAAAAAAAAAAAAAGCCTGACTCTGGCTGGGTGAAGTAGAAAAGGAATTTATTTAAGGGGTATTGGGTGGTGGAGAAGGCTTGGCAACAACCCATCCAGGACCAATCAAGCTGCAGAACAGATCTAGCGAGGTCCTCAGTGCCGGCCCTGCCACCAACATTTATGATAACACTGTGTTGGTGACAGCCCTGACCCAGGACAGTGGATGCTACCACACTGCCCCTGTGCCCTAGGAAGTGCTCTTGCAGTGTGTCTAAGAGTGTTCTGCATGGCCCTGGATTCTCTGAAGCAACGGCTCCTCATTTAAAACCCAGGGCTGGCCCATCTGGCTGGGGGACTCCAGGTCACACACCAATGTGTTCTGTAGGGGTGGTTAGACAAGCAAGCATTTGACAACTCAGCTTCTGCAGTAGGCTGAGAGCTAGGCGGCAAAAACCCACTGACCTGTATCCACTACACACAGGGCCTGTCTCCCCTTTTTACCATATCCAAGGACCCCAAGACTCCAAATCAGCTACTTGATCAGAAGTCCTAAACCCTGCTCAACTCTAAGCTGGGGCCTTCTCTCTTAAATTATTTCACCCACAAGGCAAAACAGGTCATCATTGGTGGGGAAGGACCCTTCTTCTTCTTGCCCAGCCTGCACTGGGACACAGGGACCTTCCTGGGCGATCCAGGAGAAAAGTTTGTTGTGTGGTGTTGCACGTTGGGCCCAGAAACAATTCACACAGGCACAGGGGTGGTTTTCAAACAATTTATGGGCTTTGGGCTTAAAAGTGTTTTCTAATCCCTGTAGAGACCAGATTGCAAAAATGGATGTTCCTCCAACCCTGTTAGCATCTGGCTTGGTCATGACGCTCTCTTGCTAGTGTTCTCTGGTCATTCTCGTTTTAGAAATTGACTGCTCCCCACAAAGTAGTTGGTGGTCACACACTCCTGGGGCAGAAATCTGCAGAGGAGTTTCTGGCTTGGAAAATCCAAAGACGTGGCTCCTTGAGCTGCCTGGTGGCCCTGGCTCACGGCAGGCCCGTCCTGTGGTGCCTTCCGTGAAAGTGCAATGTTAAGAGACTTCTGTAAGACACTTGGGGCGGCTTCTGTCCACAGGGTGAAGCCCCCTTCCTTGAAGACTGTGACCTCCAACAAATCTGAAACACTGTCTCTAAGACCAGACAATAGACAGCCTCCTCCCGGTACATACCAAGAGGGTAGGCTCACTGCAGGGACCCCCCCTCCCAGGACAGCAAGGAGTAGCTCCCTGCTTGGAAAAGCTCCATATGGCCAATATTTTACCAGAACCCAGCCAAGGCAAGCTCAGTCCCCAGGGCGCAGAGCCTGGCAGCAGATCCATTCCCTCTGCAAACATCTGGTGCATGCACCACGCTAAGGTCGGGATGCGGAGCCATCTTTTGCTGGGAAGGTCCCTCTCCTTCACCTCCCTAATCACTTTCTCAGGGTTTAAGCTTCAGCCTCTACTCCCTCACCTGCCTGTTGATAGTCACAAAACGAGCAGTCGTTTCCCCCAGGGAACTGAGCCTATCTGTAGAGCCTATCTGTCTTTTATTCTTGAAAAGGGAAAAAAAGGCAGGGTGGTGGTGAGGGATAAACTCTAACGTCATGCGCTTGCGTACGACAGAGGGGTTGGAGGCCATCTGGAGCAGGTGCTGGCAGGGCCCCTGGGAAAGGAGAAGCAGGGCAGCTGGCTCATCAGGTGGGAGTGTCCTGGGGTCAAAGACCTCATGGCACGACGAAGTTAAGGTTTTCTGGAATTTCTGTCCCGGGAAGGACGGATGATGCTTCCTTGGCCTCTGGCTCCTCTCCTAAAGCCAGGCCCGACAGGTGCAGGACTCCTGGAAGAGGTACCAAGCTCAAGGAGACCTGGCCAGGCTGTGCCTCTGCATCCTCCGTGGGTCCCCACCACCAACAGATCTGGGGAGTCTCAGGAGCGCTGGACCCTCCCACCTGGGAGTGTGTCTTGTGCAGTGACATTCAGATCCCTCTTCTGCCCCAGCTGCTTCCTCCTACCTTCGTCTAGGACTCAGAAACCTCTTGTCAGGCCTCCTGACTCATCTGCCCCTATCCAGGAGGCAGGGAAGGCTTTTTCCCAAATACAGATGGTGAAACTGAAGGCTCCAAGCAGTGATGAGATTGGCGAGGGTCCCGCTGCAATTTCCCTGCCGCCCTCCATGAGATCTGCTCACCGCCTGTTCAGTGTCCTCTCTGGGAAGTTATGCAGCTGGAAAGGGGCCCCTGGGATGAAATAATTGCGGAGAAAACAGATGGACAGCAGAGCAATCCTCCCCTCGTCTGTGTGCCTGAGAATCCTCTGCAGGGCCAGGAGGGGGCGCTGTTACACAGGGAGCTTGTTTCCCTGCTCCTGGGGAGGGGAGGTGGACAATCCTGTCTTAGCCACCCCTTCCCCAGCCTCCAAAAAGGCCTTATGAGCACTTTTCTCATCTCATCGAGGCCCACTCTTACCTCCTATAGGATCCTGGTAGTGGACTGAACCTCGACTCTGCCCCAGTAGGGCCCATCAGTGGTAGGCACAAAAGTCTTACCTTGCCCTCGTGGAGGAAGGGAAAAAGAGAAGAGGGGCCCACAAGAACAGAGTCTTTTCTCTCCATGTCCTTTCAGAGGTCCAGGAGGGAAAGTCCTAGCTGTGCAACTCTCTGATGCCTGGAGTTTGGCACACCGGCCTGGCTCTGACTTCTCTCTCCCACTCCCTCTCTGTGTCCCCTGACAACTGATCACCCTCCTTCGGCCCCATCTGTCAACCTACTCCCCCAGCCTACTCTTGCCTCCTCTGGGCACTCCTACCTGAAGCCCCTCCCCCTTCTTTCCCTAGCTCTGGGCACTCATGTTTTCTTTTACTGCACTCTGCTAAGCCTGGGTGCGTTCCTCCCAGTAGCCCAAAGGGAATCACTCTGTTTTCCGTCTGGGTTTCCCTCCTCTCTCCTTTCTCTCCTCCTGCCTGCCGGGTCTCCTTTCCCAGCTCAGCACAGACTTTTCCTTCTCCAGGAAGCCTGCCCTGCTAGCCCAAGCTGGGGGAGCTGTCCTCCCTCCCTGCCATTGTCCTTTTGGGCCTACAAAGCTAGCGCCTGTTGCCTGGGTGGAGGGGTGTCTTCCCTGCCAGGATGGAACCCCACAGGCTGCACGGATGCTCAGTGAATACTTGGGGAATCAGTGGATGGATAATTGACAAACGACAAGATTCCCCACAGAACTGCCAGGCTCCTGAGGCCCAGTGGCCTTTTCTCTCTCCTTTGCCATTAGGAGGAGTTTTCACACTGAGCGTTCAATAAAGTGCCACAAACAGTTCATGTTCAGCGGCTCAGTGGGTCCAACTTTCCCAGGCCTGGCCCCTGGGGCCAGAGCAGGAAGGAGCAAACCTCATGAGCGGAAAGCAGGGAGAAGTGACCTGGGCCCCCAGTCTAGGCCTAGGGGAGAGAGAGAGCCTTCTCTGCAGCTTCCTGGGCAAAGAAACCAAGGAGGAGTTGAAACCTTCAGTTGCCAAGGCGGTCATGCGCTGGTTCTCTCCTTCCCTGAAGGTCCCTCCAGCATCATCCTCCCACTTCTACCCATCCCACCTCCCAAGCCCAGGCTAAGCAGGAACTGCTCCATGGTCTGCCCCAGGGAAGCCTCATGCCGCAGTTAACTCTTCCAGGATCTGATCTGCCCCAAATGACCACAGGCCAGTGGTCAGAAGTGAGGGCTCACCAGAAGATTCCTCTTCCACAGAGGGGAGGTAGAGTCCCGGGTGTTGGTTCTGTCCACACTGGGGCGGGGTCAGTTTATTGTATTTAGTCGCAAAGCTCAAAGAGAGAGGAGACCTAGATGGTTACCCAGCTGTCACCAAGAAGACAGGAAGAACCAGCCTACAGATATTCGGACAGAAGGAGGTGCCCATGGGACACTGGAAGCTCCCAACCTGTCCTCAGTAAGGGGTTTCAGAGGATGTACCTCTTGCCCCCTGGAAACCAGTCCAGTGTCTGGCTCAAGAATCAATCTGGGGCTTCCCTGGTAGCACAGTGGTTGAGAATCCGCCTACCAGTGCAGGAGACACGGGTTCGACCCCTGGTCCGGGAATATCCCACATGCTGCGGAGCAACTAAGCCCCTGAGCCACAACTACTGAGCCTGCGCTCTAGAGCCCGTGAGCCACAAGTACTGAAGCCCGTGTGCCACAACTACTGAAGCCCGCTCGCTCTAAGGACCGTGCTCTGCAACGAGAGAAGCCATCGCAATGAGAAGGCTGCACACCGCAACAAAGAGTAGCCCCCAGTCACCACAACTAGAGAAAGCCCGTGGGCAGCAGCGAAGACCCAACACAGCCATAAATAAATAAATAAATTTATTTATTTATTTAAAAAAAAATCAATCTGCCTGGCTCCTTAAATCTGTATAAACAAAGCAAGTCTCAAAGAAGTTCCAGATTGGTAACATTCCTCTCCGTCCAGTAGACAAAGAGGAGACGGGACTTCCATCGTCCACCTGGAGCTCCCTCCCTCTTTCCCTTCTTATACCTCTTCCTTTCTCCTCAAATGAAAGAGTGGTGCCCCTCTATGGGTGTTACCATGCGAAGGCAATCAGGCTGGCTGCCCGGAGGTGATGAGTCAACTCACCAGGATACAACGGATGCCCTGCTGATGTCTGGATCATCTTGGAGTTCAGGAAATTCTGCTACCCCAAACTCAGGCCTCTGGTGTAGGTTATTTCCTAAACAAAGGGACCTGCACTTTCCCGCGCAGAATGCCAGGGTGGGGAAGAGAAAGCAGATGGTTTGGCATTGCCTCCCGGCTCTGGGCTCAGGCTTTGCTGTGGGATCCACCGCATGACACTTGGTTCTCCCGGCCCCTCTTGATTCCTGTGGCGTTCCCGCGGGGGGGCGCAGCTTCCTTTCCTCGCAAAAGGTCGTCCAGGTGCCTCCAGCCCTCAGGGTAGTCTTGGTGCTTGGGGTCCGCAAGCACTCCCCTACCCTCCGCTGTCCAGCCGAGTCCCCTGCTCCGGAGGCAGTGGAGTCATAGATTCCTGCATCTCACTCAAGTCTTACGGTTCTCTGCCTCCGCGGCCCATCCCGAAGGACTCCTCAGAACCCGAGGGACCGAGACGCCCTGCCCAAGGAGAGCAAGTCGTGAGCAGCAGCGATACTTGGGCGTGTTCCGACAACTATGGTAGGGACCACTCTGAGGCAGAAAACGCGAAGGCGACCACCTGTTATGGCTCACAGAAACCAGACTGGGCTCGGGGCTGGGTAAAGCTCCCTCCCCAGACTGTGCAGGTGCACAGGCCACTGGAGGGACAGCCACACGCTGCGGATCCTCGAGTGGGTGCAGTCGAGGTCAGGCGCGCACCCGTCGGTGCAGAAGGAAGCCATCTGGCGGGTCAGACCCGGGGACGTTCTGTAGGGCCGGCCCGGGCTGAGGGCGCACTTAGAGCCACAGCGGCGGGCCCAAGATGCTGCCGCACACACGCATGAACCCTCGCATCTCGTTCGCGTTTCGCTCCCAAACACACCCGCAGGCGAAAAGCTCGCACTGTCCGGTGAAGGACTTGCGCTCTCCCCTGCGGCCCCGGGCAAACCCCGCTCTCTCTGTGCCTACCCCCCGGACCTCTGGCCCCATCCTCTACCTCCCCAAGCTAAAGGCGTCGGTGCGATCTGAATTACTGTCCCGGCGAGCAGGTGAAAGGTGGAGCCGCAGCGCCAGGCCTCGCGCCTGTCAGGTGCCCCGGGAAAAGATTGGCAACAAGGCAGATCTGCGTGGATTTCGCGCTGTGCCAACTTTCTGGCTGTGTGACTTTGGGCAAGTTACTTAATTCCTCTGAGCCTATCTTTGCACTTGCAAAGAGGGAAACTGATCCTTTCCAGGAAGAGCGTGTGTGCTGAGGTCCAACCTTGTGCGCAGGGCAGCGGGCGCACAAACGCTTGGCATGCCAGAGCGCGCTCCCTGCAATTCGAGTTCCCTTGTGCGCGCCGCTTTGCAGTTTGGAGCGCAGTCGGGAGAGAGCCCGCCGAGCCGCGGGATCCCTCCGGGGTGGGATGAGGCGGGGGGGCAGAGGGGGAGCCCCCGCGGACCCCTCCCGGCCCTCGGCGCGAGTGCCATTGGCCCGGGCGGCCCTGTGGGCGGGAGGATGACATCAGCGGCAGGTTGGATTATAAAGGCGCGAGCGGAGCCGCGGGCTCAGAGCGCACCCAGCCGGCGCTGCGCAGCACTGGGACCCGGACCCGCACCCGCGTCGCAGCCCGGCCAGCCTGCTCCGCGCTCGCCTGCCCGTCTGCCCGTCTGCCCGCCGGCCCCGCGCACGCTTGCTGCCGCCGGTCTGCGCCCAGCCACCCCACGGGCACCATGCACCTCTCCCAGCTGCTGGCCTGCGCCCTGCTGCTCGCGCTACTCTCGCTCCGGCCCTCCGAAGCCAAGCCCGGGGCGCCGCCGAAGGTGGGTGCTGTCGCAGGGACGTCGGAACTGTGAGGGGCGGTGGTAGGGCTAGGGGGTCTAGGAGGGTGTGGCCCGCCGGAGGGAGCAGAGGGGGCGGGAAGGCGGCTCTCTCCCTCCCCTGAGACGTGCGCGGGTGAGAGCTGGGGAGCCCTCGAAGCCCGGACTCGGGAGAGCATCGACAAATGCGCAGCCTCTGCCTCAGTGTGGTCAGCCCGGCAAGGGGCAAAGGAGAGGAGGGCAAGGGGCTCCCCGAAGGAGCGGACATCGGCGGCCGCGTGGCAGGTGGATGCAGGGCCGAGCCGTCCGGCACCTCTGGGGGCGCGCTCAGGACTCGAAAGGACAAACCGCGCTGGCCGGAGTGTCGGGCTGGAGCATCAGCGGCCCCGCAAAGTCCCCCGCGCTGCCGCGGTGCGTCCCTTCACCTGCCCGTTCTTTCTTTCTGACAGGTCCCGCGCACTCCGCCAGGGGAGGAGGTGGCCGAGCCCCAGGCTGCGGGAGGAGGTCAGAAGAAGGGCGACAAGACTCCCGGGGGCGGTGGCGCCAATCTCAAGGGCGACCGGTCGCGACTGCTCCGGGACCTGCGCGTGGACACCAAGTCTCGGGCGGCGTGGGCCCGTCTTCTGCAAGAGCACCCCAACGCGCGGAAATACAAGGGAGGCAACAAGAAGGGTTTGTCCAAGGGCTGCTTCGGCCTCAAGCTGGACAGGATCGGCTCCATGAGCGGCCTGGGATGTTAGTGCGGCGACCCCTGGCGGCGGTGAGTACTACCAACCCCGGCCGCCGGGAGCTCTTGCACACCCAGCTTCCCGTGAAGCCCCCCAGAACCAAGCCTGCACCCCCTCCCGCAGGCCGGCTCCTCTCTGATCCCCTGGACCTTTCCGCCTCCCAGCCAGACCATCTGGGCACAAGATTGAGTGTGTGTGCTAGACATTTTTCCCCAACACCATTTATCATCCCATTTTACAGATGGAGAAAGTGAGGGATAAAGTGGTCAGGGAACTTTGGCAAGGTCAGAAATGGCTCAGCATGGATGGACCCACCTGGCTCCCTCTGGAGAAACAGAGACAGCTCGGGGGGGGGGGGGTCCCACCCACCCCAGGGCCATAAGGCAACCAGCAACACTGACCCCAGTTCTCCAACTGGGGGAATTGAGGGCTGATCCTGGGTTGGTGGGAGCAGAGGAGGAAAGGCATACATACGAGTCAAGGGTAAGTTGATCTGCTAGCCACTGCATCATGGTGCTGGGCAGTAAGCAGCCCAGTGGTCAGGACAGCTCCCTGGGTCTGTTGTCTCTGTGATGGGACAGACTTGGAGCGGGACCTGCCCCCTCAAGGTAGGGAGAATAGCCATTTGTTAGCATCACCAGGGAGCGTTTCTGCCCCAGAGCATTCTGATTCTTGTCCCTTCTCTAAACCATGGCCGTGGGCAAACTGGTCTGTCCAGGGTCCTGACGCTGCAGCAATCGTGTGACTTCAGGATCGAACCTCAGTGTTCGTGGCACTATTTTAGGGCAAGGAAAAAGAAACTAAAATAATCTAGTTTTTTGCCCCAACCTGAAACTCAACATGTCCCAAACTGAGCCCCACCCCCCTCCTCCCGCCCCCCCCACCATGCCTAGGCTCCATACCTGGGTTTCTGGTATGGCCTCCTCCGCCTCCACCAGGCTGGAAACCCCTGTGCTACCTTCAGCCCCGGCCGGGTGCTGCACCCCTGGCAAGGTACAGCGGCAAATGTCCTTCCCTCCTCTCTCCACTCCCCTCCATTCCTGCTGCCCATCAGTATCATGGAGAAACAACATCCCAACCTCTGGAACTGACATTCGAGTGATTTCGAACCCGACCTCCTGGTGTCCAGCCTTGCCTGCAGCCAGCTGCTGTCATTCCCTGTCCCACAGTCTTTCTGTCCCACTGCAGGCCAAGCTGTGTTCTCTCATCCCAGAAGCCTTATCAACGTCTACACTGTCTTCCCCCAAAGGACAAGCGCGCCCATCTTTGAAGGTCTCCAGTGCAATGCCTGAGCCTTTTTTACTACACAGAAAACTTTTTCACCTGAGCTAGGGTTGTTGGTGAACCTGTTTACCTCCCCAAATTAACTCATGAGCAACTTAAGGGCCGGACACTAGCCTAAGATGAACTGGGGCCTGCAGGATGCCCAAAGGAGCTCTTTAAAACGTCTGTCAATGACCCGGAAAACCTGCCCCACCCAGCTTAGGAGCACTCCTTGCCCGCCTGCCCTAGCATTTAGCTGGTGTCCTTCCTCTCTGCAGCCAGACTTGGCCAGGCTGTGTGCTCCTCCTGCAGGGGCTTCGCTTGTCTGAGATCTTGACTTGTCATGATTCTGGCACTGGTGGACCAGCCTTTAGAAGCTACCGTTGTGATGGGTTTGTTCTGTTCTCTCCTGTCTCAACAATGAAGAGACGGAGGAGCCACAGGCGTCCAATTTTCAATTTGTGAATTAAGCACCAAGTTCAAACTTCAGAATCCAAACAGAGGCTGTTCTATGAGTCAGCAGGAGATAAGGTCCTAGAAAGTGCCTGGCATGCATGTCCCCATAGACCCCTTGTTCTTAGATGAGGCTGTCTGTGGGTACCAGGTATTCGTGGAGAGAGGTACTCCACAGGTGGAATCCAGGTTGCTAATGCTTCTTGACCCCTTTGACCAGGGAAGCTTGTCAACCTCCTGGAAGTTCTCTTTTAGCTGAATGCCCACCTCCACCACCTTTAACCTTCTCAACCCCACCTTCACCCCCAGCCCCATGAGAAGGCAGAGCATCCTTCCTGTTGCCTGCAACCTCCTAGTGGAGATGCCCAGGGTATCTCACTGTCTGGGCTTAAAAGAGAAAGGCAGCTTAGGGTTTTCCCATTAATGAAAGCTCTTCTGAGGCTGTGGCCATTTGTCTACACAGGAGTTGACTTTGGCTCTAACCAGCTGCCATAATGACTGTCGCTGATGGTTATAGCCTTGATTATAAAATGCTAATGGCAGAGATGAGGTGTGGAGGGTGCCTGAATGAACCCGTTGCCCATGGGGCCCAGAGACATCACAGACATCTGTCCTCTGTTTAAACATGTGGGACGGCAGAGAAAGGGGTTGAGGAAGTTCATCAAGGCCTTGAGGCCCGGGGTCCCTCTGCCAGGACTGTCCTCTGGAAGGGCACCACCCTGTCTCAGGAGGAAGCCTTCCTCTGGCCCCCGAACACCCACACACCCATTGGCAGAGACTGGGTGCAGCCCTCATCAAACGACACTGCCAACTCACGAGCCAGCAAACCCAGCACGACCACTCATTTCCCCAGGGCCGGCGTGACACACCATTTCCTCTGATTCTGAAGAGGACCCTTTCTGAGGAGAAGCCAGCTGGGGAAAGAAGTGCTATTTATGGGCAGCTGTGACCCAGACACTCTGCCAATGCCCAATGTGTGGCCTACTGTTGAATCTTAAAGCCAGCCCTGGGAGGTGGCTATTATCCCATTTTATGGGTGAGGAAAGCGATACTCAAAGCTTTGCATGGCCATCCAGGAAGTAATATTCAGTTGGGACTTGAGTCCAGATTTCCCAAATCTTCAGATGCTTCTCTCCCCCTTCCCTCCTCCATCCCCCAGACACGTAAAGCACCTGACGGAGGGTTTGTATCGTAGCAAAAAATAGAGGTGGGCCGGGGTTGGGTGGCGGGGCTTCACTTTCCATTCCCTTTCCCTCACTGTGTCTCACGGAGAGCCAAGGACAAGGCCTGCACTTAGTCAGAGGGGGAGGAGGGCTGGCTGACTTTCTGGTTCCACCTGTGCTGGGGCAGGAAGTGCCAAGGACACAGCAGGCGATGGATGAGGGCCTGGAGAGGCCCCGAGTGGAAGGGCCCTTTTTCCTCTGCAGGAATGCCTTCATCAGGGCCTGTAGGGCGAAGGTGGAGGCGTTTTGCCTCCTGCTACAGCGGGAAAGGGAGGAAGGTTCTAGAAGTGCCCTGTAGGCTGTGCTTTCTCAGCTGAGTGTCCCTTGGCCCCTCTGTGTTTCAGGATTGGGAACTTGCTCCGTTTTGCTGAGGTCATCCTTGGTCATCAGCCTCCCAGCATCTGGAAGCACCTCCAGCGCAATGTGGCTATTACATTTCTTTTTTTTTTTTTTCCTGGTACTGGGAATACACAACACCAGCTGTTTTATTATTATTTAGGGAGGGGGGTATGACTTTATTGTTTGTTTATTTTTTAATGAAAAATAAAAAGTTATATATTATATATATTATATACACAAAACACACACACCTACACCGACGTGATGACAAGGGACAGTTTTTAAGAGACTGACAAAACCAGCTGTAAAACATTGCTGTTTGTAAATTCATGTCATGCATAAATGTATTTATGTTGTAAAGCTATTTATATTGTTTATAAAGAGATATTTATAAAAATTTTATTTATGTAACTAAATGGAAGAAGTCAATCATTGTAATGTTTTTGTCTTAACTAGTTGAAAAATGTAAAAAAAGTCATTCCATGAACATCTTGAAAGCTGTCTTTATTTACTCATTGCACCTTTTTTTAAGAATTAGTCTGAGAAGGAGGGAGAATGCGGAAACAAGGCTTTTGCCTCTAAATAGATCTAGCAGCCCGTTCCCAATTCTGGGTTGATTTGTATCAGAATCCCCCAGGAATCTTGTTAAAAATACAGATTCCTGCCCCTATCCACCCTCAGATCTACTGAATCTGACCTCCAGGGGTAGGACTGGCCATGTGGCTTTTGTCCCAAGTGATTCTGACCAGCTTGGCCAGGTCAGGAAGCTCTGCTCAGAGCACTGGACAGCTGAGAAGTCAGATGTGGTGAATTAAATTAAAACTGAATTTAGCTGACTGAGGGCCCTCTAATTCTACTCCATCTTCTCTCTGTTATTAAAGGAAACAAATCACTGAAAACTTCCTTTCTGCTTTGGGGAGATTTAGAAGATTTCCATATATCTTGCGGAATCTGGTCTGGTTACCTTATGAATCTCAGCTCCGGGAAGCATGGGGCGGGTCGCTTTTCCTCATAGCAAGCACCCGGCTCAGTGGGGGCCTGAGGCCAAGGATCTCAGAAAGAAAGAGAACGTATTATCAGGTTTCCTATTTGCATAGCGCAGTGTGCTTTTCAAGGGGGTTGTGTGTTTTCTTTTCACCTGAAGCTGCTAACGATTACGGTTCCTACGGAGTCTTGCATGAGAAATTATGACTACTTAGAATCTCTTTTCCTGAAACCAGCAGGAAACTTAAATAATTCCGAGCTAATCTCACCCCATCCTTGGTACATGACTCTCCTGTGCAGCTCCCCCATCTGTCTTCTGTCCCTCGTTTGGTGAAAACAAGGACTAAAAGAGCCTTTGGGGCTGGTTCCACCAGGAGAGCATGACCCCTCTCAGGGGACTGGGAGCGGAGTGGCCCCAAAGCCGTGGGGTCAGCAGGCCTAGCCGAGTATCTCCAGAGGAAGTTTGGCTCTGGTGGGAGGGGAGGTGGCCAGTGGCACCTGGGTTTTCTGCTGGCATCCGAGCCCTGACCTCTGTTCCCTCAGCAGCAGGTTCTCAGGCGGGTCAGCGGCCGACACCGTGACCTCACCTGGGTGAGGAAAGAGCTTTGAAGACATGTTCCAGCTGGGGAAGGCGCGCCCTTCCCACGCCTCAGCTTCCGCCACTGCCCCAGGGCCCTTCTCTGGGCTGAGCTCTCTAGGGTGTGGCTATCTTCCTTCTCTCAGCCCGCTTCTGTGGCTCAGAACTCAGGTGCCAGGTCAATGAGGGTGAGGGCTCGCCGGTGCCTCCGTTCACTGTGCTGTTTGCAGGCCCCGTGTCGGGGGTGCTGAGGGGCGCTGCAGGAACAGGAAGGCGGTGGGAACACTGTGGGCTTTGCCGGTGGTGAGGCAGGCACATCTTCCAAAGCCCAGGGACAAAAGGGGCGGAGAATTCTGGGATTCAGGGAGCCGCCACCAGAAGCTAAAGCTTTTCTCCGTGGACAGTATCTGGGTTGCCAGGATCCTCGGGCCCAAGCGACACATGCTCTCCTCCCAAGTAGCTCTCATCCCCGAATTAGCTGCAAACAGCATGCACTGTTGCCAGTTCAGCCTCCCGCTGGTGGAGGCCACCCCTCAACCCGTTGGCGTAGGACGTTGCTAGAAGGCAAGTCCTCCTTGACATCCAAACCTGAAGTCCTCCGACTGCTTCCTCGGCAGCAACGGGGGACACGTCATCCCAGCCACGAGTTTCTGCTGAAAAGCCAGGGAAGGATCAACAGAGAGTCCATCAGTACCAGGAAAAGTTTTGAAACCTCCAGAGATTATCCGGGAGGTGGTATTGCACAAGGCTTCCAGTCCTCCGGGCTGTGTCTTGGGGCTCATCCCTCTGCACGAGCAACTTGCCTCCAGAGCTGCTGCAGCTTCTCTCACCGGAGTGAACACAGCAGCCAGGACCAGCTCAGGGGATGGGCCTCACTGGAGCCCTGGTCCTCGGGACAGGGCCGGTACCCCTGCAGTGTCAGACGGTTCACTGCGAAAGACCAACAGGGTTAGGCAGAGGCGAAGAGAGATACAGGTGCTGGAAGGCCTCAGGCCTGGGGGTGTTCCGGAGGAAGCCATTCCCTTCCCTGAAGCACTTGGTTACTGGGGAGTCAGGGTGGGGAATGGGGGAGTCTGCCTGGTTGAGGCTCCCTGGTGCTACAGCTGGTGGTATGTAGGAGCCTGGCTTGGCAGGACTGGGCCCAGGAACCCCACCTTGGGCTCCCGAACACACCTGGAGGAGAGGCCCCGTCTCTCGAGCCCATGCCAGGGAGGTACCACCCTGCCCCTACCATGGAGGTGAGGCAGAGCGTCCAGGTCCTCAGCCAGGCAGGTTCCAGGAGTCTGCCTTCCCTCCTCTGCCTGAGATATGAGAGGTCCTCCCCTGGTGCCAAACGGGCGGTCCAAAATGGGGCTGCACACAAGCGGAGGGGCCACGATATCTGGACACGGTCAGAGCCCTGCTCTTCCATAGGAAGAGCTCTTAACCCAGGCGGTTGGTAGGGGACAGACTGAGGAGCCCCAACCCCAGTTAGGGAGGGAGAAAAGTCAGGGTCCCGTCAGAAATGGGATTTGACTCAGACGTTTTACATGAAGAGGCTTAACCGAAGGAACCATCTAGAGAGGTGTGGGCCGGTGTGACAGAGGAGTTGGTGGGAAGCCTGGGATGAAGGGAGAGACTGTCCTGGGGTTGGAACCGTGCCACAGTGCAGGGTGGGATGAGGGAGAAATACCCCAACTTCTCTCCCCACCCCGCCCAGCCTCTCACTGGTGCCTCCAATTGGCTAAAGCCACCAGGAGCCAGCCAGCGGGGGAACCCGGGTCAGGTGGCCTGCAGGAGTCGCCTGCCAGGGTGGGTAGGGTGGGAGGCAAACGGAATCACAAAGTGCAAGAGGGATCTGGCTTGAGGCAGGGGTCCGGCACCTTCCTCTAGCAGGGATGAGGGAGACCTGCAGCAGGTATGGGGCTGATACCACCTCCCTGGCGGCAGCTGATTGTCCTGAACGCAGGAGACAAAAGATTGACTGAGTCCGAAGTGTGGGCACTGCATGACTGGCGGCTCCTGTTCTAGGAGTTGCCCCACATTCACACCTTTACTGAGCTTGGCTGGAGGGTCACTGACGCTCCCTCCACACCGCCTACACCATCCACATCCCTCCCTCCATGCCCCACTGAACACTGATAATCATGATGGAAAAATGTGATTTTTTTCTATTTATCCTTATAGTTTTTCTTTTTGTTGTTATTATTCTTTATAATTGACTTACAATATTATATTCGTCCCAGGTGTACGACATAGTGATTTGATATTCTTATACATTACAAAATGATCACCACGATACGTCTAGTTACCATCTGTCATCCTACAAAATGATTACAATATCACTGACCATATTCCTTATGCTGTATATTACATCACTGTCAATTATTTATTTTATAGCTGGAAGTTTGTACCTCTTAATCTCCCTCACCTATTTCACTCATCCCCCCACACCCCTCCCCACCAGCAACCACCAGTTTGTCCTCCATATCGATGAGTCTCTTTCTGTTTGTTGCGTTTATTCGTTTATTTTTGAGATTCCACATATAAATGAAATCATACGGTATTTATTTATCTTTATATTTTAATAGTCATATAGCTGTTATTTATTCAGTACATAAAGGTTCACTATTAATATAATATTTTATTATATAAAATATATTTTATATTTATATTTATTATATAAAATATATTATATAAATATAATTAATATATTAGATAGGAAATGTGAGGTTATGCTGCAGTAACAAACAACCACCAAAATGCAGTGGCTTAAAATATTTATTTCCTATCTGCACGAAGTCTATTATGGAGCTGAGCGGTCCTTCAGGGCAACTCCTTACCATACAACGGCTCAGTGTTGCACCTCCAAATCAAGGAATTTTTCTTCAGTTGATGCGACATGGAAGAGAGCCTGCTGGGAGGTCAAGCAACCAGGGGCTTCTACCCAGACAGGATGCCTGAGACTTATAGTCACACTTAATTGGCCAAACCAAGTCACGTGACCATGCCCTACTTTGAGGGGCGGAGGAAGTGCAGTCCTCCCTCGTGCCCAGAAATGGCGGAGACCTGCACTTTAGCGAGCAGGAGCCAGCGCCCTACACCCATACGTAGCCACCACTTAGAGTTCCTTCGCTGTGTGCCATACACTCCCTAGGAAATTCTACTTTATCTGATGTGAACGTTATCAGCCCTACTTTATTTTTATTTGTGCTTGATATCTTTGCCCAAGCCTTGATTCTTTCCCTCTCTGGTATTTTTTTTTTTTTAGGTGTGTTTGTAATGTATTAGATTAAAATATATGTAATTTAAGACGTTCTGCCTTTTAATAAGAAAACTAGATTGTTCACATTTATTGTCATTATTGCTCATGCTTGGCCCAACTTCTTTATCTGAATTTCGACTTTGTGTTTTTAAGGTTCTTTAAATTTTTTGTTCCTTTTAATTGAATTTTTTTTCTTCTGTAGACTATGGTGCTTGCTTTAATCTGTAATGATTTGGAGAGTAGACATCCTGTTTTTAATTGTTAGTGGTTCCATTTAGTTTTTCATGAAAATTATTAAACCCACATTTATATTATTACCAGAGTCAAAATCACAAACAATAACTTTGAGCTCCTTCACAAGAGAGACAAAGAATTTAGCCCATTTGCTTCTTCCCTGACCTCTTCTGCCCTTTCTGGGTCTCCATTAACATAATCTGAGGACAGTCTCCTTTACTGGACTGCTACAACCACCAAAACATCCTCACTCCAAAATACCTTCAGCTTTCTTTTTGTTCCCCCATGTCCATCAGATATTTTGACTTTCCACTCTAACGCCCTTCACCAGACATGGCCCCACTGCACACATCTTAGTCTGGGCTGGCTTCTCTGCCCGCTGCCTCTTCTCCATGGCTGCCCGGGCCCCTCCCACGGGTGTGAGGTTTGAATTTTAGCCCCTGTGCTGGGGTGTGTGTGTGTGTGTGTCGGGCCAGTATGGGTGCTGTGCATTACACGGGGCAGCATACGTGCGCTTCCTCCCCAGAGTTTGCCAACCCTTTCATTTCACGAGCGACAGTGCAGGCACCGGCTCTGCGTTGCGTTCCCGAGAGGAACACGCATCCTCCTCTGGCCGACGAGCCGCAGATCCGGAGCTGGAGAATGGACAGACCTGTCCTCTCTGGGGCTGGCCGGCTCTCCGAGGAATCTCTCCGAGGTCTTCTCTCGCTTTGTCTCATCTGCTGGGGGCCTTAAGGCTTTGGCTATGAGCAGGACAGAGACAGGGTTCCAGGGGTCCTAGATGTTAGATCCAAGAGGGTCAGAGAAGGCGCTTCACTCGGATGGACACCAGGGGGCGCGACAGCGCTGGGAGCATCAAGGGCTCCCCTGGGACAAAGTCAGACAAGCCTGAGGGTGCTGGCGAGAAAGGCAGGGCATCAGAGTGCCGCGTGGAGCGTGCGTCGATGGGGGCAGATGGACCCCAGGCTTGGGTGCGCCGGCTGAGATAGGGGACCCCGGAAAGCGCTGCGGGGCTCCCTCTCCTGGCTTACTGCTCGGGTCAGTTGGTCTGTGGACACCCGTACTCGTGTGAATTCCGGGTGTGAGCAAAGAAAGGTGAAGCAGGCGAGCTGCAGCCGCCGCCAGGGCTCAGGCAGCATGGAGAAGAACTGGGAGCTCTGGACAGCCTCCTGCGGAAGCATCTACCTCTGCACGGATCTACCTCCTTTTCACGACTGAAAGCACCCCATCAGTAAAAACTTGGGTATAATTAGGTATCTGAACATAAAATACAAGCACGTCTGTGTTAATAAAAGTATGATAGTATTATATACACACATACTTTCTTCCCAGACCCTGGATGCACCCACACCGCCTTGTGGAGAGCACTGGCCCAAAGAGCCCTCAGCATCTTTCCATGGAAGGCCTGGGGCTGCGGGCGCTGGTGTCAGCCTCCTGCATGATCCATGACCCATGAGAGTGGAGGAAGCTGGGCCCACACTCAAAGAAACGGTTTAGATCATTTTTGAGGCTTGAAATGGGATGACATCTGGCCGGATGTTGGCCAAATGGTGACAACAATTACCTCTAGATGAGGGATTTCAGGTGTCTCTGACTTCTTATTTCTTGTACTTTTTGGTTGTACTTGCCTTGTTTGCAATGAAGAGGTATGTATACATGTACATATGCGTGTGTATATATGTATGTACATGTATATATACACACAGGGATGTTCATAGCAGCATTATTCATAATAACCAAAAAGCGATACCAACCCAAATGTCCATCAGCTAGTGAATGGATAAAGAAAATGTGGTCTAGTCACACAACAGAATACTATTTGGCAATAAAAAGAAACAAGGCGCTGATACATGCCATAACATAGATGAACCTTAGGAACATTATGTGAAGTGAAAGAAGTCAGACACAAAAGTCACATACTGTATGGTTCCATGTACATGACAGGTCCAGAACATGCAAATCTACAGAAGCAGAAAATAGATTCTGAGTGATTGTCTAGGGCTGGAGTGGGAGGGGGAGGGGAAATAGGGAGTGATTGCTAATGGGTATGAGATTTCTTTTTGGGGGTTAAGAAAACAGTCTAAAATTGATTGTGGTGATGGTTACACCACTCTGAATATACTGAAAACCACTGAATGTACATTTTAAATGGGTGAAGTGAGGAGTATGTGAATTATATCTCAATACATCTGTTATGTAGAAAACAATAAGGTTATTTCAAAAGGGAGAAGAATTTCAAAAACTCCAAGAAAGGAGACTCTTAGAATCAAATCAGGCTCTCAGAACCCAGCCCTGTGCTTGGCTGGACCTTCTCCAGGAGGGGCGTTTCCTAAGCTGCATGCAGTGGGGGCTGGACCAGCACCAGATGTCAGCTGACCTGGGCCCCGCTCCTGGCACCATCCCCTCCAGCTGGGAGGCTTGGGCAAATGAAACCTCAGCATCCTCTTCTGTAAAATGGGAGCAATAATAGTCCTACCTCGTGTGGCCACTGTGAGGATGACATGAGATGATGCGTGTCAGGTTCTGTGCTCTTTGCCTGGCACACGAAGACCTACGATTACTACAAGACAAGGTGCACGCACACTCCACCACTTGAGTGCCCGGCTTCCCAAACTGCAAACAAAAGCCCAGTCCCATGAACAGTGATGCCCAAGTTACCGCAGCCTGGAGGCCGGTGCCTCCTGCCACAATCACCCCACTAGTTTCAGGGAAACCCCAGAGGCACCAAACACTTCCTTTCCTTGTCCTCCAGGTGGACAGTCGATGGTACCCCAGCCCTCAAAGGGGACACTGGCCAAGCCATGCTGTCGAAGCCCCGCCAGGAATGCTGCTTTGGTGGGCACAGAAAGCCCCCACTGAGGCCACCTGAGCTCTCTGGGGCTGGGGTCGCGGAGGCTCTGGTCCCTGAGCAATGCTGCTGGGTCAGATCTTCGTGAGCTGCTCTTTCAGCTGCTGCCACCAGCCACTTGGGCCTTTGGGCCTTGAGGTCAATCCATGTGGGGAGGGGCAGGGGTGGAGGGTGACAAGTGACCCCAGGCCATCCCCTCCCTCCTCATCACACCATTCTGTCTGTCCTTTGCTTTGTCCTTACAGCCAGTCCAACACCTCCCAACACTCCCCCAAAACTCCCTTCTCCTTCAGCCAAGCAGCAAATGTCTTTGTGTCTATTGACACCTACTAATGGGTGGCCAGAGTGGTCATTAGCTCCCCGGTCCACGAGAGCAATCCCATTTGGGCAGAACTAAGATGCTCCCCCAAAGCGGTTGCGAGTTTCTCAAGGTCAGGGATGAGGTCTTTCTTCTTCTAATGTTCCCAGCACCTAGCCCAGTTACGGGCACATCACTGATGCTCAGCGAAAGTTGCTAGCAGCAAAGGGCAAGCTGAAGGCTCCTGCGCTGATCCCTGCAGATGGGAAGTTGAGTGACTCTCATGGGTGAGACCCTTGGGGTGACTCTGGGGGACCACTCACAGAAGGGACGGGGGCTGTGAGCAGGCCGCATTCTGTAATCAGGAAATGAAGCCAAAGTGGCTGGCCTGGGGGTGTGAGCTTCTGTCCCTTGAGATGGTCCCAGAATCACAGAGTGCTCAGGGCGGCTCTCGTGCAAAGCACGTGGTAAAGGAGAGAGGCCTCCAGGAAAAGCCCTTCTCAGAACTGGGCTTACTCCTTACCCGTCTCTGCTCAAAAGCAAGAGAAATGGCTGCTCCATCTCTGTCATTGCCGCCATCAAAGTTTTAAGACTTCCTTTATGACCCTGAGAAGCCCATTTTCCCTGGCTCATGGCTTCCATCTGTCTTCTGGCAATGTTCCCACTCTGTGGTCTTTTCCTGTGATGAGAAAGTCTCTCTGACCCTTTGCACTTATGACAAACATCTTCGGAGATGTGTGGTTAAACAAATATCTTTGCCCCTCTGAGCCTCAGTTTCTTAATCTGTAAAATGGGGATAATACCTAATTCAGAGGGCTGTGAGAAGACTGCATGCCCTAGTAATGTCTTACCTGTTCTCTCAGTTAATACTCAATAAATGGCAAGAATAGCAATAAAGTGTGCATGGACTACTCTGGTTAAGTGCATTGAATACAGGGGTGAATATGAAGCTATAGTCTTTCCTAGGTGATAATTATTCCAAGTAAAAATATATTTCACAGAAACAGAATTTTAAGACGCGTACCTGAAACCATCTCAGTAGAGAGGTTTTAATTCATCTAATGCAGAAGCAGATGCTGTCGAATCTACTATACAAGGACATCCTCGATCTGACCACATCTCGCCCCTCCTCTGCTCCCACTCTGCTCAAACCACCTCTGTCTCATGCCTGGACAACCGCAAGAGCTCCCTAGTGGGTTTCCCTGCTTCTAGTGTTACTCCGCTCTCTTCTCCATAGAAACCCAGGTAATATTCCCACCCCGGGGCCTTTGCAGTTGCAGTTCTCTCTGCCTGGACAGCCATTTCCCCAGATATTCTCATGATATAGTCACTTATTATTCAGATCTCTGCTCAAATGCCAACTTCTCAGCCAGACCTTCCCAACCATCTTATCTGGAATAACTTCCCATCTTACAACCCACACACTGGTTACCCCCTCACCCTGCTTTATTTTTCTTCTGACATTATATTATGTGGTTCTTTGTTTATTGCTTGCCTTTCCCACTAGAATGTAAATTTTGTAGGGACAGGTTTGTTTTGTTAACACTGAAAGTCTAGCATCTAGACTCTAGAACATAAGTACTCAATAAATATTTGTCAAATGAGTAAATCATGTGTACAGCTGAGTCCTAGATAACTACTCAGTTACAAGCAAGTTTAAAAAATACATAAATTAATGGGAGTGACTTTTAGCCAGTTCTGAAAATATAGACTGCTCTTTCACGTGTACATCCTATTAAAAACACTTCAGGGCTTCCTTGGTGGCGCAGTGGCTAAGAATCCGCCTGCCAATGCAGGGGACGGGTTTGAGCCCTGCTCTGGGAAGATCCCACATGCCGCGGAGCAACTAAGCCCGTGTGCCACAACTACCGAGCCTGCACTCTAGAGCCCGTGTGCCACAACTACTGACACGTGCCACAACTACTGAAGCCCGCGCGTCTAGAGCCTGTGCTCTGCAACAGGGAAAGCCACCGCAATGAGAAGCCCATGCACCACAAGGAAGAGTAGTCCCCGCTCGCTGCAACTAGAGAAAAGCCCGCGTGCAGCAACAAAGACCCAACACAGCCAAAAATAAATAAATAAAAAATAAATAAATTTATAAAAAAACAAACCCTTCAAAGCCCTACTAACAGGAAGAGTGTCTGGGTATACCAGGGAGGTGTTCTGCAAACTACTCAGAGAAACTGCTGAGGTCTGAATCGTTCTCAGGAAAGGGAGCTCAGGGTCATGAGGGAGAAAGCCGAGTGCTCCTGGGAGGTGTCAGAAAGCTCAATCCACCGAGTCATCACTGGACCCCGTCCTCCTATGGGAAGCTCTAACAGAGCACCTCCAAGAAAACCTTCCCTGCCTGGAGCCCACTGTTCTGAAGGTGGGTTCAGATGCCCTCAGGTGCCATAAGAGCAGCCAAACACTGTTTTTGAAGGGAGATGGAAAGGGAGACAAATAACTGGGTCTATTAGAAGTTTCTTTTTTTAAAAAATCAATGGGCGGGGGGGAGGCGGGTACTTCCCTGGGGGCGCAGTGGTTAAGAATCCGCTGCCAATGTAGGGGACATGGGTTCAAGCCCTGGTGCGGGAAGATCGCCCACATGCTGTAACTACTGAGCCCATGTGTCATGACTACTGAAGCCCGCATGCTCTAGGGCCTATGTGCCATAACTACTGAGCCCGTGTGCTACAAATACTGAAGCCTGCACGCCTAGAGCCCGTGCTCCACAACAAGAGAAGCCACCGCAATGAGAAGCCTGCTTACCGCAACGAAGAGTAGCCCCTGCTCGCCGCAACTAGAGAAAGCCCATGCAGGGCAACGAAGACCCAACACAGCCAAAAATAAATAAATTTATAAAATAAAATAAATAAATAAATAAGAAAACAAGAGGTAACCAGAGGGAGGTCGGGGGGGAGAGACACTGATGACAGCCAGGCCCTCATCCCAGGGGCCCCGCCCATGGACTGCAGGAGAAGGAAAAGAGAGGCGCTGTCTCCTGCTTTCTATAGAACACAAATTTTTCTTAGGAGATAATCTTTATTGCTGGCCCATATGCTTCTGCATTTCTTTATGTTCCAAACAAAATAAGTGCTGTGAAGGGACTTCCCTGGTGGTCCAGTGGTTAAGACTTCCCCTCCCAACGCAAGGGGTGCAGGTTCGATCCCTGGTCGGGGAGCTAAGATCCCACATGCCTCGTGGCCAAAAAAACAAAACATAAAACAGAAGCAATATTGTAACAAATTCAATAAAGACTTTAAAAATGGCCCACATCAAAAAACAATTTTTTAAAATAAGTGCTGTCAAGTACATTCTACCACTGCCAAAACACTGGGTAGACAGGTCAGCAAGGACTGGGACAACAGTACAATTTGGCCCAAACATGGTGGCATTTAAGGTTAGCCAATAATTCCCAACATATCATCAGTCTTTCTTTATTCCAATAAAAAAACGAAAGAAAGAGAAAAAAGAAAGTGTAGCGGGGCCTCAATGTCTGTTGCAGGTCCTTAGAGAATGGAAAAAAAAGCTGGCCAAGGCAGGGGAAAACCTCAGCCTGCTGGTGCCCTCTGGTGGTAAAGTGTAAGGACTGCATGGGATTACAAAGGTGTAAACCAACGGTTCCCCAACTAGAGCTCATGGGATCTGTTAAAGCAGAGCTGGCTGGGCTCCACCCCTGTTTCTACCTTGGGAGGGTGAGTGGGGCCTGAGAATCAGCATTTTTAACGAGCTTCCAGGTGACACTGCCACTGCTGCTGCTGTTCCTGAGGCCACACTTTGAGAATCACTGGTTTAGGTTTATCCACCCTAACACCTTACTTGTGTAATACTAAACTGCATTCTAGGAAATTACTTAAAACAGCATTTTTCAACATCTCAATCGTAGTTTACGGGTGACTTTTTTGTTGGTTTTCAATCTTCCAAATTTGTAATGTGGCCATAACTTTTTTTTTTTTTTTTTTTTTTTAGCAAAACAAAAAGACCCAAAGCACATCACTCTTGTTGGAGAATTGTCGCATCGCTCTTCCAAGAGGCAGGCACAGACCATTTTTGTGAAGACAGCTTGGCCCTTCTTGGCCACTCTAATAGCCTTCGTCTAAGGCTCTGTTCTTGCAAAGGCCCTACTGGGTGGATGAGGGCTGTACCCCAAGCCTGTGGGGCTGGCTCCACAAATACAGGCCAGGCCCCTGGAGGACGCGCCTCTCGCTCTGAGCCGCCTCTCACGTCTGCCTGGGGCACTCCAGACCCCTCTCCTCTTGCTGCACCCAGGCCGGTGCTCTAGGCTCCTCCCCGCTGCTCCTCCAGGAGCTCTTGAGCCCCGGGCCCAGTCTGCTGATGGTCAGGTTTGGGCTACAGATGAGGAGACTCTCAATTCTCACGGGCTCTGCAGAAGAAGACCGCTCAGCACCTCAGGGACTGGAAGAAGACGGGCTGTAGGGGCAGGGGCGGGGCTCGGAATCAGCACCGCCAAGGCCACAGGGACTTTCTCTATCAACCCTCTGGCTCTCTCTAAGGGTCGGCGTGTTCTCTAAGACCTGATAGGACCATGAGCGTGGCAGTTCCCATACATTTCCCCTCCCAGCTGAACCATCAGAGAAGGACTGGGGGCTTGGGTGGGGGCACTCTGAGGGTCAAAGACCCACCTCGGGCCAGTTGATTGTGGCCGGATTTCAGAGGTCTTGTGATAGCCCCGCCTGGGGCAGGGCAGACAGAGTGTCCCAGCAGCTGGGTGGGAGCGGCACACAATTCCCCTGGCTCCTAGGAGTTGGAGCTTGAATTCAGTCCCACGGCAGCGCCGGAGCCAAGGCCCAGTCTCCCTCCGTGGTTGGCCGTCCCTCCAGCTGTGGCTGACATGAGCTGTCTGGGCTCTGCACACGGCTGCCTGGCCCCTTCTCGCAGCAGGTGGGGTGCTCAAGAATGGGTGCCTCCAGGTGCTCCACGCCACCTGACCAGAGCTGAGGGGCCCCTCCCTCTGCGGGTGCTGGAGGGACCGGAGGATCCCTGCCGGAGGACAGAGCTCTTGGGGGGGCCTCAAGTGGCCAAAATATGGAACTGTCTCCCGTCCCTACCTCTTCCTCACCAGGAGCTGCCATGGAATTTTAAATTTTTTGCAGCAGTTTTATTGAGGTATCATGAGGTACCATTTAAAGGGCACAATTCACCATAGAATTTTAAGGGTTACTTTACAACCTCTGGAAGTGGCTTCCACCTTTTGTTTTTGTTTTTGTTTTTTTGCGATACGCGGGCCTCCCACTGCCGTGGCCTCCCCCGTTGCGGGGCACAGGCCCCGGACGCGCAGGCTCAGCGGCCATGGCTCACAGGCCCAGCCACTCTGTGGCACGCGGGATCCTCCTGGACCGGGACACGAACCCGCGTCCCCCGCATCGACAGGCGGACTCTCAACCACGGCGCCACCAGGGAAGCCTGGCTTCCACCTTTTAACCTCTGAAATATCCATCATTAACAAACTCCAAGTACATCTCCAGAGGCTTATATAAGATATTTTTTGTAACTTATCAATGGTTATTAAATAAACAGTTGATATCAACCAGCTCATTCTTGTCCGGTCGTGCTTCCTGATTCAGAGGTTCGATGTTAGGTGAAGGGAAGTGAACTTGTCCTCAGCTTAACAGCTGGCAGCAGAGATCCCCTTGGGAGAGGCACTGCCTTTGTAGAAAAAACACCTTGATATTTTGAGAGAAAGGTGAGATTTGAGAACATGTAAGGTGACAGGCATCCAGGCGGCAGAGCTGGCTGAACTGTCCTGTCCGCCGTGGGGACCGGGACGGGGGAACAAGGAGGGACACTGACGCAAAGCGGCATCCAAGGGTCAGTTTGAAGTTGTCCTGCTGACACGTAAGTCCTCCTCCTGCGGCTCGGCTTTTGGGGGGAATGGGGGATTAAGGAAAGCCAGGGTCCACGCTCAGCAGTGACCTGGGGAAAGCAGGCCCCATGGGATGCTGCAGGAATCCAGCACAGACCCCTCAGAAAGCCCTCAGCGTGCGGAATGGGCCCCGAGCTGAGCTCATATCAAGTCCAGGGGGCGAAGGACACCGCCACCTGTTGCACACGCACACCCCCTGCTGGCTCACTTGTATACAGATGGGGAAAGGTCTACAACATTCTAGGTGTGTCACACAGCTGTGTGCCTTCCTTGAGCCAATCATTAGCACCCATGTCAAAAAAGACAATGTTTTAAATCACCAAGTAACCGGTGTCCTCCCAGCTCCCTTCCGTGTCTCCCTCCTGGGGACCGATGTCCCCACACCTCTAGCATCTACTCCCTTCCATGTGGTCCCTGAGACGGTCAAGTGCTGGCGTGTGACTAGTGTTGAGCCCCGGGCCCGCTGCTCTGGGAGCCTGGAGGGCACCGTGTCCTGCAGCAACGGCCAGGGGTGCAGAGGCACGGGCTGCTGATGGGACTGGGCATGGAAGGCAGGAGCCGGGTCTGGAGCCCTGGCTGGCACCTCCTCAAGCCAGCAGAGCCCCCTCAGGCAGGCCTCTGTCTGGGGCACACACTCGACCACAACTTCCGGGAGAGCTGGCCCAGGACGCCCAGTCAGAGTTGTCCTGAAGCCAATTTCCCAGAAGCCCTACAACTAACATCCTCTGTCTCTCAGGGATTCTCCAAGGCATTGGTCAGATTTTTTCTTTTAAACCTTTGAAACAAGAGAGTCTAATTACCTTCCCCTTTGCCCAGGCCATTGTCATGTTCTCTTCTCCAAGGTCAGAGTCCTGGCCCCTCTCCTCCTGCAAACTCAGTCAAGAGACACAGGTGTCCTTTCCTGCTCTCCTAAGGTGGGTGGGCGCTGCCCTCAATGAGTCTAAGGAGGTTTTCTGATACCTTCTTAAGAAGAAGAGGAACAAAACATGAACATAACTTCTAGCAGGGAACCCTGACATTCCTATAATTCTAAGTTTAATTTTCAGGCAAAAATGGAGAACATTTTTGTGTATTTTAAACTGCAATTTGTGTTTATTAAATTATCTGCTTTTTATACCATTTGGATTATTTAAAACATTGCAGTCACCATATATTTTATACTTAAACTAGCACAAACATTATTTTGTCATATGTGAAAAATAAATTTAGAACCCCAGATCCACGCAGGCAGGGATTTTTGTCTAACTTGCTCATCTCTGCGTCCCCAGTGTCAAGAAAAGAGCCTTGTCGCATAGCAGTGGATTCATTGGTTAATTCACTCCTTCAATACATATTTGTTAAAGGAGTGGAGTAACCAATTAGTTAATCAACTTCACAAATTTAAAATACCTTTGACACCATAACTCACAGCTTCCTTGCCATCCTAAAGAAGTAATACAACGCAGTCATTCTCACATTCTTTTTAAGATGTTTTATCTACCAGTGTGTCTTACCTTAAATGGATGTAATGTTTTATTAAGAATCAAGATTGTAAATTCTTATGGCATTAAATTTATCTTCCCTGAAATGAGAGCATAATATATTAACATTAATAATTCTGAAACTTTTGAACTGATGAAAATTCATTGGAGAAAAATCTAACCAGGTTGGCTCTAAGAAAACCGTGATGTAATAAACATTCAAAAAACTACAAGTGAACCCCTGATTTTACCACTTACTATCTCTGACATCTCACTGAACCTAGGGCTCCTTATTTGTAAAATCAATAACGTAAGACCTCACCTTCCCACTCAATGGAGCTGCTAAAGATCAAGTAGGGTCACACAGGAGAGCATTTTGTAAAAGGCCACTGAAAACTAAGCCTCCCAGACAATATGCACGGGTATCTGAATCTGCATGCAAAAAATGGATGTCTTAATTTTTTTAAATCAGATAATTAAAAAATAATTAGATATTAAACCATTGCTATCATGTGTATTTCTTTGAACCTCACTGCTTGTTTATTGGCCCTTTGTATTTCTTTCTCCTTATTCTTTGCTTATTTTCCTCTTGGGTATTTGTCTCCTAACTGATTTCAGTAGCTCTTAAGCTGTTTAGCATATTTACTCCTTATCTGTCATGTAGGTTGCAACTATTTTCCCCAGGTGATTTAATTTACCAGATGAATGTTTCAGATTGTTATATAGGTCAAGTTTATCAATCTTACATATATATAGGCTTTTGATCAATGCTTGAAGAAAGGTCTCCAAATTCAAGATTATAAAGTATTTTCCTTATATTTTTGATAGATTTAGTTTTATTTTTAAATATTTAATCCATCCATCATTTATTTCAGCATAAGATGAACAGTAGGGAATCTAACCTCATTTTCCCTCAGTGATGAGCCAGTTATCCCCAGGTCATTAATTGGCTAACCTGTACTTTCCAGACTAACCTGAATTGCCACCTTTTTATCTCCTAAATTCCCACTTGAACTTGGAGTCAGATCTGGACTGTGTTCTATTCTGTTGATCAATCTGTTTATTTCTATGCTAGTATGACACTTTTAAATTCTATAGGCTCAGTAAATTATTTTAATATCTGATAGAGGGTGAATCTCACAGACATCAATCACGCTGATTGAAAGGACTAGGCACAAAAAAGAACTTTCTGTAAGATTCTACTCAGATGAAATTCCAGAGCAGGTGAAACTAAACTCATCTATAGTGACACATCAGCGGTTGCCTGTGTCAGGTCTAGTGTGGGAGGAGGGGGGATTTGGGGGAAGGTTAACTCTAAAGGGGCATAAGGGAACCTTCTGGGGAGACAGAAATGTTCTATATTTTGTCTGGGTTGGTGGTTGCAAGAGTGTATACATTTGTCAAAACTCATTCAATTGTGCATATCTCAGTTAAAAACACATGAAAAAAAATGACAGGGCAAATCTCCTCCTTATTTCATTGCTATTTCTGAAAATTGCTTTTCAATGCTCTTATAATTATTCTTCCAGGTGAATTTTAGAATACCTATAAAAAATTAAAATTTTTTCACTGGGCTCTTGATAGGAATTTTGTTAAATGTAGTTATTAATTTGGGGTAGAAGGGACATCCACAAAGACTTTCCATCCACAAAAAGGATACATCGCTTCACTTATTCAAGTCTTCTTTGGTAATTTTTTGCCATTTTGGTAAAAGTTTTTTTTGCCAGGTTTTGGTATCGGGGCTGCCTCAGGGGTTATGACTCCATATTCATTCCTAATTCTGCAGGCTTTTTCTTTGTAAAACTTGCCCACAAGTTTCATCATATCAAGGAATGAGCCTCTTTTCCCCTTTATTATGTATTGACACCATATGCAACCTGAAGTCTATTTTGAAAAAAACGAGTCTATTGGAACGGTCTCTTTTTTTTAACCATTTCACACTGTTTTAATTATTGTAGCTCTATGAAGTATTTTAGTATCTCTTACCAAGAGATTCTGGTAAATCCGTTGAGCATTCTAAAACTCCTCTTTTCTCCCTACCTTCCCTGCTCCCTCCGGGCATCTGGTAGAACGTCAGGAGATAATGACATCATTTCGGAAAGGTTTCTCTGTGTGCCGCTCAGTTGGTTGGCAGCTGTTTGCTGTGTAGGTATGAGGGCCTCCAGTCTGTCAGGCCTGAAACACATTTACCTTAATAAATGTCTTTACCACATGCTGAGGAATCCTGAAGAGGAGGCTGGGACTCTGGGACCAACGCAGCCAAGAACACTCTGTTCCATCTTCCATCTTAATAATGAAACGCTGACTGCCTGCTAATAGACGCACATTTATTTTAAATATATGAATAGGATGATTGTTTAAAGAGACCTCCAGCTGGTTAAATTTTGGTTCCTGCAATAAAACTCTCCTCCAGCACATTCTCTGGCTTTGGGCCCTGGAGGGCTGCAGGTTCTCTCGACTGCACTGCTGACTGTGGTCTCGAGTGTTCAGGTTTTCCGGTGGTGGTTTTCATGCTCTGAGGCAGGGCGTCAGGAGCTGCACTGGCCTCCAGAGGACTTCCTCCATGATCCGAATGCTCCACTTTTAGAGCACTCTTGCCAGTTAGGAAAATTTTTATTCGGTAAAATATTTTCAATGAAACGTTGGGCTATTTTCCTTTGCCATGATCAGGCAGTTCCTCTCTCCCCCTCTCCTTTGAATGCATTGACTTCTTGATGCCCACCTGCCAGTGAAAGGCCTTCAAGAGCTCTAAGCCACCACCAGGTGTCACGGCAGGGCTTTCCCAGGCGTCCTCCAGCAGGCTCTCAGGTTCAGTTAGCAGGCATGGCCTGGCATCCAGGTTGGTCTTGTCAAAGCCCCCAGACCACTGGGCCTCTTCCCTTTGTCTTGGTCGTCCCTTTGAGGGCTTTTCCCCTTGGCTTCCAACATCCTCGCCTCCATACCAGGAGTCATCTGGGTCCTGTTAACATGAGGATGGACCAGAGAGAGTGCCTAGCGGTGGCATGGGGGTGATGCAGGGCAGCCAGGACTGTGCAACAGAGGAATCTGAGTAAGGAGCAGGTAGGGCTGTGCCAGACACTGCTTCTAACAGAGAAGGATGGAGGACCTAGGGCGGGGAGACAGGGTGCGGGAGAGTGTGAGAGTGTGGGAGCATCGCTGAGCAACCTGCTCTCTGGTGACCCGAGTTCAGAGGAAGGAGGGATGAATGAGACTAGGTTGGTTGTCTTCATGAGGTCTGGGACTTAACTAGGTGGAGTAGAGGGGCTCAGGTAGGAATGTGCAGGTGGTTCAGATGTGGCTGGAAAGGAAGGGTGGCAGAGAAAAGAAGAGGGAGATGAGGTTGAAGAACTGGCTTTAGTTCAAGTTAGAGGAGCCTTCCCTCCAGAGCCAAGGAGAGTGGACTTCACTACACAGACTCACTCCTGCTGAGTCCTGCTGGGTAACAAACACACTCAGAAATCTCAGTGGCTTAGAACAGCAGCCATCTAGTTCACATTCACGGGTTTGCAAGTTGGTTGCAGCAGCTCTACTTCAAGCTCTGGATTGTGTTTAGTTCTCCTCCATGTCTCTCATTCTGGGACCAGTGGCCACCTGGGGTATGTTCTTTCCATGATAAATAGCAGAAAGTTCAAGAGGGGTGGGTGGCAACACATATGCTCTTTGGAACTGACTTCTGCCCATATTCCAATAGTCAAAGCAAGTCACATGGCCAAACCCAACAGCCATAGAGCAGAGAATCAGACTTTGCCTACTCTAGTTGGGGGCAACTCAGCATCTCCCTGCAAAGGGCATGGGTCAGAGACTGGAAACAAAGCTCTCATTACTGCCACCACCAACCTACCTTCTTCAACAACTTTAGCTCCTGGTTCATGAGTGGCCATGTGGCATAATAAAAGGAGTGCCTAGGGAGGTCTGGGGTCCTGGATTCTAACTCCAGCTCAGCAAGTCATTTTGTCTTCAGGACCCTCCATTTCCCTTCTCCTCCGCATAAGATGGTTGTTTTGGTTGGTTCCCAAGATCTCCTCCAGCTCTAGCCATCATGAGTCTGCAATACTCAGATAGTTCCATCTGCCACAAGCCTGATGGCTTTGGATCAGATAGAGACCAGAGGCAGGAGACCTGTGAGATGAACGTGCAGGAGCGCAGGCATGGAATGGAAAGAGAGGAGTGAGTTTGCAAAGTGTCAGAAAGGAAGAATAAAGCTGGGTGTTAAGGAGATTCTAACTTTTTTTTAAAAATTTATTTATTTTATTTATTTATTTTTGGCTGCGTTGGGTCTTTGTTACTGCGCGGGCTTTCTCTAGTTGCGGTGAGCAGGGGCTACTCTTTGTCATGGTGCGCAGGCTTCTCACTGCGGTGTCTTCTCTTGTTGCAGAGCTCAGGCTTCAGTAGCTGTGGGGCACAGGCTTAGTTGCTCCTCGGCATGTGGGATCTTCCCGGACCAAGGATCAAACCCATGTCCCCTGCATCAGCAGGTGGATTCTTAACCACTGCACCACCAGGGAAGCCCTAAGATTCTTATACTTATCTTATTCTTATACTTATCCCCCTCTTACAGATGAGAAAAACAAGGCATGTACCCTAGTTCACTAGGCTGATGAGAATTAGAATGGGGATTCAAACCCAGACAGCCTTGGTCGAAATCATTTAATATTTCCATGAACAGTCCTTCTTCCAAAGAGGTTGCCACGGGAACTTAGGATCAATACTCAGGGGTCTGAATCAAGGGAAACTGGGCCTATTTTGCAGGTGCCTGGAACAGGAGTAACCATGAGACCAAAGGAAGAGAAAGAGATTGGGAGAAAACAGTTTTTAAAATTCAGAAAATAAAACAAAAGGGTAGAAAGCTTTAAAAACCCTTGAGGATTTCTCTGAAGTGTTGAACTATGGAGAGTTGAGAGAGCTGCTAATATCATTTCATTCCCACTTCAGCTCCTACCTGGCGAGGGACTCGCGTTTCCTGTGGGTTCCCGGGATGGTTTGTATTCTTTTCCTGACTCTTCTCTCACACGGACAGGCCCGTGTGTGGAGCCAGGTGTGGAGCCTGAGCACAGCTGGCTCTAATTTGAGGGGCCTTCTGCCATTTTAAGATGACCTCACCCCATTCCCTTGACTTTTCAATATGCAATTCACGACACTTTTCCAAAATTCGGGTAATGATTTATTGGTGTTTTTTCTTGCAGTGTGAGGTTTTTTGTTTGTTTAGGGGTTTGGTAACTGTTCTTGATAGGGGCATTGTAAACGTTTCTACTAAAGGAGGGAATCAAAAATATCACTTTCTTATTTCTACCTTTCTGGCTGTATTTCAGTCTTGGCCGAAGAATTCCTCTCCACCCTCCTGCATCTCCCACATCTACCTTTGAAAGGCCAGTGTAGAATGAGGGGCCGATGGCTTATGTTGTTTTGGAGGGAGCATGTGAGGATTTGCCACTTGCCTCTGACACTTAACAGCTATATGAATAGGAGAGTGTACTACACAGTCAATCCCAGGGGCAGCAGGGAACTGTTCTAAGGGGAATACCCACTCTCTTGGTCCTTTCTGAAAGAAGCAGTTCCTAGTAAGGGTGGCCGTGTGCTGTGCTACCCTGGCCACAGCTGATTGGCCAAGGTGGGCATCTGACCCATGAGTGCCGGGCATGAAAGGAGAGTGGAAATTCATTAAGCCAATCAGATTTCCTTTCAGAAATCTTAACTGGAGGACTTCTCTAGTGACACAGGGCTTAAGAATCTGCCTGCCAATGCAGGGGACACAGGTTCAAGCCCTGGTCTGGGAAGATCCCACATGCTGCAGAGCAACTAAGCCCGTGAGCCACAATTACTGAAGCCCGCACGCCTAGAGACTGTGCTCTGCAACAAGAGAAGCCACCGCAGTGAGAAGCCCGCGCACTGCAATGAAGGGTAGCCCTCGCTTGCCACAACTAGAGAAAGCCCGCACGCAGAAACCAAGACCCAATGCAGCCAGAAATAAATAAATAAAAACCTTGAGCATATTTTAAAAAGAAAAAAAAAGTGAGATTCTTTAAAAAAAAGAAAGAAAGAAAGAAAGAAAGAAATCTTAACTGGTAAAATAAGGAGCAAATCGTGCAGTTAGTTGGTCGAGAGATGGGCCGGGGACCAGGCACTGGTGTGCAGCGAGGAAGCCTGGCCAGGAAGCCGCAGCTCCTCTTTCGAACAGACGACAGCATGCCTGGTGCTGGAGCTGCCTTAAATCCACAACAACTCATCTCCAAGTGGGGGTACATGGGGGCCCCGTGCTTGGACACTTCTCTGGCCTGTTGACACGCCACTTTCGCCTGGGGTGGGGGAGGGGTGAAGGAGGCAGCCCGCTTGCCCGACGGGAGAAAGAAGAACGGGAAGGGTGATGCCTCTGGCAGTTCCTCGGTGCCTCTGAAATGTGGGCTAGGGCAACCCTCTGTTTAGCTGAGAATATTATTGGGTTTGGGGTGCCCAGGGAGGCCCAGTACCCAGCGTGGCGGGAGTTAAATTGCGCAGCATAATGAGGTGGCCGAGTTTTAAGGAAGCAAATGGGGACCCCCAAAATGGAGTCAGGATAGGTTGGAGGTACCTCCTCAGGCGCTCGGGAGGCTGCAGGCTGTCAAGGGAGGAATACGGGGAAGTTCCTGGTGGCGGAAACCTAGAGGATTTTTTTTTTTTTTTTGCAATAAGTAGTTTCCATTTTATTTTTTCTCTTCATACTTAGCTTTATGGGCTAAGGTGTACATCTCCTTTGTGTCTATAGCAGGTCCCCCAAAGTCATATAGACAGGGTAGCTTAATAAGTATTGCTGAAGACTGGCCAGATTTTATTAAAGAAATCTATATGAACTACCCTGACAACATTTTTACATGTGGCTCCAGGTAATTTCAGTTGAAACCTAGAGGATTTTTAAGACTACAAAAATATTCACAGTGAAACAGTTTGTGCCACTGTGAGTTAAACCCCTTTCACCATCCAACACCTTCAGTAAAATAGTACAAAATAGCCATTTAAAAGATGCCCCAGAAGACAGAGCACCTGAGAGTTTCTGGATCACTCAACGAACATCCACTGCCCAAAGCAGCTGGAGCAAGCCTCCTGCTCCTGGCACTCAAAGAGTCTGTGGCAGAACCTTGCCCACCGTGGGCTGCAAGGACCAGGGAAACAGTGTCTGCTGAGTGGCCAGCACAGTGCCTGCACACGCATCACACGGAAGTTATCCAGGACCAGTTCCAGAGTATCCCCTGGTGGAACACGCGACAATCACAAAAGCAAAGACGGGACTTCTTACTGGGATGAGCAACGGCCTTGTTGACCCAAGGGCTGAGAGGGCACGTGCATTTATCAGGAGAAAATTAAATGGCCCTGAAGCATCTTCATCAGGTGCTAAATGCCTCAAAGTGACCACGGTGCCACCTGAAAGACTAACGTGCTCTGGATTTTGCATGGCCCAAGTTTCCCCAGCCCATGTCTCACGACGGGAGTAACCCGTATCCGCATGGGAATAACGCCCATCTACTCCCAAGGACCCTCCCTTTTGCAAAGTTCCCTGCAGGCATTCTCCAGCCAACCCCGGAGGTTACCACACATGAGCTCCTGGATAATTCCAGGTGGCTCCTGCAGGGTGTGTGACAGCCACCCCACCTGTACCAGGTAGGCCCTGACGTCTCCCCTCAGCAGGGCCTTTGATGCCCTGGATGCCTCAGAGGGCCAGAGCTGCATGAGTGTCCACTGCGCCGATGACACTCATGGGGCTGTCAAACATCCCCAGAACGATGGTTCAGACGTGAGTGTTAAAGAATGTGTCCTTCTTCTCCTTGACCCCAAAATGACAGAACCCCCAATTGAAAAGGTGGTCAAGGCAGAGGATGGGAGCAAGCTTCAGCACTGCTAGCGAGTTTGGCCCAAAGAAAACAATCACAGACTCGTTCCCCTACAGGAGAAACGTACGCCTCCTTTACTCCTTCATCCAACACACGTGCTTCCAGAGCTCTGACATTTTTACACTGAACTTGGCATTTCCAATCCAGATTTTGTGACGGGTGCTCTCGGTGTCTTGTGACAATCAGTGTGCTGTCTGGAACACAAACTGTGACCTGTTCACCAATCGATGTCCCCTTCCTCCCAGGCATCGCTGGTTTTCACCGCCCAGCCTCCCTGCAGTCAGGTGCGGCCCTATGACTGAGTTCTGGTCTATGGGATGTGGGCAGAATTGACACGTGCTGCTCCCAGGCCTGGCCCACGGAAAGCCCCCACGTGTGGTCCTCCGCACTCCTCGCCCCTCAGTCAGCTCGATGTGGACAAGCACGGTGACCCTAGAAGCGACGTGCTGAAGAGAGCAGAATCTTGGGTCCAAGAACCAGTGCTTGGAAGAGAACCAGCATGCCAAGCACAACACCCACTTTGGACTTTCTAGATGTTTGAGCCCGAAGTATTTTGAGGTTTATTTGTTACAGCCACTAGCATTATCTTCATTAAACCCGCTGGAAGATACATTTGATCTTTAGAGAAAAGGTCGTTCTGTTCTAAAACTTTGAAACTTAGATGTGTTTGTGGTAAACATCTGTTTCCTTTCCAAAATCTGCCCAAACTAATTTGATTTTGCAAAATACTGAAAATTAGTCTGTGGTACTAAGTGCATGGAGAGGAACAGAACGATTCGCTTCACCAGCTCAGCATACAAAAGGGAGTCACATCTCTCTGAATTTCTAATTACACGTCCGCAAGCTTCTATTAGCAGGAAGTTCAGTACTTCTACCTTGAGACCCCCCTAACAGATAACCACACACCAGACAAGGACAGTCAGCTCCCATCTTTGCCATTGAGGCTGCCACCCAGTGTCACTGCTGAAAACTGGTACCAAAGTCTGCAGGATACTGTGGGCCACTGAAGTGATGCGGCTGCTGGTCCTGACCCAAGGGTACCCCTCTTTTGGTCTCCAAGGCCTCAGTTTCCTTAGGCCATCTTCACCAGCTTGGGATTCTCCCCAAACCTCCATACGAGCAGGGTGCTGGACTTCCAGCCTCAGCCCACACTATGCCGGGAACCACACAGTCCTGTCAACCAGGCCGCCTTGGCCAGAGCACACTAGATGACCCTACAGGCCTCCCTAACTTCAAATCTCAGGGAGAAGGGGCTGGGGTCTCAGGAGGCCCTTGGTTTGCTTGTGCCAGAACTCTGCACACCAGGGAGACCAGCACCTCTTGAGCCTGTTCTCCACCAACCCCCACCTGGAAAATGAAAGCCCACCCTCTTTCCATCGTAAAACAAAGGGGCCACCCAGTGACTCTCTGCAGACCCAGGTCTACTCCAAGATGTCCTTCTGTCTCAGCTTGTTCCAAAAAGCAGCTGGGAGCTTTTTCTTCTCCATTAAAAAAATTGCTGCACATTACACTGAGCTGAGGGAATGGATGATGAACCCCTGGGAAGATATTTATTTCCATTTTGCTGCAAAAACAGGCAAGCAGACTGCTGAGAATCTGATCCCCTCATTTTGTTTGTAAAACATGTTTTGTATTAGTTCATTCCTTTTTCCAGAGTATATTAATTTGCATTTGGTCCTTTTTAGAATTTGGCTAATGACATTAATTTTTGTAAGGCTGACTGTAAGGGAACTTTCCCTGCATATAACCATAATGTTAAATCCTCTAAAGAACCAGCCCCAAAAGGACTTGTGAGCCCAGCATAGCCAATCTCCCCCTCTCTGTGCCCCAACTATACCCAGCCCGGGGTACCTGATCCCCAAATGCTCTGGCCTGGGAGCAGGCAAAACCTATTCTCCATCAGGGTGAAATTTTTTAAATTGTTACCGAAAACAAGTGAGACAGAGGGAAAGTAAGACGCAACAAGCAGTGTAAGGCTAGACGGGTTTATAAAGTACAGGCGTGAGCCCCACGCTAGGGTGCACTCACTGCTCACCGCAAGATTTGCACCTCCCTCTCCCTGGATACAGGGTCGGCTGGGTGCTTTCCTGATTTTGAGCACTCTCTACCCCACCCCAAGTACTTCCAGGGACTGGTCGGGGCAAGAACTCCAGTCAGGAGTCCGTGTCCAGTGGGTGGCCAAGAGCTCAGCAGAACCCCCAGGCATGTGATGTGGAACCTGAGCCCCTTCCTCCATCCTGTCCCACTTTGCCCCACTCGGCAGAAGGACCATTTCCTCCCACATGCTATTGATTAAGTTTATCAATTCTCTCTTCTTTCTCCATTTTGTTTAAATTTATTACTTCCTTTTTCTCCTTTCTCTTGGTTCCTAACTTAAAGGGAACAAAGTTCATCAGGTATAGACTTGATTTATTATTTCTCTTTTTTTCCCTCCCTAATATAAGCACTGGGAACAATAAATCTCCTCTAAGTACTGCATTGGCAGCATCCCAGAAATCTAGAAATGTCACTTGCATGCTTTGGTTCTTTAAATATTCTGTGGCGCCCTAAATGTCTTCCCTAACGAAAGGCTTATTCAAGAAAGGATCTGCTCTGCCAAATGCAATAAGAAACAGCTGAAAAAGAGGTTCAACTAGAGGAAGGAAAAGGAAGGAGGTAGAATAGTCATTTGCTGATAATGTGAATTTATTCCTAAGATAATCAAACGAAAAATTCTTAGGATTGATAAGGGTTTAGTTAAAGTGAATGGATACAAAATAAACATTCAATTCCTTTCCTCTATACCAACAGTTAGAAAATAAAAGAGTGGGGGGAAGACACCTCCACGATAACAACTGTGTAAGTAAAGTGCCCTCAAGGCGAGTTTAACAATAAATATGCAGAAACTATATGAAAACTGAGAGTCATAAAAGAAGACAAGGAAATACAGAGACATGTCATGTTCCTGGGAAGACTCAACGTTGTAACGATGTCATTTCTTTTCAAATTGATGTATATATTTAAAGCAATGTTAATCAGAACCTCAGTGGAAGCATTTGGGAACCGTGCCCAAATGATTCTGAAGCTCATCTGGAAAAATAAAGAGACCAAGAGACATACCTTTCCCTACCTCTCCTGCGGGGCTGGGTGAGGCAGGCCTAGATGGCAGGGGTGGGAGGTGGGCAGGGGTGGGGGACACAAGCCGGGACAGAGGACTGGCCACCACTTGGGGCCTGGCCGTGCCTGAGCTTTCAAAGCTCAGAGGAGACTTGGGTGTTTCCCACTGAGGAACACACGAGTTTATTTTAGTCGTTCCACAAATATTCACTGAGCTTCAGGCACGATTGTAGGAACCAGGGCTGGAGCTCTGAACAAGACAAAGCCCCTGCTCTGAGGAGCTTCAGGGTGTTCGGTGGGGAGGCGACAACAGACAACGAACTTGTGTTAGCACATCAAGGTGCTGTGAGGACTTCTAGCCAGAGGAGGGGAGTAGGCAGGGGAGCCACTTGTGGGAGAGGGGATGGCTGCTGTGGGGTCGTGCAGGGTGAGGGCATCTCCAGAACTGGACCCATGAGAAGAATGGGCAGCAGCCCGGCAGCAGAGGGGCTGGGCTGGACCCCAGATGCCATCCCCTCCTCCTGGCTGCACTCTGTTTACAGAGGCCTTGCTGCCCTGGAAGGCGTGGCCACGCCCACTTACGGAGCCGCCTGACCTGCGGCAGCCAGGCAGTCTCTCTCTCCAGGAATTTGAAATCAGACGCACTGACTGAGCGGAGTCCTTGAGGAAAGGGGCACTGAGTGGTGGGAGTGGGGGGATGGGGGGCTGGAGTGAGGGTCAGAGGAGTGGGGAGCTGAAGGCAGGAGCTGGGGTTCAGGGGAAAAGCAGAAGCTTGACTATCCCCAGGAGAGAGACAGACAAAGCCACAAACAGAGAGACAGAGAGGGACAGAGACAGAGAGATAGAGCGGGACAGAGACAGACAGGGAGATAGAGAGGGACAGAGACAGATAGGGAGATAGAGAGGGACAGAGACAGACAGGGAGATAGAGAAGGACAGAGGCAGAAAGACAGAGAGATGGAGACAGAGACAGGGACAAGAGAGAGACAGAAACAGAGAGACAGAGAGATCACACATGACTTTCCAGGGGCCCTGACACTCAGCACTGTGGGTCTCACAGTAGATTCCATGAGAATCCATCTTTTATCAATTGGTCCCCAAGTGACCAATTCACCAAACGTAGCTAGTACACTGATTTTCCAAGCACTGTTTTAGGGAATATGCTTTTTAAATAAATATTTAATATTCTTCTTTAATATCTTACCAGAATTTTAAGAAATGTTCAAATTGTTGAAAACTAGGCCAATTTAGTCTTTTTGACTTCACTCTTTTTATTAAGATATTTCAAATTTATAACATTTCATGTAAGAATTTTCAGTTTACACTGCTTTCTCTTGAATTCTTTTAAAAGTTATTTTCTGTTTTGCCAATATTTAGCACCTTTAGGATTCTTGTGCCAGTTTCTCTGAATGACAATTTGATGAATTTAGCAAATGTCCGGATGTACCAGACCCATTGCTTCTCACTGTTATAAAACTGACAAGCAATTTGTATCTCATGGAACAAAACAATTTGTACTTTATGTATTTCAAAAATATTTGAAAGCAGTTTTGATTTTGTCTTCAGATGGCATTTTAAGGAACGTTCGGTTTGCCTCTGCCTCAGAGCAACGGAGAGACAATAGAAAGGAGATCAGGGAGGCTGGGACAGAAGGAGGGGAGGAGAATCGTGAGCAATGGAGGAAGGGGCGATGGATATTAGGTGCACATGAAGGCTGTCAGGAGCAAGTGGGGGTTACAGCAGACACACGAGGAAAGCGGAGCCGCCTGCAGGAAGCGCCGGAGGAAGGGCGAGAGGTCTGTCCAGGCCCCCGCCGCCTTGCAACAAACCCCATATGAGTCTTTCTTCCTTGCAGCTGGAAAAACCAAAGCAGAGCACAAGCAAATGAAATATTTACCTAACCCCACGCACATGTATAATTAGGTTGTTTCTGCTTTTTCTTTCTATTATAATAATGATACATTAGATATAATTGGGCATTGAGCTTTCACCATGTTTAGAATTATTTTCTTAGGATAGAATGCCTAGAAATTAGTGGGTCAGAAAGTTAAAACACCAAGGTTCATGCCAGAGGACTTCCCCGCTTGGGGAAAAGGGATTTTACCAGTTTACACCAGCAATGTCTGGCAGAGCCTGTTGGCCTGTACCCTCAATGCCCAGTGAGTATTTGCTCCTTAAAATACCCTATGGTTCAGTGATCTACAGCTGCTGACGATGGGAGGGCAGCTGCGATTTTGCTCTTGAAACATATCAAGCCCTATGGCCAGCACCTAGTCTCTCCTGTCACGCACGTCACAGATTCTAAAGGAATGAAGGAGCTATGTCTTCTGGCAGTGTTACTGCATTTGAGGCGTCTCCTTCAAATCCAGTCTTTAAACTCTAAACCTGGAGATGTGCATTCCCAAAACAAAGGCAGTGACTGTTGAAATCGCGTGCCGTTAATATTCTCAAGAAGCAGGCTGACTCCTGTCGTGGAGGGAAAAGAAGTGGTGGGAGAAGCCCGTAGTATAGCTTCAAAAGTGGACAGTCTGGCAGGAACAACAAAATCTCATGCAGGTTTATTCTGAGAGTGAACAGAGTGGATGGAAGATCTTCAAGTCACCTGCCCTCAGTGTTCTCTCTCCTGCAGATAAAGGGGCTGGTGTTGGCTGAGTCGGGTCAAAAGGGTGGGCAGGGCTTCCCTGGTGGCGCAGTGGTTGAGAGTCCACCTGCCGATGCAGGGGACACGGGTTTGTGCCCTGGTCAGGGAAGATCCCACATGCTGCGGAGCGGCTGGGCCCGTGAGCCATGGCCGCTGAGCCTGCACGTCCGGAGCCTGTGCTCCGAACGGGAGAGGCCACAACAGTGAGAGGCCCTAGTACCGCAAAAAAAAAAAAAAAAAAAAAGGAAAAAAAAAAGGTGGGCAGCACGGGGGCCTCCACGTGGACCCTGATGTCTTAGTACAAGTGACTGTCCTCAGCAAATAATGACAAGTGCAGAAACCATGTTACGTCTTAATTTAAAAATCCACGTTGGTTTCTGCTTTGAAATGCTCTCAGTTTAGTGATCTGATATGAAGATGCAAATTCTTTCAGAAAACAGTTTTTGTCTGAGAACAGTATTAAAATGGTAGGTTTTTAATAGTTTCTAGGAGAACTGCTACCTCCATTGCCCCCTCTCAATAGAAGAAAATGCTCAAGGAACAGCTTTTGACTTCATACTGGTCCAAAGTGAGAAACCGCTGTCAACATCTGGGTGGAGATTCCCCACATCCTCCAGCTCCAAGCTGGTCCCTGTTGGAATCCTCGGGCTGGGGGACATGGGCTTTGTTCCTGGGTCTGGCCGGGCTGCCCACACGCTGACAGTCAGCTGTTTGGAAATCCTTAGGCATCCCCCCGGGAGACTCTGTGTGACCAGAAGCCAAGGTCCTTGAGGAAGGGGCAACAAGTTCTCTTTGCTGGGCCCGGACCTGAGCCTCCAGCTTCCACCAGGCCCCCAGACCACTGGAGAGGCTTCGCCCACCCAACACAGACTCCCCCTCCCAGAAGTTCTGTCACTCCTGGTCTCACCTGCCTTCTGAGTCCTGGAGGAAAAGCCAGGAACAGTAGGTGGGGAGACAAGAGCTTGGAGGCCAGGGGATCACATTCCCCTAGAGAAGCGCAACACCGGCAGCCAGAGCCAGGACTTTGTTGCTTGAACCTGGACAGCTCGGGGCAAGTCTTGCTCTCCAGCAGGAAGGGACGCATCATGCGTTCGTTCATTCATCAAGCGTCTACCACGTGCCATATACTCCGCGAGGTGCTTCTACAATATGAGGGTAAATACAAATCTAATTTAAAACTTAGATCTAATTTAAAAAGGGAAAGAGAACTTCCATCCTCTTTAGCATTCCCTTTAGAAAACGTGAAATTGGAATGCTTTCTCTGTCTCTGAGACGTATGTAAATCTTTTTAAAGGCCAAATGAGCCTGTTGCTAGTTTTGCAGTTGCAGCGGGTCTTGAAGCCATCCCTGAAATATGAACATCAAGAAGGGTGGCCCCCTTCTATTTGTCTCTGTGGGAGTTTTAGCCTAGGTGCTTGGCTCCAGAGGTAACTTCCTGCTGGTTGAAAAGATCTGAGCTGTTTTATCTTTCCTTCAGCTAAAGACAGCTAACCTATGTAATAGGTTGTATCTGCTTGGCTGCATGAAATGGTGAGACTTCTTTCTGTCTTTGCAATCTCTTTGGTGGATGCCTGTAATGTGCATGCAGCCTGGTTCAATATTTATTCAATAGTAAAACTGTTTTCTTTCTCTTCTACCTTTGTGGAGTTTTTCTGGGTTGGCAGGTATCTTAGTCAATTTGGGCTGCAATAGCAAAATAACATAAATTTATTTCTCACAGTTCTGGAGGCTGGAAATCCAAGACCAGGGTACAGCATGGTCAGGTTCTGGTGAGAACCCTCTTCCAGGTTGCAGACTGCCAACTTCTCACTGCGTCCTCACATGGTGAAAGGGACAAGCTAGCTCTCTGGGGTCTCTTTCATAAGTACACTTATTCCAATCCTGAAGGCTCCACCTTTATGACATAATTACCTCCCAAAGGCTTCCTGTCCTATTACCATTACCTTGGGGGTTAGGTGTCAACATATGAATTTACAGGGGGACACAAACATTCAGACCATAGCAGCAGGAGAGTTTATTTTTAATTACTTGCCCAACAATTGGGATGTAGCAGTGAACAAGGCAAAAATGGTCCATGCTTTTAGAAGGTTCCAATCTATTGGTTTGAGGCAAGATGCAGACAACCTTTAAACACTGAGTAAGTGAACATAGAGTTAAGTATGGGGACAACCCTGAACAATAAGAAGGTCCCTCTTCCCAGGGCCATCCAGGCCCTTTTTCCTGGGGGAGAAGGGCAGGGAGGCCTGTTACCAAGAGAGCTTCTCCTGGGTTATTAGCAGATCAGCACTGGAAGTGTTACCCAGAATACAGGTAGAATGAAGACAAAAAGACCAAAAGAAAACTTGATTGACTGTAAACTCTGCTGGCAGAAGGAATATACTGTGCTAAGATGCAAAGGAAGAAATCACAACAGAAAACATGAACAGATGTGATTATATAGGAATGTACAACTTCTGTAGATTTTTCTTTTACCTTACCATAAGACTTATCCAAGTATGGAAAATATTTACAGCAAGATTATATAAAGGGTTCATAAATGCTGATAAAAACACTAAGCCCGGGACTTCCCTGGTGGCGCAGTGGTTAAGAATCCGCCTGCCAGTGCAGGGGACACGGGTTCGAGCCCTGGTCCAGGAAGATCCCACATGCCGTGGAGCAACTAAACCCGCGCGCCACAACTACTGAGCCTGCGCTCTAGAGCCTGCGAACCACAACTACCAAAGCCCGCCTAGAGCCCGTGCCCTGCAACAAGAGAAGCCACTGCAGTGAGAAACCCTCGCACCGCAACAAAGAGTAGCCCCCGCTCGCTGCAACTAGACAAAGCCTGTGCACAGCAACAAAGACCCAACACAGCCAAAAATAAATAAATAAATTTATTTTAAAAAACAGACAACGCTAAACCCTTAAAAATAAATGGGCAAAGGATAAAAACAGACCCTTCTCAAAAGAGAAAACACAGTATAGGAAATATATTCCACCCAGAAATAAAAACATCTGCAACTTAATCCAGCAATGAGAGACTATTTCTCACCTCTTATCAAATAGAGCACCTGTGAAGGGCAGGTGCTGGAGGTAATACAGAGAGGAATGGAATCTAGTGAGTCTCTACGAGCCTATCATCCAGAGGGCGGTGAATAAGGGATCAGACAAGTGCCGTCTAGGAATTTAGGTAAGCGCCTTAAGAGGCCCCATGGTGGGGTACAGAAGGAGAGATGCCCTGCCTGGAGGTTCAGCTTTGGGGAGAAGTTTTCAGGGAGGACTTGGCCTTGAAGGAAGGTGATTCATGGACAGGGAAGACTAGCAGAGGAGGAAGAGCCAGATGACAGGAATATATTCACTTGGGCTGAAGTGTTGTGAGAGATAAAGCTGGAGAGAGAGGGGTTGCCATACTGCAGGGCGTACATTCACACTGGGGGTGGGGCTGAGTGTAAGGCGGGGTCAAGCTCACACCCTGGCCCCAGTTCCCAAAGAAACAACCCTTCCCTGTCCTGCAAAGGAACCTCCAGACCTCAGACAAGCCACAAGCCCACTGCCCAAAAGTAAGTCCTGCCCTGCCTAGGCCTCTACTTGGGGGCCTGAACACCAGACCCCAGGGGACAGGTGAAAAGAAGAATCATTGTTGTGGAAGCATATTATTTGTAAGGGAATTTAGCTACAAAGGGAGCACATTCTTTTTTTTCTTTTTTTTTTGTGGTACGCGGGCCTCTCACTGTTGTGGCCTCTCCCGTTGCGGAGCACAGGCTCAGCGGCCATGGCTCACGGGCCCAGCCGCTCCGCGGCATGTGGGATCTTCCCGGACCGGGGCACGAACCCGTGTCCCCTGCATCGGCAGGTAGACTCTCAACCACTGCGCCATCAGGGAAGCCCAAAGGGAGCACATTCTTGGTGAAAGTTAGGCTGGTTTGTTTTGTAGCACTCTGACTCTCCTGTTTGCACTGGAGGGCCACACATCTTCAAAGCTATGAAAGGAAAGCTTCGGTGCCAGATAACAGACTTTCAGGGTGCCATTTAGTGACAAAGATAATGAAGTTTTTCAATGACAGGGTTCAAGTATAAGTGGGGTATTGTATGCCCACATAAATTATGGCTGAGCCAGGTTAATTTTTTTCTAGGGTTACATATGGATGAGAAAAAGGGTGTTAGCATTTTTATGAGGTCACAGAATGTCAGGGAAGATGAATGTCTCTGGTGAACTATATCATGGATGGAATTTAATCTCCCAGATGCCTCTGAGAGGACAGCCACCCACCGTCTGCCATTCTTGTGTTAGAGAACTTGCTAAAAAACTCACCTTCCGATGTGGACGCCCATGGACTCACTCCTCATGGCAGAAAAGGACTGGTAATCACACTCCTGTCCCTTTGGGATGCTGGACCAAACAATGAGAAGTGCACATGCCTGTGACCATACGCACTGTCTTCGTGGGGTTAGAGTCACATTTCAGGTCCCACACCCAGAGGCCCTGCGATAGTGCTAGATTAGTCACAGATTAGTGTTTCACAGCATTCCTCGGGGCTTACAATAAGGCTTTTCCCAATTCCCCAATAATGTGGAAGACAGGGGGGAAAAGATTGTCCTCTAAGTGGTATCAAACAGAGCCTGGAAAGAATACCTAATCAGGACTCTGTCTGATCCGTCCCTGACCACCACCAGCCTCAACAGAGAGAATGGCTAACATTTGTGTACAGATTTCTGTGCGAACATATGTTTTCTATTTTCTTGGGTATTTACCTAAGAGTGGAATTGCTGGGTCAGATGAGAACTCTGTGTTGAACTTCTTGAGGATTGCCATATTGTTTTCCAAAGTGGCTGCACCAGCAGTGTATGAGGGTTCCGATATCTCCACATTCTCACCAACGCTTGTTATTATCTGTCTTTTTGATTATAGCCATTCTAGTGGGTGTGGAGTGGTACCTAATTGTGGTTTTCATTTGCATTTCCCCAATAAAAGATGTTGGGCATCCTTTCACGTGCTTATTGGCCATTTATATATCTTCTTGAAGAAATGTCTATTTGGATCCTTTGCCCATTTTTCGTGAGTGGTTTTCTCCTGACACAAAACACATGGTGTCTTTTCCAACCTCACTTTTCCAACTTTCCAACACCAACTGTGTGTCCTACAATCTAATCCTATGCTGGCACTAAGTACCTGGAGTGAGCATCAGATTCCACAGGTTTAAGAGCTCAGTCCTGTAAGACTGGCCCACTTCAGACACCAGCCACAAGTATCAAGTCCCCAGGTCACCTATAATTCTGTCCAACTTGGCTACAAAGTTGGAGGCTCCCACCTGCCCCAGGTTCAATGGTTTGATAGAATGACTCATAGAACTCAGGAGAATGCTAATGGGTCCTGAGCACAGGGGCCTCTGTCCCTGTGGAGATGGGGGTGTGCCACCCTCCTAGCATGTGGATGTGTTCACCTAACTCAGCAGCTCTCCAAATGCCATCATTTAGGGATACTTATGGAGAACTGTGCCCATTGGTGATTAACTCAGTCTCCAGCCCTTCTCTCCTCCCTGAGGGTTCCGCGTGAAGCTGAAAGTTCCAAGTTTCTAATCAAGGCTTGGTCTTTCTGGGAACCAGCTCCCATCCTGAGCTACGTAGAGATGTGCCGAAAGTCACCTCATTAGTAACAAAAGATGTTCCTATTACCCTTATCACTCAGGAAATTTCAAGGGTTTTAGGAGCTCTGTGCCAGAAATTGGATTGGATTATTTGCCTTTTTATTATTGAGTTGTAAGAGTTCTTACACAGTCCCTTATCAGGTATAAAATTTGCCCATTCAGTGGGTTGTCTTTTTCTTGTTGGTATCTTTTGAAGCACAAAAGCTTTTAATTTTGAAGAAGTCCAATTTACCCATTTTTTTTCTTGGTTTCTTTTTGGTGTCACATCTAAAAAGCCATTACCAAATAAAGGTGATGAAAATTTATCCCTATGGGTTTTTTTCCTAGAAATTTTATAGTTTTAGCTAATATTTAGGTCTGTGATTCGTTTGGGGCTAATTTTGTATTTGGTGTGATGTGGGTATACAACTTTAACTTTTTTGCATGTGAGTTTCCAGTTGTCCCAGCACCATTTGTTAAAGACACTGATTTGTCTTGGCACCCTTGTGAAAAATCAATTTGACTGCAATGTAAGGTTTATTTATAGACTCTAAATTCTATTCCATTGATCTATATTTCTGTCCTTATGCCACTACCACACTTTCTTAATCACTGTTCTTTTTAATACATTTTGAAATTGGGAAGTCCTCCAACTTTCTTCTTTTTCAAGATTGTTTTGGTGTTCTTGAGTTTTCATATGAATATTTAAGATCAGTTTGTCAACTCCTGCAAAGAAGCCAGCTGGGATTCTGACACGGATTACACTGAGGCTGCAGATCAATTTGCGGAGTATTGGCATTTTAATATTAAATCTTTTGATCCATGAACATAGAGTGTCTTTCCATTTATTTGGAATTTTAAATTTTCTTTCAATAATATTTGAGAGTGTAAGTTTTACACTTTTGTTGTCAAAGTTATTCCTAAATTCCTAATAATTTGGTGTTATTGTAAATGAAATTGTTTTTTGTTTGTTTGTTTTAATTTTATTTATCTTTGGCTGTGTTGGGTCTTGGTTGCTGCGCACGGGCTTTCTCTAGCTGCGGTGAGCGGGGGCCACTGTTCGCTGCAGTGCGCGGGCTTCTCATTACGGTGGCCTCTCCCGCTGTGGAGCGCGGGCCCCAGGCTCGCAGGCTTCAGCAGGTGCAGCACCGCAGGCTAGCAGCCATGGCTCGCGGACTCCAGAGCGAAGGCTCAGCAGTTGTGGTGCACAGGCCCAGTCGCTCCGCGGCATGTGGGATCTTCCCAGAACAGGGATTGAACCCGTGTCCCCTGCATTGGCAGGCGGACTCCCAACCACTGGGCCACCAGGGAAGCCCCCGAAACTGTTTTCTTAATTTCATTTTCATATTGTTCACTGCAAGTGTATAGAAATACAATTGATTTTTGTGTATTGATATTGTATCTTGCAACCATGCTGGATTTATTTATTAGTTCTAATGGTTTGCCATACTTTTTTTTTTAACACTGTATGATAACAACAGGAGAAGTTAGGAAAGCTTCCTCAACCCATCTCATTCCAAAAGCTCCAAAGAACTAATTTCACATAAAAAACGAGGAATACAAAGTATCAATGTCAAATATCATCCAAAGTTTCTGTAAGAAAAAAAAAAAGAGAATAAGGAGCAGAATAACATCAATACAATGAGCGAAACTATACCAACTATACCAACTCAAGAAAAAAGACGTTATAAAATTTAGAATTAGAAAAACTCAGAAGTGAGATGACAAATTTAGGACAAATTTAGAAATAAAAGAAAAATAAACTCAGAAATAAAGAATCAGAAGAAACAAAAGAGTGAATCAAACGATGCCTCATGAGAAATAGAATGTGAAAAGTAGAAAATATTTTAAATCCAAAAGAACACATAAAGGGATTTAAGAGAAAATGATAAATATTGGAAATAGGCAGAGGAGTTCTGAAAATGAAATTCCTAGCAAGGGAACAAAACAAATACTAAAAACTAAAATTCTAGGAAACTTTCCTGAAATTAAAAAAAAGGAAAAAAACCCATTTGATACCTACATTGTACTAGTCAGGATCCATTTAGGAGAGAGAAACCACGAAGTAATTTGAATAGGGAAAGTTTCACATGAAGAATTACTAACTATAACAGCAGACTGGAATAACGGGGGAATGGCTAGTAAAGAGTAAAAGGAACTCTAAAGAATACAAAATAGCAGATAAAGGCAGAAGCCTCTACACCTAGGTCTGAGACAGAGGAACCAAGAAGAGGTCCCTCATCCCAGGGCGGAGACTAAGACCTTGGGAGAGGACACAGCTGTGGCTCACTGAATGGTGAAGTCAGCTGAGGCTCTGAAGCCACCCAAGGGGATGCCAAGGGAAGCTCCCCAGCGGGAGGTGCTCTGTGCTGCTGATCACCAGGCACAGCTGGAGCTAAGAGCTGCATGCGCTGCATTAATCTGGTGCATGAGGCACGCTAGAGTGAAGAAGGGAAGCCCCTTCCTCCTCCATTGCTCCTAGAGCGCCCTCTACTGACAAAGTTTAACATTGGGCCAGCCCTCAAAAGGAAAAACAGGTACAGGGTCCACTTCCATGACTGCACAGAGTAAAGGATGGCTTTGGGAGCTGAGACACAATAGATTAATAACCTGTACATATTAATGTACATATCATGTATTAAAAGAGTACGTGATATACCAGAGAAAACTGACTCAGAATGAGCAACACCAAGACATATTTTAGTAAATATACTGGATATTAAAGGGGAAAAATCCTTTAAACATCGATGGGGAAAGGAACAAGTGACTTATGAAAGGACAAAATTAGATCATCATCAGACTTTTCAACAACAATGCTTGGTACCAGAGGAAAATGGTGTGACCCATCCAAGAGGGCAAAAGTGTGAGCCAAAGAAAACTGACTTTATACCCAGGAAAACTATCAAGTATAAAAGGTACAAACTGTTATCAGTGTACAAGAACTCAGGGAATATTGTTCCTATGAACTCTTCCTGAAGGATTTACCAGAAAACAAGCCTCAGACTGACAAAATTACTTGACACTTCAGCATAAGAACTAGTGGACAGCATTATATACATAATTACTTGGAGAACCAAAACTATATGAGGCTTAAAAGGAAGAGAATATAAATGTGGAATCTAAAAAAACAAAACAAATAGACAAAACAAAACAAAAACACACTGTTGGACACAGAGATCAAACAAGTGGTTGCCAGAAGGAAGGCGGGTGGGGGGAAAAGAGACAACAGGGATTAAGCGGTACAAACCTCCAGTTAAACAATAAGTAAGTCACAGGGATGTCACATATAGCATAAGGAATATGGTCAATAATATTGTAATAACTTTATGGGGAAAGATGGTTACTAGACTTACCACGGTGATCATTTCATAACGTACGCAAATGTCAAATCGTTATGTAGTACACCTGATCTAACATAATATTGTATATCAACTATATTTCAATAAAAAACATAAAATAAAATGGAAGAGAATATGGTATAAGAGGGCTATAAGCTCGACTGATGTAAATATAGAATAGCTATAAAAAAGAGGGTGAGGGGGCTTCCCTGGTGGCGCAGTGGTTGAGAGTCCGCTTGCCGATGCAGGGGACAGGGGTTTGTGCCCCGGTCCGGGAAGATCCCGCATGCCGCGGAGCGGCTGGGCCCGTGAGCCATGGCCGCTAAGCCTGCACGTCTGGAGCCTGTGCTCCGCAAGGGGAGAGGCCGCAACAGTGAGAGGCCTGTGTACAGCAAAAAAAAAAAAAAAAAAAAAAAAATTGGGGTGAGAACTTTAAAACTATTTTCGCTTATCATTCTGGTGGTGGCAGCATTAGTATTCCCTGTCGTGTGTGTAATGTTGCCTGAAACAAATGAATAATTATGGAATATTTTAACTATCATCCCCTGTGTCCTAAAAATCAGGATTCTCAGTGTGGAAGAAAGGAGATGCAGCTGTAATTTTTTTAAAGATTAAATATAAAATCTATAGTCCTGAAATTTAATTGGAAATAACAGTATGACCTTACGAGGGATTTCATCTACCATTCTATCTATACCTATTAGCTCTGACCACTGAAACGACCTAGAAACCATGACCAAGCCAGTAGCAGTGAGCATCCCTGGAGTACACATTGCGGTCAGGAAATGCCATTTCCCACTAAAAGTCAGGGCTGTGTGGAAAATGACTGACTACTGGTCTGAGGAGAAAGTGTACAGAAGGAGCCTGGAACATCTTGACATAAAGGACAGCACACAAGCCATCACAGGAAGGTTATGTGTAGACTAGGGTAGTCTCAAAAGAACACAGGAGCCCACCCACAGATGCTCCCACTGGCCAGAGACAGGCCAATTTGAGCTTTGAACATAGTAATAATTACAACAAACTACAACTCACCAAATTTAGTTAAATCCATGAGTTCACAATGATATTGAAAAACTGAACTGGTCACCTCCAGAGAATAATAAGGAGCCAGTCTATTATTTTGCAAACTGGCAAACATAGCGAAAGAGGAAAGCATTTATCCTGCCTCTCCTATGTGAGCTATACCATGGGGTAACCTCATGATAGATGAAAGAAAGCATCTGTTTATAAAGAATTCCAGCAAGTAAATGAAAAAGAAATGATGGAATTAGAATATCATGATCATTTTGTAGCAGTGGCAGCTGTGGTTCTTTTCATTACCTTATGTAAAACACGGGAACAGTCTCATCAATGTTGCCATCATCTGTTTACCTCAGTATATTTCCTCAAAGCCTGTTTACTCATAAATTGTGTGGAGTGACAAAATTAATAGGCAATAAAATGTGAATCACAGCACAGTGAAAACAATGTATGTCACCATTTTGGACCCCCAGGGAAGTAATGGATCTAGGGGCTGAACCTCCAAGGCTAAGAACACCCAGAAAGAGGCAGTTGATGAAGGAACACATCACACTAGAGTCTCGTCAAAAGGATAGAAGCTGGGTCTGGTCGAGCCTCTAGATCCAGCTGACAATGGGCAGCAAACACAGCAGGCAGCAGAGCATGCCGAGAGGCCCCATGAGTGGGCAGCCAGCAAAATCCAGACTGTGGGAAACACTGCAGTCAAATGGCCTGGATTCCTCAACCAATAAAATGAAAGGAAAAGAAAGGGATGAAGGAAGAACCTGTGGATTAAAAGAGGTAAAATATGTGGGTTTTTTTTAAGGGGGCATGACTGAACCATAGTCTAGGGATGCACACTTGGATGATGAAACTGTAAAGAAACAAAAGGAAGTGACTGCAGTAAAAGCCAGGTAGTGGTTACTCTGCAGTGGCAGAGAGGGGCTGGGACGGGGACAGGGAATGTGGAGGAGCTGCTGGGGGCGGGGGGGCTGCAACGTTCTACCTCTCGGATTACAAGAGCATTTGCGGTGTTTGCCTTATTATACTTCATTAAGCTCTACGTTTGTCTTGTAGAGTTTTCTGTATCTATTTCATTTCACAATAAAAAGATTTTTAAAACAAGGAGTGTTTAAGAATTGATGCGTATCTATTAAAATACATCGCATACCACAATGGTATGAACAGCATGCTTGGAGAAATGCTGACCTTTTCCATAAACCTGAGTATCTTGGGGTGCTAGAAGCCACCTGCCCCAGGACAGCCTCTCTCTGAAGACCTCTGTGTCCACTTGGAATGGATGGACTTCATGGCGGTGAGTAGGGAGGAGTACAGCAGGAAACTGTTGTCCGTACTGGACAGCAGGAGGGTACAAGGGGCAGCCAATGGGCATGGTGTGGTAGGGTCGGGGGGGTCCTATCGAAATATATCCCCAGCCCTACCGAACATATGCAGCTAAAACCCAGGATCCTGCTTCAACCATAGCATCTCCTCTGCCGCCCACTGGGCCCCTGCAGACCTACACCAGGCCAGTGGGAGTGACTAGAGATGCCATAACCAGGTTAACATCCTGAGGCGTGTGGAGATCTGCAGCAGAACGGTGTTTTAGAGACACAAACTGCTACTGTGGTAGAGACCTCCTGTCCAGCAATCACTCCCCCTGATGCAAAAACTGCACACCCATCCCAGTAGTCATGCCTCTACTATATGGTCCTGTCCTCCTGGTCATAGCTGATTTGACCAGGGAGGGACTCAAGACTCCATGTCAAAGATGGAAGACATCTGTGGTTTACTGTCCAGCATCTATTTCCCCTCTCTCAGGTAACATGACCTCAAATTCCTTTTCAGACACTTCCCCTGTCCCATGTGGTCAGGGGGGACACTTCCCATCTGAGATTAGATTAAACCAATAAATTATCCCAATCACGAGGTGTTCATGGAGGGGTTAGGAGTCCAGGCATGAGCCAACCAATGTATCTCATTCTCTTGGCCCTGCGATTGGTTGAGACATGGGCACTTGACCCAGGTTGGTCTAATCAGAATGAATCTTACAACTTATATAGGGAATGATGAGATCCCCCCACTCCCTCTCTTCTTCTGTGTGATGTGGGGTGAGGATGAAAGGTCTGGAATCGCCACTGCCACTGTTGGGATCTTGAGGGAGGGTGCCTGAGAAAAAGGCCAGAACTCAGAGGTGCGCAGAGCAGTGGCCGGTACAGAGAAAAGGAGTGAGCTCTCTGATGACATCCTGAACCGCTGGCATCCGTTCAGTCATTCCTCTGGATTTTATTACATGAACCAATATTCCTCCCCTTCCTTTTCTTTCATTTTTTTTTTTTTTTTTTTGCGGTACACGGGCCTCTCACTGTTGTGGCCTCTCCCGTTGTGGAGCACAGGCTCCGGACGCGCAGGCTCAGCGGCCATGGCTCACGGGCCCAGCCGCTCCACGGCATGTGGGATCTTCCCGGACCGGGGCACGAACCCATGTCCCCTGCATTGGCAGGCGGACTCTCAACCACTGCGCCACCAGGGAAGACCTCTTTTTTTTTTTAAATTGAGCCGGTTTGCATGAGGTTTTCTGCACCTTGTAATTGGATGTTAGGGTTAGGAATGTTGAGGCTTCAAGTAACAGAAAACTCTACTAATGATGACTTAAGCAGACATGGGTACACCTTTGGCACAGAACACAAAGTCCAAAAGATGGTGATCCAGAGCCGCTCGTATAGCTCAACAATGTCATGCGTGCATGCACACGCATGAGCACGTGGAATCCGAACAAGGCCTGAATTATATCAAATTTCCTGGTTAAAGTTATGTGAAATGTTATAATTGGGGGCAAGTGGGTGAAAGGTACACAGAACCTCTCTACTATTTTTGAGACTACTTCTGAATCTACAATTATTTCAAAATTAAATGTTTTTTAAAATAAGATATGTAAGTGCATAGACAATTCTGCGAATGATTTCAGGGGCTTCGCATCTCTCTGAGGCTCACCTAGCTTCCTACAGTGAAAGGCTGGGGCAGCATTCACTGGCTCTCTCCTCTCTAAAACCTCACATTCCTGCATTACCACCCAGGCCCTGCCTATTAAGTTGCTTCAATTTCCCAATGAGACAGAGAACAAGACAGCTCAGAGAGAGAGGTTGGCACATGTGAAATTTATTCAGGTACCTTTCTGGCGGGTGGGGCACACATTTGTATGCACACACACATCCCATACTCTGGCAACAACCTGGGTCTACCATCAGACAGAATTCATTTACCACTCTGGGACCTACAGTTTTATCCCTTCAAAGTCATCTTCTTGTCCCAAGCCCACCTACAGACTTTCAGACAAATAACTCAATTTGGAGAGGAAATTAACCCCATTATCTAAGTTCCCCTAGTCCATTGATGCCAAGGCCCCAGGGCCCAGGCTGTGTCTTTGTCCAAAATATACTGTTCAGGTTCAGGCTCCAGCACTATCCCCTTGGCACCCTGATGCACTGCTGCCCTCTGCTGGTTGTTTCTAGGTAGTACTTAAAAATTCATATAAAAAAAGCAATGACTCCAGTGGAGAAATGAGTAAAGGACAAGAACAAGAAAGTCACAAAAGAATAAATGCAATGGTATAATCAGCATATGAAAAATAGCCTCACTGGTAATTAAAAAGATGTAAACTACAACATCAAGGAGATAATACTCCCCTCAGTCAGGTAGGTGGCTAATGGAAAAAAATGACAATGTCTATCTAGTGCTGTCCAGGGCTCGGAACACATGGTTCATCACAAGGCACACATAGAAGTGATCACCTCAGCAAGGCACCCTGGGCTCCACTGAGTCTCAGGGGTGGGAAACGTTTATACTCTTGGCACCTGTAACTCACTCGGGCTCTGGCACCCTGGCGCCCTGTTGTGAAGCTCCGGCTTGCACAGTTTGGAGGAATGTAACTGAGCAAAGCTTTCTGGAGGAGTAGCTTGGTTCCCTGTAGCAATGGCCTTTAAAATCCAAACTACTCTGAATCTCAAACATTCCACCTCGAGGAATTTTTCCTAAAGCAGTTATCAGACAATCGAGTGAAGGAATTATAACCAGAAGAGCCAATCTTCATGCCTCCACGTTCTCAGGCAAGGTGCCCCCATTCTCCCAGAAGCCAACCAGGAAGCCATGTCAAAATTCACAACCAGGCATGTGGTTTCTTTAAGGCTGACCTCCGAGAGGCTGTCTTTGCTGCTTGAAACCCTTCCCCAACCTTCCCTCTACGCTCACAGGAATGGGGCCAGTTTTTAGTTATTTTTATCTTATTTATTGCCCATCTCCCCACAGAACAAAAGCTCAATGAAGTCAGAGATGCAGTCCAGGAGTTCCAAGGGCTGACCAGCAGCGGGATAGTGACCTGAGGCCCCAGGAGCCAAATGAGCGCTGAGGAGCTACAGTGTTAAACTGACCCAGTGGGTGAAGGACCACGTGCTCGCCTCCCAAACATGCTAGAGGAAGGTGACAACCTGCGAAAACAGAAGAGTGACTTCTGTGTTATGTGTGTGTAAACCCCTGCGTGAACAGGGATTTTTTTCACAGGGTTATTTACAATAAAAGACAATACTGGATGACCCTTTACAAATTGACATCCACAGGTGGAATTCAAAACAAGGGGGTAGCATTATTCTTATTGACAACTATTCCAGGTAGCCAGTGCTGAGTAACAAGCCACTCAAGCTTGTAGCTTAGACAACAGCAGCACTTATTTTCCTCATCAATCTGCAGTCTGCAAGGGCTGGGCAGGGAGAACTCGTCTCTGCTCCATTTGGCCCTTGCCTTGAAGGCTGGATGCTGGAATCATCTGAAGGCTCACTCACTCCCAGGTGGCACCTGTACTGTGAAGACCCTTTGGGCATCTCTCTCCCTCCTTCTTTCTCTCCTCTGCTCCAGCCCTTGCCCCTCCAGGTGACGGTCCAGCAGGGTAGCTTCAGCAAAGCCAAGGGACCCCAAGGCATGCATCCCATGAAAGACAGAGCTGCATGGAAGCTGCGTCGCCTTTTCTAATCCAGCTTCAGATGTCATTCAGCATCACTTCTGCCACATTCTATTCAATAGAACTGTGTCACTGAGACAGGCCCACATTCAAAGGTAAGGGAATTGGGCTCTCTCTTTTGTGGGAGGAGTGTCCAAAAATTTGTAGACATATTTTAAAACCACCACAGCATGGAAAGACGTTCACAATACATTAAGAGAAAAAAGCAAATTACAGAACAGTGTGAACAGCCTGGCAGAGCTAGTAGCCCCTTTGCTGTCCACACCACACCTAGTCCCAAGACCTAAACCCGGCCACCTCAAGCCTCCCTGCCTCCCAGCCTCTGGAGGTGCGGCCATGCCTGAGCTTCAGGGTTAGTCTCGGAGTGGGATCTGGATATAAACCCAGCTCCACCATGTCGTTACTCAGAGCTGTTTCCTTAGGAGTAAAACCAGAGTTATAACAGAACCGACCTTAGAGTTGCTGTGAGGGTCCAGTGAGCTACCCTAAAAGCATTTAACCCGGCACCTGGCACATAACAAGTGCTCACGTGCTGTGGCTCCATCTGCACAAGCCTCGCCTGGTGGAGGCTACACAGCTGGAGCCAAGCCCCTGGTGAACAGCTTGCGGCAATGACAGGACGCCGCGCCACTGCTGTAAGCCCCCAAACGGCGAAGTGCCACTCCCACTCCCCAGAGCTCTGGGTAAGCAAAGACGCCACCCTCCATCCACAGCAGGACCAGACTGTGCGTCCGCTAGTTCCCTCCCATAGGACAGGCATTGTTCTGCGTGCTGAGCACCCCGCCACGCAACGCAGACAGGAGAGGAGACCACAGCCCCTGCCCTGGAAGAGCTCACACTCTGGCAGCGGGTGCAGATGACTGAACACGGGGCTATACTGTAGGCAACAGGCGGGGGCGCAGAAAAAGATGTGGGGCACCAAACGTGCAGAGGGAGGCACTATCCTCGGCAGCGAGAGGTTACAATAGGGCTTCATGGATGAGCATGTGACAGGTGGACGAGGAGGAGGGGAGGCAGGAAACCCAGGCAGACGGTACAGAGGCACAGAGGTCATACGGGCAGACGGGCACCCAGGCAGACGGTACAGAGGCACAGAGGTCATACGGGCAGACGGCATGGCGCTTTCTGAACAACCGTTCAGGGAGACTGGAGACTTGGGGTGAGGAGAAGAGGGACACGTGACATACAGCTCGAGGGATTTCTCAAGCTCTGACAAACCTGGACTTCATGGAGGGGAGGACGCTGGAGAGTGTGCAGCAAGGACTAACACTGAAAGAGGACTTGGGAGGCAGGGGGAGGCTGCACCGACTGCAGGAGAGGCTGCCGCCGTAGACAGGGAAGTACGGAGGGGCTGAGAGACGAGGGAGGCACAGGGGGGAGCGGGGGAAGGGAAAGGCAAGGAAGTGAGGGTGCAGGGCTTGGGGAGGAGGGAGGACCAGCCAGCACAGGGATAGAACACTGGGACGTGGCAGATTTGGGCTTGCAGAGCTATCAGCCTATTTCCTGGGGTCCACGTTGTTGAAAGATCTCCATTCTAACCGAAAGCATCAAGATAGAGGGTTCTGAAATGAAGTGTGCCAAGATCCTGACCACCAGTGGAACCCAAACATCTACAACAAAAATACGAACATCAGTTAACAACCACTAACACCTGTGCTCATGGCAAGTCTGGCTTTGCCTCCTGTAATCCTCACAATCCCCCTAATAAGGGGATTGTAATCCGTCACAATCCCCCTACTATTGTGCTCCCTTTGCAGAAGAGGGAAGAGGCCAGAGCGGAAGGTCACACTGCCTGCTACAGGTCTCTTTCCCCTAACCAGCAGGACACACTGCCTCTCACTGGCTCTGCTTCACCCAAGACTTCAGGTGTTCAAGAAACTTGTCAGGTGACTGAAGGGCGCTTTCCCTGCACCATCAGTCACCATTCAGATTCACAGCTCATTCTGAATGGCCAGCAGCACAGCATGACCACTGCTTTAGTGGGAACACCCTGGTGTATTTACTGAAATGACAATGTGGTCCCTGGACTTAATATACATAGTACTTTATCATGCTAAGGAAGCATCTCTTCCCTAGCTTCCTAAGAGATTTTATTAGGATTGTATATTTAACTTTAGAGAATTCATCTATATTCATAAACCAGATTAAGAGAAAAAAACCTATCATTGTTAGATTTTGGTATTAAGGCTCAACTAGAAACTTTTTTTTTTTTTTTTTGGCCGCATGAGGCAGCTTACAGGATCTTAGTTCCCTGACCAGGGATCAAACAAACCCGGGCCCTCGGCAGAGTCTTAGCCACTGGACCACCAGGGGATTCCCTAGAAACATTTTTTTTTTTTTTTTTTTTTGGTGGTACGCGGGCCTCTCACTGTTGTGGTCTCTCCCGTTGCGGAGCACAGGCTCCGGACGCGCAGGCTCAGTGGCCATGGCTCACGGGCCCAGCCGCTCCGCGGCATGTGGGATCCCCCCGGAACCGGGGCACAAACCCGCGTCCCCTGCATCGGCAGGCATGCTCTCAACCACTGCACCACCAGGGAAGCCCGAAACATTTTTTTTAAATTGAGTTTTCCATTCCTTCTTTTTTTACAAAAACCTATTTAGCCTATGATGATGAAAGGAATCACTGAATCCTTTAATAACAAGAATTCACCCAGTAAACAATATGAACCCAGAGCCTTGTTAGATACATCCTCAGTAGCTTTTACATTTCATTTCTTGATTTTTAGCCAGTTCCAGTATTTTATTTCTTGAGTGAATTACAGTCACTCAATTTTCCAGAAAATTCTTTTTATCATTGAATTTCAGATAGATTGATAGTGGGTAACATCTTACAGTTTTAAAATCCTAACTGTTCCCTTTATTCATTTATTGTCTTTTATTAATTAGATTTTCCAGGTATATATCTTTCTCATTATTTAAAAAACCCCTTAGACTAACTTTTGATCTTGCCGGTTAATTTGTTTCTGTATTTATCTTCATCATTTCCTTCCATATACTTTCCTTAATCTTGTATTTTTTAGCTTTCTTTGGCTGCCTTCCTAGTATATAATGGGTATCCAAAGAGTATACTGAATGAATGAATGAATGTTCAAAGACGTGAAGTGGCAGAAAAATGGAAAAAGGATGGGTTCAAAAAATATAAAAATAGAATTGTCAGGATGTGGTGAATCAGACACAGGGTAGGGAGGAGTTAAGGATGAACCCCAAGTTCTGGCTCAGGTAACTGTTTTATGGACTGAATTATCTTCTCCCCAAACTCATATATGTTGAAGCTCTAACCCCAATGCGACTGTATCTGGGGCTAGGCCTTTAAAGAAGTAATTAAGGTTAAATGAAGTCATAAAGGTGGGGCCCTAATCCAATATGACTGATGTCCTTATAAGAGGAGGAAGAGACACCAGGGATGCACATGCTCAGAGAAAAGACCATGTGAGGACACAGTGAGAAGGTGGCATCTGCAGTCAAGGAAAGAGGCCTCAGGAGACACCAAACCTGCCAACACCTTGATCCTGGACTTCCCAGCCTCCAGAACTGTGAGGGAATAAGCTTCTGCTGTTTAAGCCCCCTGGTCTGTGGTGTTTTGTTATGGAAGCCCTATAAAATAATGCACTTGGTGAACTGTGGGCACCATTTGCTGACTATGTGAGCAGACCTGGGAGACAGCAAGTAGAAATGCCCAGTTGTCTGTTGACCATATGTGTTGGCAGAATGAGCCAGAGATAGAGATTTGGGTGTTATAAATGGAAGTGGAACACCATGGGATGTTTACACAGAAGTAAAATAAGACAGTCACAATGAAACTCCAGCAGACATCTCCACAGGACTCTAAAGGAAGAGACGCCCCTGAAGAAATTTTAGAATAGGCAGAAAAACACATGGAAACCCCAGAGAGATTATTGGGGCCGTGAAAACTAAAAGAAGAACACATAAAGAAGTGGACTCAACATTGCCAACTGTAACGTAAAGATCAAGCCAAATAAAGACCAAAAAGGTTAGCAAGTTGGAGATCTATGGTCTCCTTGACAAGAAAACCATCAGCAGATGGCTGGCAGTAGGAGTCACGTGGCAAAGGGTTCAGGTGTGGATGAGGGAGGAGGTAGAGACAGAAAGGGTAGACAACTCTCAAGAAGCTTGTTTGATAAGAAGAAAAAAGTGGTGGCTGCAAAGGGACGTCAGGCTCAGGGAGGGTCTCCTTAACGTGTGAAGTTCTCCATCACATACAGCCACTAGAGGAGAGGCCAAAGCCACGAGTGAAAACCCTTGGGAGAAGAGGTGAGGCAGATCAATACCACGCAGGTGGACAAACGACACTCCCATGGAAGGAGGGTTGCCTTTTCCACTGTGATAAGAACAAAAGTGTAAAGGGTGGATGTAGATGATTCTGTAGGTGGAAGACAGAAACTGACAGTTTCCCCACCTAGTGTGATTTTCACTCTGAAGTAGGAATAGTCATCTGCTTAGAGTGAGAGGTATGGAGTAACTGGTTTTAAAAAAACAGGGAGGGCTTCCCTGGTGGCGCAATGGTTAAGAATCTGCCTGCCAATGCAGGGGACACGGGTCTGGGAAGATCCCACATGCCGTGAAGCAACTAAGTCCGTGAGCCACAACTACTGAGCCTGTGCTCTAGAGCCCGCGAGCCACACCTGCTGAGCCCACGCGCCACAACTACTGAGCCCACGTGCCTAGAGCCCGTGCTCCGCAACAAGAGAAGCCACCACAATGAGAAGCCCGCACACCGCAACTAAGAGTAGCCCCCACTCGCCGCAACTAGAGAAAGCCCGCGTGCAGCAACGAAGACCCAACACAGCCAAAAATTAAATAAATTAATTAAAAAAAACAAAAGAACAGTGAAACTTAACAGCTATAGGGAATGAATGAGAGCTGACAAGGGGCATATGACGTGATGGCCCAACAGCTCTGAGGAGCCAGTTTAGAGACGAGTGTAGTGGCACCACCCTGCGGTTGTGTGATTTCTCCAGCGGTTGTGTGAGGGTGTTGTATGAGGCCCCAATCTCTTTAGATCTTCCTGTGTTTCTCTGCCTGTTCTAAAATTTCTTCAGGGGCATCACTTCCTTTAGAAGCCAGCTGAAGGTATTTGCTAGGGTTCCACTGTGACCTTCTTATTTTACTTCTATACATTCTCCATAGGTTATATGATTCACCCCCACGGTTCCAGCCCATTTCCTATGACTCAAAAGTTTGTAAAGGTAACTAACTGGATGAATCCATAGTAGGGTTTTGCTAGGAAAAAGCAATGTAAAGACAGGCACAAATGACCCCAAGAAGATCTGGGCTGGCTCCTATCTTGGCTCTCCCCATCACTGCATTGTGGGTTTCATCCTTAACCAAAAGACAACAGTTCTCATCCCTAATAGACCCAACATTCCTTTTTTATAATGAACACGCATTATACCCACTATTATTGCCCTGAGGTCATTATAAATAACCTGCTTAACAGACATAGGTTTAAAAGATCCATCTAATGCCCTCAGGGTAATGTAAAGGAAATGTAAAATGAAATTTATAATAAAAAATATATTTCAGGGCTTCCCTGGTGGCGCAGTGGTTAAGAATCTGCCTGCCAATGCAGGGGACACGGGTTCGAGCCCTGGTCCGGGAAGATCCCACATGCCATGGAGCAGCTAAGCCCGTGAGCCACAGCTGCTGAGCCTGCGCTCTAGAGCCCACGAGCCACAACTACTGAGCCCATGTGCTACAACTACTGAAGCCTGCACGCCTAGAGCCTGTGCTCCACAACAAGAGAAGCCACTGCAATGAGAAGCCTGTACACTGCAACAAAGAGTAGCCCCCACTCGCTGCAACTAGAGAACGCCTATGCGCAGCAACGAAGACCCAATGCAGCCAAAAATAGATTTTTAAAATATATACATATATTTCAATCTGTAAATCTCAAGCATAACTACAAGAAAAGAACTAATAAAGCAGTCAGATGTTCATGGCTGTATACAGGTCCCCAGGAAGACAGGTACAATCAAGTACTGAGCAGGGTATGCTATACTTGAAACTCAAACACAGGAGCACTGTGACATTCCATCAGGTCCAGTAAAAATCAACCAATTGCTACATTAAAAAAACAAAAAGTGGGCTTCCCTGGTGGCACAGTGGTTGAGAGTCCGCCTGCCGATGCAGGGGACACGGGTTCGTGCCCCGGTCGGGAAGATCCCACATGCCGCGGAGCGGCTGGGCCCGTGAGCCATGGCCGCTGAGCCTGCGCGTCCGGGGCCTGTGCTCCGCAGCGGGAGAGGCCACAGCAGTGAGAGGCCCGCGTACCACAAAAAAAAAAAAAAAAAAAAAAAGTTTTGAAGTCTCAAGCTATGAGAATAATGACTTTTAAGTACAAAAACTGGAATGTGGTTTGGTTTCAGGCAACCCAGCACATGAAAGATAGAGAAAACAGCAAATACGTAAAATATCACAAGCTGTTTGTCATATTAGCTTCTTTGATAACTACCCTTCCCTATCACTCTAAAGTTTGGGGATGGAAGTTCGTGACCAGTGGTGGTCATCTTGGATTTGGAACACAACAGCCTGTACTTGGGGGCTTTGACCACCTCCCTAATGTTACCCAAGAAGAACCATAAAGCCTCTCATCTGGAAAGAAAGTAAAGAAGGCCAAACAGGCCCTCAGGGAGCAGACAGCTTAGAGTTAAAGTAGCCAGAGCCAGGCGGTAAGCACTGCTACCAAGCGAACTGTTCATACTGCAGTGTCTCCCTCCTGACCTAAGATGCTTCCCTGTTGCTGAGGACACCTCTTCTGAACACTGTATTTTTATGTCAAACACCTATGCACATTTCAGACCCAAGCATACTAGACGGGAAACTGCAGAGCTCGGAGGCCTAGCCTCCTGCCAGAGTCCGACAGAGCAAAGAACATTCCAGCTGTTCCCACAATTCCTGGAGCCCCACTGCCACACTCTCTGCTTCCATATAAAGGGGCTGGGTGGGTTTGGGAAGCAGAGGCTGCGATGTGTTGGGTGTCAGTTAAGAGCAAGATGAGCCCTCAGAGGAATAAGCAGCTAGAAGGGTACCAAGGGTCAGTCTGGGGAGCAAACTCTAAATCAGAATGCAACACAGAGAAGACGGCAGGGCACATAAGTAAGGAGATCCAGGAGGCTTCGTTTTACCACTGAACACCAGGGTACTTCTCACATGCAAAGTGAGGATGACTGTAACAATACTTACCCTTACCAACCTCAGGAGATTGTAGAGCACTTTATGAATGTTGCTCTTATTACTCTTTTTTAAGGAACAGCAGACCCATGGAGAAGGTGAACCTAGAGCTTCCTAGGGCCTGGGGCAGTCAAACAACTAGTGGTCACACATTTCATACAAGTGAGTCACGCTTCCTACCTAGTCCACTCCCCAGTGGGAAAGATAAGGATGGAAGACCACTTGCAAGAGTGAGAGTGACTGTTTTGTCTGGAAAGAATAGCTGGAAAAAACCTATAAGGCTGGGAGGTGTTTTTGAGAAATACGTTTCCAAAAATTTCCCCAAAATGTGTTCCACTAAATACTACCAAAAAAGGATTTGGTGGTGAAATCAGTGTTGGGAACAGGCTTCCTCCCCCAGGCCTTCTTTGAGACCTTAACAATGAATTTCCAGTGAGGATATGGGATGCAGGATGTGCCGAATTTATTTAACAACAGAACCCCTTTTCCACAGAGCATCTATCAAAGGGTTTCATGAAACATACTTTGGGAATTAAACCCTCCAGCTGGGCATAATGTTATATGGGGACATAAATCATAAAAAGGGAAACAAGAGTATTTTGTTAACATTTGATCAATGGTAGGCAGCTGTTGGACATTTTGGAAAAAGGAGAAATCCATTTTTTAACCATGGCACTGAAACAGTATCACATTTTCCCTGAACCACCCTAATTCTAGCCCCTCAAGATCTACCAGCTATGCAACCTCACATTCCACAGTCACATACATTAAATCTACTTTTATTTTGTTTTCTAAAATGTGCTTTTTCTCTCTTTAATATCAGTCCAGGACCTCCACCTCCCCTTAAAAAAAAAAAAAAACACCACCACACGCACACATACACACACCCCACCCTCCAACCAGGTGAAACTCCCCGGCGATTAGTCTATAACAAATATTGACACGAGGGGGGAAAAAAGCATGTTGAAATGTATTAGAATCAGAACCTGTACAAAAAAAAAAAAAAAAAAATTAAAATATAACCTGAAACTGTTCAAGTTCAGAAAGGCTAGTCAAGTCCTTTTCTCTTGCCAGGAGAATGCCATCATCAGAGGGCTCTGGGTCACCAGCCAGGGAGGGTGGGAAGAAAGAAACAGAAGCAGCAACAGATCCTTCACCAGATAGAGGGGCCTCAACACCACCATCCCCACCACGGATGCAGCCGGGAAGAATTAAAGATCTCGGGAGAACAAGTGTTGGCAGACAGCCCCAGTGGGCAGCCGGGGCCTTGACACCAAAAACCAGTCTGAGTAGTCAGAGGCAGCAGGGAGCGAGGCCAGCGGAGAACACCAAGCCGGAAGAAACTTCCGCCACCCAGCAGACCCGCAGCGACCCCTACGGGTGCTCAAATTCCAGAGGTTAATCAGCCTGGTGCTCCCAACTAATGAGAGACTGGAGCTGGGCGTAAGAGGCTGAAAACCCGCAGGTTTAGTAAACATAGCCCAGCATCACATCCCTCCATGGCCTGATCTGAGCTGCCAACAAGGGATAAGGCAGGAGAGGGAAAACAAAGCATTCTGATACCTGGCTAGAGCGCCTGCACCATGGTGGGCACTGTGGCACATGGGGCTGGAGAAGGAGTGCCTCCCGTCACTCAGAGAGGGGCCTCCTTTGCAGTCATCCCTGTGGGCCAGTTAAAGCTGCTTCCAGCTTATGACCAGCCTGACAAAATGACACGAAGCAAAAGAAAAACTGGGAGGGATACAAGCCCTTAGACAGAGACAAGAACCTCCTGGAGGGAAGCTGGGCAGTGTCTGGCCCTGTTGGGATGGCATCCGTGGAGCCCCTGAGTCTGAAGGGAGCAACTGGGGAAGAGGGAGTGGGAGAGGGAAGGGAGTTAACGGTTCTTCTGGAACAGTACCAATGTGGGGGGAGGCGCTGGTGAGGGGATGGGCAGGTCTGGAACTCATGGAAGGTAGAGAGGGGAGGAAATAGGCCCTTGGTGTCCCCTCCCCACCTGACCCAGGCCTGGTGAGTGCCAGCTGCCCCAGCCGGCCCTAGTGGCGGCTGGAGACCAGACCTTTCACTTTGGACATCTTCTTAGTGGGCTGCCTCTGCTCAGCATGGGGGGGACACTCTCGTTCAGCCAACTGTTGCTCCATCTCCTGAGCTGAGGAGGACGCAGTAGCTTTGAGTGTCTTCTTGATGTTGGTAACCTGGAGGGAGACACAGAATTGGTGTGGTCAGCTTGTAAGCGCCAGAAACTCACTGCAACTTGTTCTCGCTATAAGGGGGGCCACTCAAGGGAAGAAGCCAGAATCCTCTGCAAGAAAATCTGAGATTATCTTCAGAAACTCAGATGAGGAGAAACAAGCAGGGGCTGCTCATGGAAGATACATGGAAATGAGTCAAGCAAAAAAGTGGAACTAATGCTTTCTTGGTTGAAAATGGGGAATAAGCCAAGTGGTAGTGGACCATTTGGCAAAAAGGTACAACACAGCAAGTGAAAGAAAGCACTGGTTAAAATGGCCATAGAAAAACAAAGGGTGACACAAGATGCTATACTCAGCTCATTACTGTTCACATATGAAACCACAGATATTTTCACCAGAACTTTGGGAATACAATTCCCGAATTCCCACGAGCCCTTCTTGAATAAGCAACTAGAGGATAAACTTCAGCCAACTAAGTGACAAATGACAAAAAATGTAGTAAAAGAAAAATGCGACCACAGTACTGTTTTCAGCATTCCTTTCTTCGATTAACAGAAAGGCTCCGAAATATTTAAGCAACTCCTAAGCATATCCTATGCAATATCTGTGTACTGCTCTAGGATGAATGTTCTACCATTTTTTAATTAGTTCCCAGTTTGTTTTTCACTTATGTATGGTGCTCCTGTGAACAGCCCCCCATGTTTACCTTTGCATACTTTTGTGAACACCTGTGGAGGACATATTCCTAGAATTGAGCTTTCCACATCAAAGGGTTTACACATTTTACTTTAGTAACGATTGCCATACTGCCTTCTGAAAAATGATTGTACCAACTTGTCCTTCTACCAATCGTGTACTCCTGTGCCCGTATTTACACACATTCCCCAACACCAATTCTAATGGATTGTTCATGCCTTTGCCCTTCAGCTAGCTGAGGTGTATTGGTGCAGAGTGAGGTGTATGTTTGTCGGTAAGAAAGTAAAGGCGGGGACTTCCCTGGTGGTGCAGTGATTAAGAATCTGCCTGCCAGGGCTTCCCTGGTGGCGCAGTGGTTAAGAATCTGCCTGCCAGGGCTTCCCTGGTGGCGCAGTGGTTGAGAGTCCGCCTGCCGATGCAGGGGACACGGGTTCGTGCCCCGGTCCAGGAAGATCTCACATGCCGCGGAGCGGCTGGGCCCGTGAGCCATGGCCGCTGAGTCTGCGCGTCCAGAGCCTCTGCTCCGCAACGGAAGAGGCCACAACAGTGAGAGGCCCACGTACCGCAAAAAATTTAAAAATTTAAAAATTTTAAAAATTTTTTAAAAATTAATAAAATCTGCCTGCCAATGCAGGGGACACAGGTTTGAGCCCTGGTCCGGGAAGATCCCACATGCCGCAGAGCAACTAAGCCCGTGTGCCACAACTACTGAGCCTCCACTCTAGAGCCCGCGAGCCACAACTACTGAAGCCCGCGCGCCTAGAGCCCATGCTCCGCATCAAGAAGCCACCGCAATGAGAAGCCCGCGCACTGCAACGAAGAGTAGCCCCCGCTCACCTCAACTAGAGAAAGCCCGCATGCAGCAACGAAGACCCAACGCAGCCAAAAATAAACAAATAAAATTTTTAAATAAATAAATAAAAGAGATATTTGTTTTTGTTTCACTTCAGTGTATTCTGATGGCCTTGGGGGAAAGGTTAAGAAATGTGATTTCTCCGTTATCACCGCTTTATAAAATAACAAGGTTTGTCCAGTTTGATATGTTTTCTAAGCATTCATTCAAATGCCTATTTACCTCCTCAAGCAGCTTTTTCTTATAGAAACTATCTCCCAGTAAGCTATTATTTCAGGTGCTCAGTGACCCTGGTAAGCCAGAAAAAGAAATGAGACTTACCCCAAGGAAAAACCTGGTTTGTTCTGCACTTCTGACACGCCACTCAAGACCCTGTACCTTCCTTCCCTTCCACAACATGTGCCCTCCACTCGAGCCACGCTAGTCCCCGGCCTCACACCCGGAAGCAGTCATTTCTTCTGCCTTGTTGCCTTTCCTGCACCCTGTTATCCCAGCCTGGGCAAGCCTCCTCCTTCGCTAGCCACCTCTGACCCTACCTCTTCCACAAACCCGTCCTGACCACTAGCCTCCCCTCAACCTATATTGCCTGGCAGCGCCCTCTCACTCTCGGGTGGTGGCATCCTGTGTGCTGTGTCTCCTCTGTGTTTCAGGAGTTCACATCTAGCTTCCAGTAAGACTATGTACTGACAAAGTTGAATCCTCCACAGTCAGGTAAACATGCCATAGGGAAAAAGAGGGCTTCTTGGGCAAGTGTCTCTTAGCCTAGGAAACGAGGCCCTTTATCTTAAACAAGGCCTCAGCCTGGATGGGGGGATGACGTGGCTCACAGGGGCCCTATTATGGATATGTCATGCTCAATCAGTTTGATTGTTAGCATTTTGAACACAGGGAACTCACAAAGTAGACTGCCGAGCCAATAACAGACTCTCATAGTTGAAGGGGAGTTAAGAGTCAACTAGCTTTTCGTAATAGCTGTGCAGGTCTACCTGCAGATAGCTCCTTCCGGGATCCAAGAGTGGCCACTCATGTAGGTCCACCAGTTAAGCCCATCTCAGCTTCAAGAAACAATCCTGAGAAGTCTAACTGCTCTTGCACAGAGCCGCCCTTTAAACGACGACTAGTATCCCGCAGACTTGTCTTCTTTGGCCTAAATGCCCTGATCCTTCTAATTTTCTTCCTTGAGTAGTCTGGCTTGCAGGCTATCCCCATCCCATTACCCCAGATGACCTAGAGTTTGTCAAGCCCCTCAAATCATGGGCCTCAGGAGTTTTCAGGTGGGACTGCGCCTGCTAACAAAATCACAGCCTAGTTCTACTAGAGACGTTAAATATTCAGGCAAAAGGAGAAAGAAGAGAGTCTTAGGGTAGGAAAACCTCTTTGAGCTATGGGGCAGAGCAAAGGGAGACAACAGAAGTAGAGTGCACAGTGGGGAAAGGGTTACATAGAAAAGAAGAACGGGGAGATGGAGAGAAGCACACTCTTGGCGCACCACACAGCCAACAGGCTCAAGATCTGTCACTAACTTAACTCCTGGGGCATTTTCTACATAAAGAAAAACAGGGCTTACTTTGTCCAATTATGCTCTATTACCTACCTGACTGGAACACAGCCTATTTTGTGAATGCAGCAAGAACTACAGATTGACATTCCAGAGAACATCAGACTTATAAGCACACTGAAATATAAAGAAAAATACACTCCAAAATCAAATGTAAATGAGGAGGTGCTTTGTGGAGGTGATCATTACCTCCCCTCCAGGGCATTTGCTCAGAGGTAATGACACAGCTCATAATGTTATTGTTCTATCTCCTCCAGGTATGCTGGAATTGTAACTAATTATGCGCTATTTCTGTGAAAAACTAAAAGGAGAGAATATTCTTAGGCAGTTTGTGATAGGGCTGACTTCGTTAAGAGGGAAGACTCTTAAAGCTAATACTCAACAGAAGATAGCTGCTGTTATAAGATTTTGGGAGGAAAACGTCAAGATTTCCCCTCTGGGAACAAGCAATCTAACTTAAGGACAAGTAAAGAAAAGATCAACTCAGTTGAGAAAATGACTATACAAGTTAAGTCAAGGGCTTCCCTGGTGGCGCAGTGGTTGAGAGTCCGCCTGCCGATGCAGGGGACAGGGGTTCATGCCCCGGTCTGGGAAGATCCCACATGCCGCGGAGCGGCTGGGCCCGTGAGCCATGGCCGCTGAGCCTGCGCGTCCGGAGCCTGTGCTCCGCAACGGGAGAGGCCACAACAGGGAGAGGCCCGGGTACCGCAAAAAAAAAAAAAAAAAAAAGTTAAGTCAAGAGTAACGGAAGCATAAATACAAGCAGAATAGGACAGAATTACAGCTGTGTTTGTGGTAGATCTGTTTTATTTTCAAGTCAACAAATACTTAGTGAGCACCTTCCATGTGCCTTCAGCTGGGGGACGGTCAGCATCCCTCACATAGTAGCCAGATCATGCATCTGTGAATGGAAAAATTGTCAAGGCTCTGGGCTTTGACCACACTCCCACTCTTCTCGTACCTGTCTGTTCTAGATTTCCTAGAAGATTATTAAATTAGTAAACTGTTTTAATTGGTAGCGGAGGTGACCTTGGAGGTTTCCTCAAATTTCTTTCTCTCAAACTTAATCAAATCTTTACTGCCACCTGGTGGCAGCATCAGGCTCTGCCAGCTGTGTTTTCCAGCAGTGGGCCGCCGCGAGCTAATCCATGTGTGCTGGCTCTCATTTAATAAACATAACCTAAGGAGCCCACACTGTTGTCTACGTATTGGTCGTGCCTCAACATTAGGCAGTGCCTTCTTTCATCAGATGCCATTTTTTCTGGAAATAAACTTCAGCCATTCAAAATTCTAAAACTAGTATCATTCAGTTTTGCAAATGACCACAGTCAAGCCCACCACCTGCCACACAATTAGCAACAGTCCGAGCACAATGGGGCAGCCAGTAGCGATCAGACTCCTCCTCCTGTGCCACCAACCAGGTTTAAGAGTGTTTCAGGCTATCCCAGGTCAGGTGGGCATTTCGCCTCCAAATCTACTGTTTCCAGGGTCTGATGTACAGGGAAGAATCAGTGAATACTGTCCTACTTTGCTCAGACATCAATCCCAGGTCAGAGAAGAGAGCAAAATATTCAAGAGGGGGATCACAGAGCTTATTAGAGAAGCTGCAGGCTTACTTTCCTAATTGCATCTGTCTTTGACTAATGCTAAATTAAATATAGTTCACACTTCTTTGGCTAGAAGTAGAGTTAAAAATTTACAGTGGATGGAACATTCACAGCGTAGGTATGCATATATATACAGGGATGTGTGTATCTGAAATAAATGCACTCTAGTTCATGGAAGCAGAGTTCAGCAGTCCACTGACACCTATAGGGTGTGCCTGAAATATAAACACTCATTTGAGCACCTATTATGTGCTCATTAGGCATGGGACAAGGAGCTGGGCTTACAAAGACCAGGTTTTATTTTCAAGGAGTACATATAACAGAGCAGGGGAAATCTTCAAATTTTACAAATCCCCCTTAGAAAGGCACAACTACTTATTTCTTATGTTCCTTAGCTGTAACTCTGGGTCCCATTCTGCTACACTCTAGGATACCTGACTTCTAAAATTCATTAAATACCATTAATGCTTCAAGCTCCATCACGCTAGAAAAGGACTTTCAGTGCTAAAATTCTGGTCTTCAGGGCTCCAAACAAATTGGGAGATGGCGCCACAGGTGTCCAGGCTATAGGCAGACAAACACCCACTAACTCAAGGGCTGGAGCCTGCGTCTCTCCCAGAGGCTAAAAATGTCCTGAACAACCAGGCATCTAACACCACAATCACACACTTTTATCTTCACCTGCATTTCATCCACCAAATCTTTTCCCTTTTTTCTTTTTTCAAGATGAAACATATCATGCATTTTAAATGGTTACAACATACACATACAGATTAGAGAAGAATACAAGGAACACTGTGCACCCACCACACAACCTAAGAGGCAGAGCAGCACCGGGGCCTTGAAGCCCCATGTGCCCCAGCCCAGACGCACCCCGCCCTCTGCCCCGCCTGGTAACCACCATCCCTCCATCCATCTTTAAGACCCATCCCCAAACTCGTTTCTTTTGCTCTACAGCTGCAAAGTGCGTGTAAACTGAGGAATTACAACATTCCGCTCCCCGAGCCCGCTCACGCTCTGGTGACCAGGAATCAGAAACGAGACGGACAGCACCAAGAGGAGGGCCTGGGTCACACTCGCCTCTACCCCAGCACCTCACCCAGTGCCCACGAGCGAGTGAGTGCTGTTTCATCTACGCCAAGATCACAAGACAAGGGACAAACAGGGATACCCTGGAGTGGGGACAGGCGTTCTCTTCCTCACCTCGGCCTCTACCTGCTGCTGAGTTCGGCTGTGGTTTTCCTTGTACTGGTTGGCTCTCAGAACTTGCTGCTCGATGCCCAGCAGGACTGCCTCGCAGCCATCGCACCTATATAAGAGATAACCAGCCCTGAGCCCCAGAAAAGCCTGGTAGTTGTCCTGCAGCCTCCCAAGTCTCCCTCCCCGATTCCTTAGAGACTTCCTGTAACACTCCGTCTGCCAGCGCTCTTGCCCCTTCACTCCTTCCAAAAGACAGGTGTTTCTGAATACATAACATAGGGCATGTGGAAACAAACATGGAGGATGTGGGGTGGTTTCTTAGAATACAGCTTTAATTTCCAACCTTTGTATCCCATGGGAAAGCTTCACGGACTGTGCAATTAAAGGAATTAGGAGGGACTTCACAGATGGCACTGATTAATCAGTTTTCTCAATAGAAAAATTTATTTTCTAAAAGCATCCTATTTTGAAGATTGCCCTTTTTCTCAGAAGTGTGTTACTTCCCAACTGCCACCCCCTCCTCATTATATCATTTTCCCCACTTTTTATTTTGAAATTTTAAATACGTTAAAAAAAAAGTTGAAGGTATAGTACAATAAATAGCCACATACCCTCCACTTCAGAGTCAACAGTTGGGAACATTCTGTGTATTTGCGGTGCCGCTCTACATACCAATTTTGTTTCAAATCTAACTCCAATGCATAAAAACAAGTTGTAGGAATTCATACGAGTAAACATCCTGGAATGGGGGCTAGAATAGGCCCTCTGGATGCAAACACGTTGAAGCCAGACTATGGAGGTGAAAGACGGTGTCAGTCGTCTCAAAAACGGAAAAAGACAGCCAACTTTAGTGGGACTGGAAACCTAGATTTTGTATGCCAGACCATTTTCATGTTAGGGGTGTTTTCTAAGTTTATTTCCCATTTAGTCTGACTTCACCGTTTTAAAATCTTTTGAAAGTTACTGCTTGTGTCAGATGTTGTAAAGGGAAGGGGTCTGGAGTCACACTTGGGACAGAACCTGGGGTAAAGGGTGGGCAAGTACATGCCTGGGGATCCAACAGTAGCTGAAGTGAGGGAAACTTAGGGGGCTGTGGACCCCCAGAGGGTCAAAGCTGGGCTGTACATCCCTGGATACACACCCCTAGAGGCTAAGCCAGAGAGTCAGTCTGTACATCCCTGGATACACACCCCTAGAGGCTAAGCCAGAGAGTCAGTCTGTTTAAAGACAAAATGAACCCCAGCCCTCTGCACAAAGTCTGCCTACTCTGCTTCATGGCCTCCGACGTGCCATGTGCCGCCTGGGAACACACTCTCCTCACCTCCAGTTATACTCTCACCCTGGCCCTCCTTCACAACTCAGCCTTGAATCACACCATGACAAATCCATGTAGAACGTGCAACAGCTCTTGCGAACATCAAATTCCATTAAAATGGAGTACATGCAAATGTTCCACTTCCTTTTATATACCAGAATATGGTTATCAAATATTCAGTATATGAGTCTGTGTTCCAACTTAGAATAACCCATTCCTTGTCTTTAATATCCTTCACAATGTTTTACAAACACTAGCCCAATGTTACTGATGCCGAACTTGGTTCTCTTATCCAAAGAATCTTACCAACACTAATTCCCAAGCTTGGTCAAACACTGAGGGTGAGTCTGCAAAGCACAGGATCAGTGTCACACAGCGAGGCTTCAGAGGCTCCACCTGCCAACTCTGGGCATTTTACAGCCTGCTACTAAACAGTCCCCAACTGCACAGGACAAGAACTATTTTACAACCATGGCACTAGGAAGCCTGAAGTGATTCCTACTGCCACACAGCTGTAGTCACAAATGCAGCCCCACTCCCTAGCTTGCTGTCCCAAGGCCCCAGCTCCCAGGCAGCCCCAGCTGATACCTGGAGACCACATTTCCCCAAACAGAGGCATAGAGGGCATGCTAGGTATCCCCTCCCTAAAGAGGGGGGCACCTCCTTCTTTGAGCCTCACCATTCATGCAAGGTCTTGACAATATTATTGATATCTTTCTTTCGGATGTCACGGCCAATGCAGAAATCCACTTCTAGCAGCTGGTTTCGCTGATCCAGCTTGCCCTGGATGATATCAGTGTAGACAGCCTCGATGATGAGGTCTTCCAGTTCCCGGAGATTCCGCATCTCCAGGTCCTTCAGCAGCACGGAGTAGGGGATACACTATAGATAAGGTACATGTGATGTTTACAAAAACCATTGGTAAACATTAAAGAAAATTCAGGTTATTACTCAGATAGCCAACATATGCCTCAGGGCTTTGGGAAATGCAGTCTAGTGGTAATTATTAACATCTATGGCAACAAGAGATGGATAAATGAGCTGTGAGACCCGTGGGATCCAAACAAGACCCACAGCATCTAGGAATGCGTTCTCCTCCATCCCCTGCCTCCTGGACTTTGCTCAGCTTCCAGCTTTCATGCTCTGAAGCACACTCTTAGAGATCCCAAAGACTCTTTCTAGAGGAAAAAGGGATATCCTCAGAATGTGGCACTCTGCTGCCTTTTGGAAGCTGGCAGAATTTGTATAAGACGCCAGATCATCAAAAAAAACTCCAAAGAATCTCAGACACTGGACCCACAAACTGGCTGCTTGCCCAGCAGAGCACAATTAAAAATCTTACAGTCTAATGCACCCACCTACAGGTGACCAGTGGATACTGCAAGCTCAGAGGTCATCCTGAAGTTTACATGTTTTCTTGGTCTCTGACAACCAATGTCAATTCCCCAACAGTAGTCCTGTAATGGACTGTACCGACATTCTGCATGACTCCAAGACAACTGGATATCTAAATACCAGTTTTCTGTAAATCCTATGACACATCACTATTAGTTTGAAAATTAACACAGCAATCAAATCTGCAGAAACAGGAGGAAGATGTATGAGGAGAAGAGGGCAAACATACCTGGGGGTTTTTCTATGACTAAAGGTCTGAAATCCAGGGTTGGTACAGGGGCTTAGAATGACAGGCTGGACAAAGGATTAATCTCCAAATTATACAAGCAGCTCATGCAGCTCAAGAGCAAAAAAACAAACAATCCAATTCAAAAATGGGCAGAAGACCTAAATAGACATTTCTCCAAAGAAGATATAGAGATTGCAAACAAACACATGAAAGGATGCTCAACATCACTAATCATTAGAGAAATGCAAATCAAAACTACAATGAGGTATCACCTCACACCAGTCAGAATGGCCATCATCAAAGAATCTACAAACAATAAATGCTGGAGAGGATATGGAGAAAAGGGAACACTCTTGCACTGTTGGTGGGAATGTAAATTGATACAGCCACTGTGGAGAACAGTATGGAGGTTCCTTAAAAAACTAAAAATAGAACTACCACACAACCCAGCAATCCCACTACTGGGCATATACCCTGAGAAAACCATAATTCAAAAAGAGTCATGTACCACAATGTTCACTGCAGCTCTATTTACAATAGCTAGGACATGGAAGCAACCTAAGTGTCCAGCGACAGATGAGTGGATAAAGAAAACGTGGCACATATATACAATGGAATATTATTCAGCCATAAAAAGAAACGAAATTGAGTTATTTGTAGTGAGGTGGATGGACCTAGAGACTGTCATACAGAGTGAAGTAAGTAAGAAAGAGAAAAACAAATACCATATGCTAACACATATGTATGGAATCTTAAAAAAAAAAAAAAAAAGGTTCTGAAGAACCTAGGGGCAGGACAGGAATAAAGATGCAGAGGTAGAGAATGGACACTTGAGGACACAGGGAGGGGGAAGGGTAAGCTGGGACGAAGTGAGGAAGTGGCATGGAAATATACACACTACCAAATGTAAAACAGATAGCTAGTGGGAAGCAGCCGCATAGCAAGATCAGCTCGGTGCTCTGTGACCACCTAGAGGCATGGGATACGGAGGGTGGGAGGGAGACGCAAGAGGGAGGAGATATGGTGATATAAGTATATGTATAGCTGATTCACTTTGTTGTACAGCAGAAACTAACACACCATTGTAAAGCAATTATACTCCAATAAAGATGTTAAAAAAAAAAAGAATGACAGGTTGCAGAAACGAGGGAAAAAGTCGCTCCTACTCTTTGCTACACTTGAGAAGTTCATGATCAGGACAAAAAAAAATTCAGGTCCTCATTTCCTAACAAAATAGGCCTCCCACCTGAAGTGCCCAGCTGAGAATCAGAAATTTGTGATTAGGCCAGATAAAATAATTTTAGCACGTGAAACAGCAATCCAAGAACAAATATACATCTCTCCAGCTCAATCACAGAGGGGAAATGCAAAAAGCAAACTTTTTCAAAGGCACAGCCCCCCAAAACTTTATAGATATTTAGGCTGGGATTGGGCAGAGAGCCAAAAATCAACTATAAATTAATCAAACCTGGATCTTCTTTGTTAATGGCTATAAGCAGCTGGTTGCACATCTTCTTCTAAAAAGAAGAACTCAGAGATATAGTGGAGTGGTATCTTACAGAAGGTTAGGGTCAGAAGTTAGCACAGAAGGCAAAAATTCCAATTAGTATAATTAACCTTGAAAATCCCCAGAGGAAGGCAGCATATTAAAAAATCTAAAAAAAAAAAAAAAAAAAAAAAATCTATCTCTCAGTAAGTTCAACATAGCAAGTTTTTCCTCCAGCACAGGAACAGTTCACTGTGCACTGAGCAACAGCTGAAGCAGTTAACTTGCCTTGAGATGCCTTGCTGTTTGAAAAATCTGTATCTTGAAACAGCAGTCTCCTTTAAGCATGGCAAAATGCTCACAGCACGTGGGGTACCACGGCATGCCAGAACTGAGACCTGCTGATTCACAATCACTCCTGGGCATACTTTTCCTAAATGGAATGGTGAGTAATTATCTACACTATTTTAACTGTTATCTTTTTCTCTTTTGTCCTTTGCCAGGCAAATTTTATGCATTTATGATGCAACTCAACTGTGTGTAGATGGGAGTTCCCACACTGATGCCAACGTGACACCTGCCTCGAGGTAAGGAGGAAGACAGGAAAGGGTTTGGATCGTACCTTCATCCTTGACGCCAAGCTCACGATGGTAAGGTGTTTCAGCTTGTTCTGCTGAGCTGTGCTCAGTTCTGGCAGGCTCTCCTTGTTGGCTGCTCAGTCCCACCCACCACAAAAATCAAGACACAAAATAAAATTAGGATTTCTTCATGGAATAAGCACACCAACTCCCCACATCAAACATGCTATTGAATCACTGTCATGACTCTGCACTTATTCACTAGGCAAATGTTCCATAAGCACCTCCCATCTTCTCTGAAATACCATGTGCTACCAAAGAAGACAAAACTGAATCTCTACACACAAGAAGCTTAGTCTCCTAAGAAGCCGGGCATGAGTGCACAAAACGGCATGACAATTCTCTTACTGGAGTACTATTTTCAACATGTCTTCACTGAGCGTCTGTTATGTCCAATGCACTGTCTTAAGTGATGCAAGGGGAACAGACGGGGCTTGTCAGGGCTGCTACACTCCGCAACTCCAGGAGCACCAACTACCACCCAGAGTTGTGCAACTCAATCGCCCTGGACTTGTCCTCAGTCTTACCATCCAATGTTTCAACAGCTACAAATGCAAGAGAACTACCAGAAGAAAGGTACAAACTACCAGAAGAGAACAAGAGGGTGAGGAGGTGGGGGAGAGGCAGAAAGGGAAACAGAGAGAGGGGGAGAGAAAAAAGAGAAAGTGCAAGTGAGTGCAGTCACACTGGGGAACTGGGGAGGTACAGGAGACAAAAAGAAAGAAAGGTGGACTATGAGATGATCCTTGAAGGACAGGCAAAACTTTAGCAATAACAATAATAGCAACAGCAATGGCACCAGCCAAGGCAACGTATATGGCAAGCTTTACTTAGTGTAAGTGCACACACAGATCCGTTCATATACACACACATCCAGTTAGTCCTCACAACAGCCCCACAAGACAGATTCCAAATGTCTTCAATTCCTTATCCATAATGCTGGATTCCAAAAAGGTGAATCCACACTGCTTTTGCTCCCTTGAGCACAGTGCTGAAATTCATTTGGTGGCAAATCATGACCTAAATTGAGTTAGGCTTTTTATCCCACTTGTTGTGAATATTCATTTGTTTTGCTGCAAAACTGTGAATGTGTTTGACTACCGGTGCTGCCCACACCTCTCGAGGGTGTTACATAAAAAAGTATATGCATCATATTACCTTTTTAAAGTCCCCAAAATTCTAAATTATGAAACATCTAGCCCAAGAAGTGCAGATAAGGGATTGTGGACCTTTTTATTACTCCCATTTTACAGATAAGGAGACTGAGGTACAGAAGACCATTTAATTTACCAAAGAACACACAACTATTGAAGTGGACACAGAATATAATGCAAGAATCCTGGTTCTAGAGTCTGTAAAATGCTGCTCTTTAGTGAGGATGGAAACAAAGGATACACACACTGGAACAAAGTGAAGGTCAGAAAAAGCTGGCAAGTGGCAAACTGTCCAGTCTGGCAGCAGCACCGAGTAAGTAGAAGTGACCATGGAGAAAGAAAATGAGAAAAAAGGGGAAGTCGAGGACATAGTAGAGAAGACCCTGAGTCACACCACTAAAAGAAACTGCCAGGCCTATATCATTATCACTAAAATAAACTAGGGAAGCCAGACAAAAATGGCTTGGGTGGAAGGTAAGTTAGTGTCTGGACATTCATGCACCTCATTCCTGATATTTAAGATTCTAATTTATCAATACAATGACTCAAATGATCTACAAAAGAGAATGGGGTAAGTAGATTATGGAGTATTCGATTATGGAATATTAAAAATGACTACAAAGACTTAAAACGTGGATAAATGCCTATGAAATAAGTGAATAAAGCAAGATATAAAATGGTACACATAATCTACTTACACCTACATATCAGAAAGCACAAGCACAAGGAAGAAAAGTCCAGCACCATAATGCTAACAGCAGTTTAATGGGAGTACAAGTGACTTTTTTCCCTGTTTTCCAAACTTTCTTCAATATGATGATAGTATTTAGATAATATTTACAACGCTTAAATACTTTACAAAGTATTCTGACATTTCACAACACTCCAAGTGTTCTACAAACACCAGTCCTCAAGAATCTCATCTGGAAAATAAACAAGGGCTATATTTATGGATGAGCATAAACATAGTCCCCATTTACCCACTAGGAAATAAAAGGCGGGAACGAAAGTCCTCATGCGAGGTCACTTACAGAGCACAGTAAAATGAGAAACAGCCAGGTTAGGAAGATACCACCCCATGTTTTATATCCCAGACCTCAGTGACCCTCATGAAGGCAACATATCCAGACAGAGCAACAAAATTAAGAAAAGTCTTTGGAGGATCTTAACCAACTCACCTATGTAATCTGGGTATGTTCCATAGGCAAACAGATTCAGCAACTGCAAATAAGCAGCATTACCTCCTTCTGCAAGCTGAGGAGGAAAAAAAACAGCAGTTCACAGACCGAGCTACCAATCACTGCAGTGTTCAAGAAGAGGGCAGGTGATCACATGCCACAGTTCTGACCGTTTTATTGCTTGGTCCCTGAGGTCCCTCCCAACTCTTTGAGTCTTTGGGAAAAAATAAATAAGGCCCCAAGTTTAATTTTTCTCTCTGAGGAATACATGCTTTATACTGCACAGAGCATGCCCAGGAGCTACTTTTGTCACACAGACGCACACACACACAAAGCAGTAAGCACTGGGAGCAGTTCAGGTTTGCTCAGGATTCCCCTGCCATCAAAACAGACTGGAGGGACTTCCCTGGTGGCGCAGTGGTTAAGAATCCGCCTGCCAATGCAGGGGACACGGGTTCAACTCCTGGTCCGGGAAGATCCCACATGCGGCGGAGCACTAAGCCTGTGCGCCAAAACTACTGAGCCTGCGCTCTAGAACCCATGCACAACAACTACTGAGCCCACGCGCCTAGAGCCTGTGCTCCACAACAAGAGAAGCAACTGCAATGAGAAGCCCGCGCACTGCAACGAACAGTAGCCCTCGCTCTCCACAACTAGGGAAAGCCCGTGCACAGCAACAAAGACCCAACACAGCCAAAAATAAATCAAATAAATAAGTTAAAAAAAAACCAGACTGGAGCAGTCTTGTCAATATACCAGCTTGGCGGGTACAGCACAAGCCACTATCAATCCAAACTGAAAAAAGTGTAGGGTTGGCTCCAAGCTTCAGGACTACATGTGGACTGTGAATGCTGGAGATTAGCACAGCATAAGGCGTGACAGAACAGCCCAGCTGCGACAGGAAACCAGGATACCAGCCCCAAATAAAAGTTTTCATTAGAATTACTTATTCCTCGCTAATGCTAATGGCAAAGAGCTATCTGTAGAAGAAAAACGAAAGAGATACTGTTCTGCCAGGAACTGCTCTACTCTGCTCTGCTGCCAGTTACCGTAACTGGGTGTTTCCCTTACTCACAAATATGTACCTGTTACTCTTCCAATTTACCAAACTCAATAAAGTCTAAACAGGAACCAAGTGGTATTCTGTGGACACCAACAATACCACTTGATTTTAACCATCTTTTAAAAAAAGCTTCCAAAAACTATGTCTGTAATTTCTGACCACTGAAAGGCAGCTAGCTTATTCCCAGCTCACATATGGAAAAAAACAAACTATGGGAAGATAAGGGTGATTTGCTAAGCACTCCAACGAGAACTCTAGCATCTGAATACCCCAGCCTACTGTCTCAGGTTACCGAGAATCTCCTGAGGTCCTGAATCATAAGTGGAAGAGACCATCAAATCTAGCCCCCACTTTTCAGACAGACGATTACAAAACTAGCCATAAAAGACTATTTTCTCTAAAGCAGACACTCCAAAATTTCTCCCACTGGCCTAAGTCAACAAGGTCTTTCTGGCTTTAATTTTCATCCATCTCCTCTTACCCAAACTTCCATATGAAACAACCACCTGGCATATTCATTCAGGCTTTTCACAAACTTGAAGAAACACACTACCCTTTGGTCATCTCTTCTTTTGAAAAATGATGAGCTACCAAGCCATGAAAGAGCAGGGAGGAAATTTAAATGCAATATTACTAAGTGAAAGAAGCCACTCTGAAAAGGCTCCATATGTATGATTCCAACTACACAACATTCTGGAAGAAGTAAAAAGATCAGTGGCCAGGGATTAGAGGGGAGGAAGGGATGAAGAGGCAGAACAGAGGACTTTCAGGGCAGTCAAATACTCTGTATGATACTGTAATGGGACATGTCATTATACATTTGTCTAAACCCATAGACTATAAAACACCAAATGTGATCCCTAATGTAAACTATGGTCTTTGGGTGACAATGACGTGCCAGTGTAGTTCCACACTGGTGGCAGGCTGTTCATGTATGAGAGCACAAGGTATATTAGAACTGTCTGTAACTTCCTCTCAACTTTGCTGTGAATCTAAAACTGCTCTAAAGAAATAAAGCCTATTAAAAAAAAAACTCAGTTTTCTTAAATTTCCCTCACAGGATTCCTTTTCTATCTCTGGTAATTAAATTTTTACTGAAAGTCTACTGTGTGTCAGGCTACATAATAAGCTCTAAGGAAAACAATGGTGAGCACAATAGATCTTACCGTCACGGAGCTTACAATCTAGCAAGACAGGCTGACATTAAACAAAAATTTACAATTAAAAAATAAAACTAGGTGCTCCCCTGGTGGCGCAGTGGTTGAGAGTCCACCTGCTGATGCAGGGGACGCGGCTTTGTGCCCCGGTCCGGGAGGAGCCGCGAAGCGGCTGGGCCCGTGAGCCATGGCCGCTGAGCCTGCGCGTCCAGAGCCTGTGCTCCGCAACGGGAGAGGCCACAACAGTGAGAGGCCCGCGTACCGCAAAAAAAAAAATAAATAAATAAAACTAGGTCTTCCTGTTTCCAGCTATTGCAGGGAGAGGAAATGATGCCACTCCACACACCTGCAATGGATGATCATGGGGAACTGCTCAAGTTTACTAACCAAGAGGAATAAGCAGATGTACAGCAGCAAGTCCAGTAACGTGAAGACCCATACTCCTTCTGCTACAACGGGCTGATTCACAGCAGGGCTACAGGCATGCAGCCAGCAGCCAATGGCAAAGGTGTCCTAGTGTCATGAAGAGAAGATCTGGCCAGCAAAAGTCAGCCACCCCATATGTGTGGACCACCATCAAGAAGAATGCCTGGGCGACACTCAGTAGCATCGCGCACATGATCCACAAGAACAAGTACTGCCCAGATCTGCACATGGTGGCCGTCAGCAGAGCAGGCACCACCCTGGTCAGCCAGGAAGAAGCTGTGATGGTGAAGAGGAAGCCAACGCACCCTACCAAGAGCTCCTGAGCACATCCTCCAAAGTAAGAAGATGTCACCAGACTTTTCGATCAATCAATATAAAAGTATCAATCAATAAATATAAAAATATCCAAAATGGGAAGTAGAGGTTGAAAAAGTATAGGTTGCTTTACATGTCTGTTCCACCTGGTTACTCTTCACCAGATCTTCTCATTTTTAAGGCACAACAACCAAAAGTGATACCCAAGGTTTTAATAACAACATCAAACAAGCAAACAAAGCAAAAAGGACTACTTCCCAGCTTTTCATGTCATATCTTTTTTTTTTTTTTTTTTGGCCAACGTTGGGGGAAGATGTGGAATCTTTTTTTATTTTTTTTATTTTTGGCTATGTTGGGTCTTCATTTCTGTGCGAGGGCTTTCTCTAGTTGCGGCGAGCGGGGGCCACTCTTCATCGCACGGGCCTCTCACTATCGCTGCCTCTCTTGTTGCAGAGCACAGGCTCCAGACGTGCAGGCTCAGTAGTTGCAGCTCACGGGCCTAGTTGCTCCGCGGCATGTGGGATCTTCCCAGACCAGAGCTCGAACCCATGTTCCCTGCATTGGCAGGCAGATTCTCAACCACTGCACCACCAGGGAAGCCCTGTCATATCTTTTTTACACACCTTCTTCAGCACAACACTGCCCTTTTCACAGGAACAATACATTCTTTTTTTAAAATAAATGTATTTATTTTTGGCTGCTTTGGGTCTTAGTTGCTGCGCACAGGCTTTCTCTAGTTGTGGCGAGCAGGGGCTACTCTTCATTGCAGTGCACAGGCTTCTCGTTGAGGTGGCTTCTCTTGTTGCAGAGCACGGACTCTAGGCTTGCCGGCTTCAGTAACTGTGGCACGCGGGCTCAGTAGTTGTGGCTCGTGGGCTCTAGAGCGCAGGCTCAGTAGTTGTGGCGCACAGGCTTAGTTGCTCTGTGACATGTGGGATCTTCCTGGACCAGGACTCGAACCCATGTCCCCTGCACTGGCAGACGGATTCTTAACCACTGCGCCTCCAGGGAAGCCCAACAATATATTCTTTATTCATGCCCATCTCATGTTCGATAACAAAAATTTTCTGCTATGTATGTATCTGACCAATTTTCAATGTCTATATTTGCACTGGAGGTTTTTTGTCCCTAAGAATGACTGAAACTACCCCTGTTAAACATCAGTCCATGCTTATACTCTACTTTTCTAATTCATCAGGTTCAGTTGGATTTTTTCCCCTATCTTTCGAATTACTAGCAACCCAATCAAAATTTGCCCCAAATTCAGATGAAAATATTGACCAGAAGGAGCCCAGGACATTATCCTTGCTCTCTTCCCCTGCCTCACCAATTCCTCAAAAGGATATCTCATGGGTCCACAATGCTTCAGCATGGAAATTCCTTGGAAACTTGGAGAATCACAGGAAGGTTGAGAACAAAGAAGACAGAAAAATTGTTTAGAAACTGCTCTTACCTCCTGCACATTGGCCAGCTCCAGCAGTTCTCCGAAGACATATACTCCAGGAGCCTCCAAAACTTGGCTTATGAGAGCAGTGAGGGCTGAGCCACTGGTACCTTTGGCTAGTAAGATAAACTGTTCCAGGAGGTTACTTGAGGGTTTCTGTTCGCCTGCCATTCTCTGGTCTTGAGATCTGTCCAAAGAAAAGTATTTCATTCTTCCTTCTCCTTTGCAAAGTCTATGCCTATTTAATGCTGGATTAGACATCAGAATACTTTAATTTTACAGTATTCAAAAAGGAAAAAACAGCTCCTCAGTCCAGATCTCATTTTGTGAGATGGGTAGCGTTTAACTGGGAGTTAAAGGGATTTTGTCCTTATTCTGAGGTTTAAAATACATTTAGTAAAAGCCATTTCATTCCATCTGGCCCTTTGCCAAAGGCAGCACCTTCTAAGCCCTTAAACCTAACCAGGACCTCAAGAAACACACAGGAGTATCTCAGTAGGTGTCTTATATCTACCTCATTTTTAGACTCTGGTTAAGAAGCAGAGAATCTTGCCAAAACACAGACGCAGCAAATGTAAGCAAAAGCAATCAGTTACAGCTTCGGTGTGTCATTAGAATCCCACCTATTGCCAGATGCAGATAAGGAAAGACAAAAAGCAGACAAGAAAGATGGCCCATTTATCAAATAAGTCATTGATCAGATAGAAAAAGGGGGAAATCATCTTGAAAGATAAGCAGCAACATATTCAAACTAAGAAAATACACACATACATGCTGTGTAAGTCCATGAGGAAAATCCCTTTATTTGGCCTCCTACTGATATGTGACATTTTACCAAACACGACTTCAGAATTTGTATAAAATCTCAAGAAAACAATAAAAAGATTTGAGAAAACAATGAAGATATACTATTGCCACCCTGAAGACATTAGGACAGGAGGGTCCCTCAACTGTATAATCTACTTACTACAAGCTGGGTGTGTGAACACACACACTGCGTATCTATTCTACAGGAGTTCTCCATGAGAAAAGATTACTCCTCCAAAAATGATAATATACTGGGCAGTGTGACAAAATGAAGAAGTATAGTACAGTGAAAAAGACAATAAATCAAAAAAGGTTAGCTTCGTGAGAAACTAAGTTTTCCTCTGGAGGCAGGCACCAAGAGTGGCAGCCCTTTCACAGTACTACAAAAGCAAGTATGTCGCTTCATCCAGGATTACCTAAGGAGGTCTTGTCGGAAGCAGCAAAAATGAAGTGCTAGGGAATAAAGGTTGCTGAGGGAAGGGGAAACTGAGGGGAGAGGGTAGGAAGGAGATGTCGGGGGAAGGTGATGGTTAGGAGAGGAAAAACAAAAACCTCTCTTCCAAGTGGACACGTGCGAAGACATTGAATGACAGGGCGTGGAGATGGAGAAGGGGTAGAAAAACGGACAGAACTTCGGTCCCTCAAAAAAACCTCGGCCTAAGGAGCAAAGTCCGCGGGGGCAAAGAGATGAGGAGGCGCCGATAATCGCTGTCTTCTGGAGTGGGAGAGCCCGAGGAGGCGGCTAGGAACTCAGGGGAGATGAATTCCCGTCCTAGGGGGAGGTGCTATTTTGATGGACGGCAGAGGGGCAAAGGAGCAGCCTTTACGGGTGGGGAAGCGAGAGCAACCGCGGTGCGGATGCTGAGAGTCGAGGACTGGGGTGTACTTCAGGGCGGGTGGCGTGTTCCAAGCAGAGCCGCGGGTGCAGGGTGATGAGCCGCGGATCGCGCTCCCCGGAGCGGGGGCGGGGCGGTGTGGCTGAGGGCTTTTCCCACGGCTGGCGCTAAGCCTGACGGCCCAGACGAATCTGGCACGCCGGGCCCCACCCTCTCGCCGGCCCCTACCTGTCCTCGCCGCCTCTCCGTCCTCTCGGTCGCTGGCTTGGCCTCCCGGCGCCTGCCCGCAGGTTGTCAAGCGTCCATGATCGGCCCGGCGTCCGACGCTTTTCTGCCTCCGCCGACCCGTTGCCCTTGCGGCTCCCCCGGAAGCCTCCCGCCGCTGCACTCGAGTTCCGCCCACACTAGGTTCCCCCGCCGCGTTTGCAGCCTCAGATCTCCAGGGCGGCCCCGGCCGGGGAAAGTGGGTCCCGAGCTGGGCTGTAGCCCAGGACAGGGTGGGGGCCCTGAGGAGAGGAATATAGCCTAGGCAGTACTTGGCCCCCCCAACCATCGCCATCACCATCCTGGGCCCTAAATCCATCCTCTTTGGCCGAGCTTTACCCTCAGAAGTTCCGTAGGGCGACTGTGGCTACCCTCGGGGTACAGAGACATACTAAGCCTAATAACTACCGTTTACTGAGCGTTTTTCCATGTGCCAGGTGCTGTACATTGTCTCACTGAATTCTCATAATAACTCTCGGCCTGTCATATTATTCCCATTTTTCAGGTGACATAACTAAGCCTAAAAATCCAAAAGCCAGGGACTTCCCTGGTGGCGCAGTGGTTAAGAATCTACCTGCCCATGCAGGGGACACAGGTTCAAACCCTGGTCCGGAAAGGTCCCACAGATCATGGAGTAACTAAGCCCGTGAGCCACAACTACTGAGACTGCATGCCACAACTACTGAAGGCTGTGCACCAACAGCCTGTGCTCCACAACAAGAAAAGGCACCACAATGAGAAGCCCGCGCACCGCAAAGAATAGCCCCTGCTCGCCGCAACTAGAGAAAGCCCTCGCGCAGCAACATAGACCCAACACAGCCATTAATTAATGATTTAAAAAATCCAAAAGCCGGTAAGTATGAAAGTCTGCTTTGAGGGCTTCCCTGGTGGCGCGGTGGTTAAGAATCCGCCTGCCAATTCAGGGCACATGGGTTCGAGCCCCGGTCCGGAAAGAGACCACATGCCGCAGAGCAACTAATCCCATGTGCCACAACTACTGAGCCTGCGCTCTAGAGCCTGCCAGCCACCACGGCTGAGCCCACGTGCCACAACTACTGAAGCCCGCACACCTAGAGCCGGTGCTCCACAACAAAAGAAGCCACCGCAATGAGAAGCCCGCGCACCACAACGAAGCCCCTGCTCGCTGCAGCTAGAGAAAATCCACGCGCAGCAACCAAGACCCAACTCAGCCAAAAATAATTTTTAAAAAAAAGTCTGCTTTGAAACCCAGGCTATCTGAAGCCAAAGACCATGCTCTTCATCTTTATTCAGAAAATATTTTAAAATAAGCAGAAGATGGGTTGAGCCAACAATGGTTCTGTGACCAAAATGACATCCGTGGCGTTGCATTTGGTACTTACCAACTCCCCTGGAAGATGGATAAGAATGCCATGTAACTGAACACTTAGGCTGGTTCCTTTAAAGTATACACCACAGACTTTCAGGTCTTGAAGATGAGGAAAAAAACCCTATTTACCTTTCCTGCATTCGAGTGCAGAAATTAGACAGATACAAAGGAGCCGAGCACCAACGCATTCATTTATTTTAAAATTTTCTTTAGCACATATTATGTTCTAGAAGTTTATATGAAGATAAGACAAGGTTCTTGCCCTCAAAAAGCTTCAATGTGTTAAGTGCTATGAGAGAGAGATGACAATACTTCGGAAGCACAGAAGAGAATGTGTTGAGGAAGAGAAAGTGGGCATCTTATGGGCAAAAAGGGGAAGAAAAGAGGGCAGTGACCATAGTCACAGAGGCCTGCACTGTGCAGCATACACTAATGCAGAGAAGAAACCCACAGTGACTGGAACCCAGGGTTCAAGGGTAAGAAATGAGGGCTACAGAGCTGGAGTCAGGTCATCAAGGTTCTTGGAAACCACATGCACAGCCCTATACCCAGTAAAAATCTAAATACAGCAAAGTTCCTACCTGGGAGAGCTCAAGGTTCCTGGGAGAGACAGGTCCATCTGGCTAGGACAGATGATGCCACAAGGAGCCCCAGGGGTACAGATAAGGCTCTCCTGGCTGTGTCCTGGAGAGAGGTGGTTTAAGGAAGCCTTCTGGAGGAAATGAGGCTTGAGTTGAGCCTGGAAGAAAGAGCAAACTCTTTTAGAGTTTGTTTGTTTGTTTTACCTTAAGGGCACTGGGGAGCTATTTAGGGTTTTTAAGCTGTGGAGGGGTCTGGATAATTGCCATTTTGGACACTAGCTGCTATAGGAATGTATTGGATGTGGACAGAACTGGAGGCTGGGAAATCCTTGAGGTGACTGATGTATTCCAGTTAAGAGATTGTGAGATCTTGAACAAAGGTAGCTGCAGCTGGGCATGAAATAGAAGGGACATTGTTGGAGACATTTAGATACCTCAGAACCTATCAGACCTGGTGACCAGTTGAATGCAGGGATAGAAAAGGAAGATACCCCCCAGGATTCTGGCTGGGGAGGCCAGAGCTGTCTGGAGGTGGTGTTAGAGGACAGGGCTGCAGAGGAGAAGGAGCAAAGTCGGTGGTAGAAGGAGAACAACTAAGTTCTGTTTAAGTTCATAAATATTCCAGCTGTGCCTCCCCGGCCTCCAGAATAATGTCCAGACTCCAAGGCTGCAGTTAAGGCCCTTCTCAGTGTGCCTCCCTCCTACCTATCCAGCTTTGTCTCGCCCCACCTCATTAGAGCCCAAACTCCATGCCTTCCCGGCCTAACAGGACTCACATCTTCCGTCTCTGACACCAGGGCCTATGCTCAAACTTGCTCTCTCTTCCTCTTCGCAGTGCTCTTCCCTCATATTTCTTTGTTCAAATTCCACCAACCATGTAGGCAAAGATTTAAACAATGCAAAAAGCACTAATCATAAAAAGGAAGCACTGAACTACGGCACTTGACTAAAATGAAGAACTTCTCTTCTCAGAAGACACCAGTACAAGACTAAGAGGCAAGCCACAGACTTGGAGAAGATATCTACAAAGCATGTATCGGACAAGGAACTCCATATCCAGACCATATAAAGGACAACAAATCGATAAGAATTAGCCCAATTAAGAAAGTGGGCAAAAGACCTGAACAGGCACTTCACAAAAGAGGACATCAAGTAGCCAACAAGCATGTGACAAGGGCTCAACACCAAAGACAATGTAAATGAAAATTATAACGAGATACCACATTTAGCCAAAATGGCTAATATTTTAAAAACTGACACCACCCTCTATTGCCAAGGGTAAGAGTCAACTAGAACTCTCTTATGTTGCTGGTGAAGGTGAAAATTGGTACAAACATTTTGGAAAACTGGCAATATCTACTATTGCTGATCGTATGCCGTCCACACAAGCCAGCAACTCCTCTCCTAGAAATAAATGCATGAATCCACAAAAAGAAACATTTAAGAATGTTCACTGCAGCTTCGTTAATAAAAGCCAGAAACTGGTAAATGAAAACCAAAATGCCCATGAACACTAGAGAAGGTAAATGGTGCTACACACATACAATGGAATACTACTTAGCAATTAAAAAAAAAAAAAGCTACTGCTACATACAACATGGATGAATCTCACAAAAATATTGATGAAGGAAAAAGGCCAGACTCATATTGCACTTACTGTATGATTACATTTAAATGAAAGTCAAGAATAGCAAAATTGATCTATGGTAATAGAAGTCAGAAGAGTGGTTATCAGGATGGAAGGATGCAGCACTAACTGGGCAGGGGCACCCTGGGAAGGGTGCTGGAAATGTTCAGTATCTGGATTTGGGGGTTGGTGACAGGTGTATACATATGCCAAAACTGTGCTCTTGCTGTATGTGTTACACTTCATTAACAAAAAAAATTTACAGATAAAACTTTTTAACACAGAAAAATATCCTACCCATGCCACCTCCTCCATCAAGTTTTGCCAGCTGAAATATATCTTTCCATGGGGGCCTCTGTAGCATTCTAATGTCCTTTCTTTTGTGCCATTCATCACAGTTCATCTTGAATTTCAGTGGAGTCTCTTTTTTTCCCTAACTAGATGGTTATCTTGCTTGTGGCAGTGACCATGCCTTTCACCTTCTACCAACAGAGAGTCTGGCAAATAACAAAAGCTGAAAAAGGTGTTTGTTGAATTACATGGAAGGAAAACTTGGGTGGGTGCCCAGATAGGCGAAAGGGGTACAGGAAGAGGAAGGAAGGCCTAGGAAAAGAGATAGCAGATCTCCAAGGAAACCTTAAGATACAATTTTACCTAGTTTCTGAAATCGTATTAAATGTCACCTTGAGTAAAAAAGAACAAATCAAAATACCAAGTCTTACCTAGACTGTGGATAAACAAACATTGCACTCCTTCACTTGCAGGAAAGCCACCAAATAAATGTTTACCTAATGTCGACTGAAGAAAAATGCACAACCTAAAAGTTGTGAGTTATGTTTTATTTGGGGACCTTACTGAGGACTATAGCCCAGGAGACAGCCTCTCAGATAGCTCTGAGGAACTGCTCCGAAGAGGTAACAGAGGAACCAGGATACAAAGGACTTTTTGCTGAAAAGAAAATATGTAATTCAACACCAAAAGATTAGTGCTAATCAACAAAAAACAGACATCTCAAATAAATGATTTTAGTGCTTTTCTATGTATGGGAAGATGCAAGTGTCTGAGCTCATTGAAATTATTCCTTAGATATGCATCTTAATTATCTGGGGCAAGTATCCTGTTTTTCTCCATCCTGAATTCCCCTCTGGGCCCATCTTCAAGGGTGGCTTCAGTGGCTGATGGCTTGATGGTGGCCAAAAGTTGTTGTTGTTTACTGGAATGGCAGGCAACATTGTTTACTGAAAATGGCAGACAACACCTCTGGGTGTTTCAACGGTGATGGGAAGACTTCACCAAGGAGAGTAAGATCGCATAGCCATGCTGCTAAAAATATCATCACCCTAGTGTAGTGGAAAAAGCCCAGACTGCAGGAGACTTAGAGCCGAATTCTAACTCTGCCCCAACTTGCTGTGATCCCTCAACAATCTCTTTGCCTCTCTGGGCCTCAGTTTCTTCATATATAAAAATAACAGGGGTTGGATTAGCAAATTCTCTGAAGTCTAACTGTACTGATATTCTGAGTATACAATCGATATCTCTCTCAGTCCAACGCAGGAGCACACCAGAAACCCCTGCAAAACACCTAAACGGCGCCCCAGGCCAACGAACAAGTACGACTTGAAGGAGTCATTTGTTATATTATCTTTCATAATTTAATCAGTGTTTGTGTTTGTTGTTTCGTCCTTACCATGATTTGCAGGAGATTTCTGAGTTCCATGCAAATAGAAGTTACCTCTCTGTGGGCTGTCATCTTTTGAGGCTGAAGAGGATCTTCCCGCCTGGTTTCAAGTCTAGGGATTCAGAAACCACGAAACCTACAAGCAGGTTTATGAACTTGCGCGCATTGCGCGGCACACTGGAATCTAAGTTACAGAGGAATTGAGTGCAGGGGATGCTGGGATTTGTAGTCCCTGGGCTTTCTGTTGCGTGTTGGGATCTGTGGTCCCCCGGGCTCTCCCCTGGAATTCTGGGAAGTGTAGTCTCCGCCACATCGCACAGGGCAACCTGCCGTTATCTCAGAGCCCTACTGTGCCCAGCGGCAGGAGCGGGCTCGAAGCGAGCGTCTGCAGATCTGAAGCCAACCCTCCGCAGGGTCAAACTCTAGGCAACAACACCAAATGAAAATTTTGTCCTACGGGACTTCCCGGGAAGGGCCCTTCCCATTGACGCTCTCCGTCCCCCTGCGAAGCCGCTGAATGTTTCTATTGGTTGATCAAGATGCCAATCGCCGAGGCAGGCTTTCCATTGGCTTCAGAGCGGGCGCTCCGAGGCTAGAGGGAAGGAGAAGGGATCAGGAGCGGGAGCTGAGGGAAAAGAGGTCGGTCCGGGTCTGGACGCTGTCGCTGCTCGCCCGAGGTCTGCAGGCCGGGCTGCGGCTCAGTCCTCGGCTCCAGGGCACAGTCTACGGAGGCTCCGCCGGGCCAGCGTGGGAGAGCCGCAGGCGGCGGCCGCCGCATCATGTCAACCAAGGACGAGCGGGCCAGGGAGATCCTGAGGGGCTTCAAACTGTATCCTCCCGGGAGCGGGGCTGGGCCGGGAGGACTTGGGAGGCGGCCGCTCACTGAGGAGACCGGCCGGGGGCGGGCCGCGCCAGGTGGGCACCCGAGGAGAGGGCGGCGGGAAGGGAAAAAAGGAACGCCGTCCCAGGCCGCCGGCGGGACCGGGCGCGGGAGGCGGGGAAAGGGGCGTCCGGAGGGAGGGAGGGGAGGTTGATGGGGGCCCCGTGGGTAGAGGCGGAGGAGCCGCGGAATTGGGCTGAGAGAGGGGCCGGGCGTCGGAGACAGGTGTCGAGAGGCGCGCTTGGGTCCGAGAAGAGAGGCCGGGAAGGGGCTGCGGCCCGCAGGGGAGGGCCGAGGGGGCGCGGTGGGCTGGCCTCGAAGCCTAGCTGCCTCTTTGGCGGGAAGCCCACCAGGGCAGCAGGGAAAAGTGACTTGGAGCGAGTGACCTTGTGTGGGACAAATGCAGGCGCTGGTGTTGAACTCTCTCGGGTTCTCCCCTCCTACCCCACCCCCCACCCCGGTCTTGTTTCCACAACTTCTCTTGCTCACTTGTGGCTTTTTCCAGGGTTGGAGCGGAGGAAGGTGGGGAGTGAGAAGTCCGAGGTGGACCTCATCTTAACTCTGTCTTGGCCCTTGGAGGCACTGGACGGTCGCTGCTTCTCCCTCAGATCCTCAGTTTTCTTTCCAGCGGAATGAGAACCCTAAATTTGCGCGTGCGAAGCCTTGAGGAGTTATGGTTTTGCACTGGGACTCCTGGCAAAGGTGTCTGCTCCCTCGATTTTGTGTGGTTAACGCGTAGACATGGTGGAGCTGTCCAGCAATTATTTGATGACGTTGGGGACACGGTAGCATTTAGCAGCATATCGAAATCATTGCCTCAGGCCTGTGGTGGTGCCGCGGGTGCAACCTTCTCCCCTTCCGTAGTGAAGCTTTGTGTTTTAATGGAATGTTAATCTGTGACCATATGATGCAGATAAAAAAACCCAATCTCGTTCATTCCAGTCTTACATTTTCCTGCTGACCTTAATCTCTTCTTACATCCTATGGCTACAATATGGAACACTCTTAAATTCGTCTCTCAGTGACGATGTAGGGTTCCTCTCCTGGAGGTTTCGTCAAGCACCGTTCTCTGAGCTGCCAGTGTGTTTCCACAGTGTCCATTTCACCCCTGCAAATTTTAATTGCTTTGTCATAATCAGAAACCAAGTTGGTAGTAAGTTTTAGAACACAACAGCAAAAAAGTTACAGGAAGTTTTGGATGTACAAATGAAACTTTTCAAGTGGAAGCTGACCTGCTGTGCTTTTTTTTTTTAAGGGAAGGCCCTTAAAAAAGGCCTTTACATACTGCCATTCATGATGAACTTTCAGTACTTTTATGCAGTGATGTTTAGTAACAGCCTCTTTTATAGCTCCATGTACCTTCCCGTGTTTCTCTTCATAATAGTGCCTATAAGTAGATAGGCATGGCTGAAGTATTAGAAAAGCTATGACATGGATTTTATTTTTCCCTTAAGTAATTTATATTATTACTTAACGTTTATGCTGTAAACAGTAAACTGGAGACTGGAGAATTGAGAGATTTCACAAGCCATGTTTTTGTCTGGAGTTAACATTGTTGCTGAAAGTAAGAGTCTTTTTAATGGCTTTTGAACACCCCAAAAAGGGAAAGTTTGAGCTTCTCACCTTCAGTCTTGTCTCTTGAACCTTGTTCAAGAGAAACTTTGGCTCTTGAGAAAGAGGCTAAGGGACAAATATGGAAAAGAATAGAAAGCAGAATCTGTGTTGTTTAGTGCATCAAGAAGCAGGTTTTCAGGGAAAATTTGACCTGGGCTGATTAAATCACAAGGGAAGCAGCCACCAAAAAACAGTTAGCATGGGAGCAAAGGAATGCTCATCCTCTGGTGGCCTTTATTGGCATCTGAGAATTAAGAGAGAAAAGGAAAGGAGTTCTAGGATTTGTTACTACCTTCAGGAGAAAATAAAATTAACATTTTAGTAAGAAACTACCTGACTATTGTCCACCTTTTATTGCATAAATTGTTTTTCTGAACTTTCACAGCATCTGTTTCTGAAGAGTTTTTACTACAAAAAGAAATCGCCATTTTATTCTTCTGCCAACAATGTTGATAATCCTCATTTGCCACATTGACTATGTTGGGCTTTTTTATTTTTGTCAGTTTGAACAACAGATGACATCTTGTTTTAATTTGTATTTCCCTGATGCCTAGATCCCTGGAGAGGTCATATAGGACAGTGGTTCGGTGCTATACTGGCCTGTAGAGCTACACTCTCAGCATTGGAATTCTAGCCCTGCACTCCTGGTTGTGTGTCCCTGAGCAGCTTCTTTAACTGCTGCCACAATTTCCTCCACTGTAAAAAGGGATAAAAATAATACCTTATCTCCTAGGGTTGTTGGGAGGATTAAATGAGTTGATATTGAAAGCACGTAGCCAAGCTCCCGATGCCTAGTAAGCATTATGTATTAGCTATTATGGTTGTCGTTGTTGTTAGTAGAGAAGTCACGGAATCTTCTGTTTGGCCATTTCTTTTTCTTCGTGAATTGCTTGTTGATATTGAATTGTTTATTTTTCTTACTGCTTTGTAGGTGTTCTTTCTTGTAGTATCAATCCTTTGCCTGTATTGTACGTTGCACATCTTTTCTCTCAATGTATTGCTTGTCTGTTTTTTGTTGAACAGAAATTTTAAATTATCACTTCAAATTCATCAATATTATTCATGTGGCTTCTGAATTTTGTGTCTCGTTTAAGAAGACCTTCCTTATCTTCAGGTTAATTAAATAGCCTATGTTTCTTTCTCTTTGTAATGTTTAGCTCTTTAATCCATCTGAAATGTATTTACACAGATGGTATGTGGTAGAAATCTAACTTCCTTTGCTATTTGGATAGCCAGTTGCCCACTACTGTTTCCTAAGTAGTTAGGCCATCCTTTCCCCTCTGTTTTGAAAGCTATCTTTGGTGTCAAATACTCAGTCTTCATAAGACATGGGTTTATTTTTGGAATATTTCTGTTTCATCGGTCTGTTTATCTCTTCCCATTCCTTTCCTGTACGCATTAGTTCAATTATTATAGTTTTATAGTATGATTTAGTACAGTTTACAATAGGATTGATATGTCATGAACAGAGTTATGTGTTTGAAGTCATATTATAAGTTCCTTGTAAATATTCATGCCCTTTTTATACAAATAGAAGCTTGCCCATATGCCCATAATAGATACTCAGTAAGTATGAATAACATACTTCATAAATCAGGGATAGTCTTTGTGTCTGAGAGAATTCAACATAAACTTTTGTATTTGTAATAAGTCTTTTCAAAAATAAAATATTAAAAAAAAATTTTTTTTTTCTTTTGGCCACACGGGCTTGTGGGATCTCAGTTCCCTGACCAGGGATCAAACCTGTGCCCCCTGCAGTGGAAGCTCGGAGCCCTAACCACTGGACCGCCAGGGAATTCCCAAGATTTCTTTTCCACATCATCTCCACCCCACTGCTTTTAGCTCATACACATTAAGAGTCTTACATTTATTTCTTGTTTGTTAAAAACATAACATTTTGTAGTTATAAACTAAAGTTGTGAATGAAATATTACTTGAGGAACAAATATGATTCTCCTGCAAAGTTTTGAATTTGAGTATTTTAAGTAGCTGATATGGAGATTTTGTTTGTAAATCCTGTGTTCCCCATTTCATTCATTCAACAGAGGTCTTTCGGGAGACTTCTGAACAGGCACTGTGCGCTTAAAGGACATAAAAATGAATGAGTCACAAACCCTTATTTCCAGAAGTCTAACCATCTTTGTGTCTGTTTAGAAGGGATATCTTCAAAAGCAATGCATTTTTTAAAATAGTATTGAATTTTTCTTTTACAAACTCCAGCTACCTAGAAATGACCTTTGTTAATATTTCAATATAGCCTTCTGATGTACCTAATGTTTAATGTGTTTCCTTTTATTAAAATGGAATCATAAGTATTATTTTGAAACTTTTAAACTTAATAAATTTACCACGTTCATAATTTTCGAATATAGTTGCTTTCAGTTGCTTTCAGTGACATAGATTTGTCACTGAAAGTCTTATACTAGTTTTCTAGTATAGGCTGAAATGCCCTGTTCAGCCTGTTCAAATTACTTTTTCCTCAACATAAATCCATAATTTTGTTAAATTAATACCAAGAAACTGACACATTGCCATAAGAAAGGATTATGCTTTTATGATTTCATTATTTTTGATCCATCTGGAATTTGCTTGGGTATAAGGTATGAAGCAGATTTAATTTTTTTAAAGATTAGCTAATTGTCTCCATTTCTTTCTTTACTTATACTCCAGATATTAATATAATATCCAGAATATAATTGACTGCCTGCAAATCAATAAGATAAATATTTAACTCAAAATGGGCAAAGGATATGAACAAATAGTTCACAGAAGAAAGGTGCAAATGACCAATGAATAAATTCAGAGATGTTCAACCCTATTAAAACAACAGACTATCCCTTTTTTCCCAATTAACTGACAAAAATTTAAAAGACTGATAATATTCAGTGTTGGCAACTATTGCGGAAAAGGGATGCTTCATTTGCTCTGTGTGTGTGTGTGTGTTTGTGTGTGTGAGTGTGTGTGTGTGTGTGTGTGTGTGTGTGTGTGTGAGAGAGAGAGAGAGAGAGAGAGAGAGAGAGAGAGACCTTTATGGAAAGTAATTGATATCTATCAAAAGTTTACGTGTAAGTGCAGTAAAGCAGAGAGCTGTCATCAGTAGACTCTAGGTTCAGACTTTATTACCCCACCACTGTGACCCGAGGCGGAGCACTCAAACTCTGAACCTCACTATCCATTTCATTTCTTTAGAGGGTTGATATGAGCGTTAAATGAGACTGCATATAAAATGCTTAGTATAGTGCCTCGCATACAGTAATAAATGTTAACTGCTGTATTATTTTTTAATTAATACTTAATATTATTAACGATAATAATAGCGTTAATATTTCTGTAAAACCACTTATTTTTCTGAGGTATAACCAATGACTTCATGCTATTATTCGCTTTCTAACTGAGCAACTGTAATATCTGTTTTGCCTCTGAAGAAATTAATCAATTGAGAAGCATTGTTGTGTACCTAGTGTTTAACTTGTTTTCTAGCAACTAATCACATTCCAATTTATGGCAGGTGAGCAAAAAAAGAACCAGTTTGGCTCAGAAGGTTTCTGAAAGCACCTTTCACTTGTGTTCTTGCATTTCCTCTCCATAGTTTGCTCCTGGATCTCCCACATTCTCTTTCTCACAGCACCTTGATCTTTAACTACCTCCAGTCAAAAATAGTTGGCTTTACATCTTCTATTCACTTAGATTTCCTTGTTAAGAGTAGTAGACTGTTGAACTTTTCTTGAATGTCAGTATTGCCTGAGAGGTGCCTTGGCCAAGTGTTAAAAATGAGTCTGGGGTTTATAATTCCTAAAATATAGTTTTTATCTTATCAACCCAAATTTTGGGAAAGCAACCAAAACATACCACCCATACAGCCAGTAAATACACAGATTGTGTTGATCACAGATTGTCTAGTAATAGACTTCATGTAGATTGTGATCAGTAGTTTGTTCTCCAGAATCCTCCTGCATGGGCTCCGAGAAGTTGTTATCGTTATCCTAAATGGATTAAATGACTATAACGTCCTATTGATTTTGTTATTTAGGATTTTTAAACAGGAATTGCTGCTTTTGCATTTGGGGGAGGAATTTGGAATATAATTAGATACTTATAGTCTTCTTCAGACCTTCTAAATTTCTTTCCAGGATTGTGTTTCTAGTGAAATATTAACCTCTGGAAAAATGAAACAGAATATGGTAAGACTCTCATGGAAAATTCTGGTTGTATCATCACTATATTTGATAAAGGACTGTCAATAGGGCTGAGGTTTGCCAGCGCTAGATTCTTATTAGGCTTGACCTCACTTTTGCCTCACAGGCTTCACTTGTCAGCACTCTGCATCCACAAATCCCCATGTTAGAGGAGGCCTTGACTTCTTAAAGTATGGACCTGTCCCTATTCCTGAGCTTTAGCATCATAGGAAGATATTGTAAAGGCAAGGCCATCTTTCTAGTAATCTGACTGTTCCAGACAGTCAGTTTGACAGTTTCTAATATAAAACTCAAATTATCAAGATTTTAGGAGCAACATTCTTCTTTTGCTTTTGATCTGCTGATAATTTTGAAGCTGAGAGGAAAAGCAAATATATTTTCTTATAGTCCAATATCCATAAAGATCTCAGTGGATTGGACTAAATAAGCACGCTGTTTATAGAGGAATTTGCTTAGGCTGCTGTGGGCGGGGAGGGGTACAGCAAAGTGGAACTGGTCCAGAGGAGAGGCACTTGAAACATGTCAGTACAATAACTGGAGAACTGAGGAGGATTAACCTGAAGATGAGTTGGGCAAAGGATATGAGTGTTCTAAAGTTTAAAAAACTGTACTAGGGGCTTCCCTGGTGGCACAGCGGTCAAGAATCCGCTTGCCAATGCAGGGGACACGGGTTAGAGCCCTGGTCCAGGAAGATCCCACATGTCACGGAGCAACTAAGCCTGTGCACTACAACTACTGAAGCTTGTGCTCTGCAACAAGAGAAGACACCGCAATGAGAAGCCTGCTCACCGCAACAAAGAGTAGCCCCCACTCGCCTCAACTAGAGAAAGCCCGCGCGCAGCAGTGAAGACCCAATGCAGCCAAAAAAAAAAAAAAATCTGTTCTAAAGAAGAAAAAGTAAATGTGTTCTGTGTGGCTCTCAGAGGATACAAGGTTAGAAGTTACAGGGGACAGAGTTTAGCCCAGTTTTAATAATTAGAGTTACCTGAAGGAAAAAGTTGTTTCAGAAAATATTTTAAGCACCAGATGGATGCCTGTCCATCAGGAGTATTGCAGAAGGAAATTATGTATGCATCAGATAAGGCATTAGAGTAGATAAACTCCAGAAGGACTCAAATCCTTTCAACACTGCAATTCTTTGATTTGGTGACAACCTTTCTTAGTTAACAAGGACTCTTTTCAGCAATATTTCTATTAAGGTATGTACTACACCTAAAATAGGCAAAACATTTTTTTGTGTGATTTGATATAATTAAAACATGATATTGTTTCCTTTTTGTTTTTCAGACAACTCTTTTTAGATTAATACTACTCAGTATTAATGATGTATTTTGTTTAGTGCATTGCGGATCCACTGATTTCAAAGTTAGGGAGAGCAATTTTTGCCTCTGAATTTGGATAAAGTCTAGAGAACTAAACATAAATAGCTCTAATATAAATAACACTTTAAATATAGCCACAAGAAGAAAGGGGATAGCCTAATAATATTTGACATTCTTGTAGTCTTTTTCAGTTTTTCAAAGTACTTTCACATATTATTACATTATTACAACTCTACACATTATTATCCATACTTTATAAATGGGGGTAATAAGGATTGACAAGGTTGTCACTCAGATAAAGTCAGAACCTTAATTTAAACCTTGGTTTGTCTTTCTACAAACTACTGTTTTCTATAGTATACCGTGATTCCTCTCTGGAGAATTTATTGTTGTTACCGTATTATCGATTTTGAGTTTAAAATTTTTCCTCAGTGTTTAAGTCACAGATTTATTTTTCACTTGAAAATTATTCTCTTCCATAGTGATCACATCCCCTGTATTCTTCTTTGTTTTTCCTCACCTCTCAGATACAGAGGGCAGGATTTAGCTTGGGATAAGGAAGAATTTTCTAACAATTAGCGTTAGCTGAAAAAAAGACATTTTCCAGAAACTATTGAAGCAGCATGTATTTTTCTGCTAGGGCTGCCACAACAAAATACCAAAATACAACAGACATTTATTTCTCAACAGTTCTGGAGGCTAGGAAGTCCAAAATCAAGGTACTGACTGATTTGATTCCTGGCTTACAGATGTCCACCTTCTCCCTGTGTCCTCACATGGTAGAGAGTGGATGGGCAAATTGTAGGAGTCATAACTATTATACCATGTGTGGCACCGCTACCTGTCTGACTGTTCTACTTGGAAAGGGTGGTTCATAGATCACTGCAGGGAAAAGAAAAAAAATTTTTAAGGGACTAAATGTGAGAATCAAGCCTGATCACTTACTTTCATGGAATAAGAAGTAAGAGATTTAAAAGCCTTTGCTTTTGAGCCACCTTCTGTGAGAAGGATAAAGGCAGAGGCCTTACTGCTGCCACTTATCTGGTGGTTCATTCAGACATGTGTTAACAGGGTCTATAAGTGCCAGGTAATTTGCTAAACCCAAGAGATACGAAATGATAAGCCAGTTTCTATATCCTAAGAACTTTTATGAGGGAGGGAGGGAGAGACAGAGACAGAGATGATAACAATCAAAATATAGTGTGATAAGTGCCTAGTAGTATAAAGTACTGTGGAACCTCAGAAGTAATGTGGGACCCGCTGCTGAAGGTGTTCTGGAAGACTTCAGAATTATCATTTGAATCGCATCTTGGATAATGAGTAGCTGTTGAGCAGTTTAATTTTAAAGATACTGGGGAGGACTTCCCTGGTGGCGCAGTGGTTAAGAATCCCCTGCCAACGCAGGGGACACGGGTTCGATCCCTGGTCCAGGAAGATCCCACATGCTGCGGAGCAACTAAGCCCGTGCACCACAACTACTGAGCCTGTGCTCTAGAGCCCGCGAGCCACAACTACTGAGCCCATGTGCCACAACTACTGAAGCCTGCATGCCTAGAGCCCACGCTCCGCAACAAGAGAAGCTACCGCAGTGAGAAGCCCGTGCACCGCAACGAAGAGTAGCCCCCGCTCACCACAACTAGAGAAAGCCGGCGCGCAGCAACGAAGACCCAACACAGCCAAACATAAATACATACATACATACATACATAAGTAAAAATAAAGATACTGGGGAGTAAGAGAGAAAGGAAGGTGATGGCATGAAAAATGAGGGAAGAGAGGATTTCAGAGGGGAGTTGGGGTCAAGAATGAGGAAGAATGAGGATCAAAAACAAGTCCTTGAAATTGCTGGAAATTTCATTCACTCATTGAATATTTGAGACTACTGAAAGTCCCATAATACCTTGTAGGTCACTGGTGATCTTTTTGAGAATAGCAGATTTTGAGAATAGTAGCTATTTGGGGAAACAAATTAACTATCATTTGCCAGGATTAAAAAATGGATACTAGATGAGGAAATAAATTCAGCAAGAATAGATTACTCTTCCAAGAAATCTGGTGACTTGAGAAAGCAGATATTAGGGGAGTAGGTAGAGAGATTTTACTAAAGGATGGAAGTCACTTATTTAAGCTTATCCAGCTTTGTGCAAGTTGCTTAACACCTGTAAAACAAAGATGCTTGCTCTGTCTGCCTTACAGAGGTGTTATGAAATTTGAGTGGAATAATATATGCCAACTAACTTTAAAAACTATAGCTCTATAGATGTATTATGCTTACTATAACATTGTTAAAATTATTTAGTTATCTTTGTTTTGAAGTTCAGGGTTGCTTTCTATTTTGCAAATTTGTAGGTTTCAGGTTTCGGGGTGTTGATAAAGCCAGAGTCTTAGTGATCCTTTTTTTTACTCCAGATTAGACATCTGAAGCCTTTTTCACAATTCTGGGAAGTAATTATGGCTGTTGGAGTGATAGCAAAATAAGCCCCCTAGGGCTTCCCTGGTGGCACAGTGGTTGAGAATCCGCCTGTTGATGCGGGGGACACGGGTTTGTGCCCCGGTCCGGGAGGATCCCACATGCCGCAGAGCGGCTGGGCCCGTGAGCCATGGCCGCTGGACCTGCATGTCCGGAGCCTGTGCTCCACAACGGGAGAGGCCACAACAGTGAGAGGCCCGCGTACCGCAAAAAAAAAAAAAAAAAAAAAGCCCCCTACATGACACGTATGTCCCATTTGAAAGCCAAAATCATCTTTGGCTTTGCTTTTTTTTTTTTAAAAGATGGTTGTAATTTGAGGAAGTTGATTTCTCAGTACTGTAGCATTTTTAAAGCTAGGTAAAATTCAGGATCTCCAAATGTGGATTTCGATAGGATTTAAGGTAATATCCCCATTCTTCTGAATAATGTATAAGAAACAGTTGCTGACCCTTTTGGGAATGCACCTCAGGAAAGTGCCTTCTGTTATCTCTCCTTCGATCAGGTAGTTCTGGGAAGCAAATAAAAATGCAAAGGGAGTCTCTATGAATCTCTTTGGTTATGTCTATTCTAGTTTGTTTCTGAGCAGTTTCAGGCACATAACTGCACATATATCAGTAGAATAATAGACCTACTAGAAAAAGAAAGGTTTGTTTCACTGTTTGACTTTGCTAGTGAGAGGACTGTGTTATGTTTCAAATAGCGATCTTTTTCTCATTACTAACTTTCTTGCCTCCACTGGTTCCCAGACCAGTTTGAATTTTGATTGTATGCTTTCCAAGCATAGTACCTCTGCCAGGGCCAGAGTATCATTTCACAGGCATATCACCACTGATTACAGTGCTGCATATTATGTTTCAAGGATACTGAAACCAGGTTTCTCAGGGATCCGTTTATATTTTCTCACCTTGTCCCCATAAATAGGAAAAGTACCACAGGGAAAAATCACTGGGAACTTATTGGTCAAAGAAAGATGTTTAACTGCCGATCAATTAGAACTGGTTCTTAAAATGTACCAAAAAATAAGATGATCTGTATAACCAATGCTAGTGCAGGAGGAGCCTAAGAGGAGGGCTTTGATATTTAAGAATTAATGAAAGTGGGAGTAGGAGAAGGAAGTGAGTTCAGAGAGTGAACAAAGAAGAGAGAGTTTGAGAGGGGAGAGATCATAAAGGCAGAGTGTTAAAGGACAGAGAACAAGAACAAAAAGAAAAAAACACAACCAAAAACTAGGTAAGCAGAGCCAAGGAAGGCATTCCTGTGATGAAAATGTTCGGGATACCACTAAACAGAAACTCCCTTTGTTTACTGCTGGTCATTGCAGCTGCTTCCACCCCAGAGGAATGAGAGGGGGAAGTTTTTCTTCATGCCTGTGACCTTGGTATTGGAGCTTTGCCTCCTATTACTCAGGTCTGCCATAGTAGACATTAGCATATGTCATTTGTGCTTAGTCAGCCATTCTGCCTGAAAATTCTAGCCACCTTGAAACTCCTCAGACTACAGGTAATGAGCCACATGCCCATGTATAATTTACAGGTACTCTGCCAAGTCGTGAATACAACTTCAGAATGGGCTTTTAAACTCGAATGTGTTTTTACCTGCAATTTAACTTCCTGACTTAACTGTTCTCCTTAAGGAGAATGGGGGTTTTTTGGTTTGTTGGTTTTCGCTGAGCTCCATCTCTAGTCTGGCCTTTCCATAGCCTGCTGAACCCTGAATGAGCAGCTCTCCTTGTTTGGCTTCTAGACACTCTTCAGTGAGCCTTGATTTCTGGTTGCTCAGCCTGAATGAGAATTCTAATCAACCCCTCTGACTCGCTCTCTGATGCTCAGTGTGGTTCAACACATATTTGAGAGGCAATTACGTGCTGAGCACTGAGAAGAGAAGGATAAATAATATAGTGCCAATGGAATTTGACTTGCAGACTTATATGCATGGTACGTTCTGATAAGTACTGTGACGCGAGTATAAACAAGTGTACAGGTGCACTGAGGAGGAACCAAAACTTTGCCTCAGGGTGTACCAGGGAACGTAATCAGAGAGGTTGACAATAGCACTGGGTTCTTAAGGAGAGTACTGGAGGGTGGGATGCCCATTCTGGTGGGAGCGGAGCAGCGGTCTGCTAAATACTCAAGCAAAAGAAGATATTGTCTTTGGGAAGTAGAGCAGTTAGGGATGGCTGGAGGATAGGCTGTGCCTAGGAGCTAGGGTAGGAGGTGACTGGAGAATGCAAAGGATGGCAGAGACTAGACTTGGTGTCTTCCTCCCTCCAGTAAGGCTTGAGTTACCCTCTTAACTTCTTCACTCCAGACTTATAGCAGTTCATTATACCTGCTACCCTCCTGGTTGCCTGTTGATTTCCTGTTCTTTATTAAATTGTCCTTTCTACTTGACCTACCTTCCTATCTCACCCTTCTCCATTGTTCTTTTAACCTATTATTAACTTACAACCTTTTTTAAAAATCAGTATTCCCAAACCTATTTACAAAGCCTGAACTTATATGTTCCTCAGAAATGTGTGTGTCTGAGGATGGAAGGATTTTTTTTTTTTTTTTTGGACAGTCACATAGGATTAACCGTGCCCATGTCAAGCAAGAGCAGAGGTCTTTCTGTCCTCTAGAACAGAAATTTAAAGCTTCTTAAACTATTACTGGTAGCAAACTAGGTTTTTACTTCTAATCCTTTACAGACTGATATTTTTATAAAATAACTAAAATGAATTATTAGAAAAATAACATAGAAAATAAAAGTCAAAAATTTTATTATTAGAATCAACATTCAAATTACTCTGCTAAATTGCTATTAAAATTTTTAAATACTTGTCACATATATGCACTACCAAATGTAAAATAGATAGCTAGTGGGAAGCAGCCTCATAGCACAGGGAGATCAGCTCAGTGCCTTGTGACCACCTAGAGGGGTGGGAGGGAAACGCAAGAAGGAGGGGTTATGGGGATATATGTATACGTAGAGCTGACTCACTTTGTTATACAGCAGAAACTAACACACCATTGTAAAGCAATTATACTCCAATAAAGATGTTAAAAAAATAAAATTTAATTTAAAATAAATAAATTAATACTTGTTGCAAACTGGTAACCAATGCCTTCACAAACCAGCACCAGTCTGTGGACCATATTTTGAGTAACACATCTGTAGAATCCCCAGTACAACGAGTGCCTGATACACAGTAGAATTCAGTGCATGTTTGGGGAATAAATATGTGGATGAGATGGTTAGCGTGATTATAGTATAGGAGGGGAAAAATGATAGTGGCAGCTCTCTTTGGAGAGTTGAAGGGAAATGATTTAGTGAGAAAGTAAAGAGTACTCTAGTAATGTTACCCTCCATGTAAAATAAACTTTTTGTCATCACTCTCAGAGCATTGTTCCTTTGGCTCTCTCGTGAGGCAAATATGTACTAGTAAATCACCTTTGTGAATTTATGAGAAATATTAGTTTTGATCTTGCCAAAAAATATAAAAGTTACTCTGAATGTTTGCAGAAAAAATGTCAACCTGCTTATCTGAACTAGGTTTTAGGAGCAATTCTACAGTTGGCAAGGATTGATTTCAAATACTAACCCCTGCTCTTTAAATGAAAGTATTTCTCTGTGTTATAATGTGGACCATACTGCCAGATGCTTTGCCTGCCTGAGATTTTCTCATTTCCTTTTGCATGTTCTCAGAAGATAAGCTGAATAGGATAAGAAGTCTTTATATCAAAAACTTTGTAATAAACAAGACTTCTATGTCCATTAAGGTAATTTCAGATTGATTATAACACTGCAAATTTTCAGTACTTAAAAGCAAATTGTAAGGTCTTGAATCCCTTTCAAATAAGGAATTCATGGCATCATTCAGGGAATAGAAAAGCAAGAGGTGTACTTTTTAGTATTTGAACACATAGCTGCATTTCAAGGAGATCATTAATTTGAAATATTTAATTAATTGAATGCAACTTATAACAGGGAAGTTTTTTTATCATAAACAGAGTTTTGTTTCCATTGTGGATCAGTAAAGTCAGCCCTCCATATTTGTGGGTTCCACATCCTGGGGTTCAACTGCATATCAAAAATATTCAGGAAAAAAAATTCCAGAAAGTTCCAAAAAGCAAAACTTGAATTTGCCATGCCAGTAACTATTTACATAGCGTTTACATTGTATTAGGTATTATAAATATTCTAGAGATGATTTAAAGTATGCGGGAGGACGTGCATAGGTTGTATGCAAATACTATGCCATTTTATATGCAAATACTATGCCATTTTATAAATAAGGGTCTTGAGCATCCACAGATTATAGTGTAGAGCTATGTTTACCAGCTGTGAGTTCCTGAGAAAGGTGTTTAACTTCTGAGAGCAGTAGTGTTTCATGTGAGTGTCATTATTAAGTGAGATAAGATTGAAAAATAGAAAAGAGAGGGGCTCTTAGGACAGTGCTTAGCATGTGCATTGAATGTGGGTACTCAGATATTAGTTCTTTTACCCTGCCTCCTCTTTCGTTGAAAGACCAGCTTTAAGTGATTAATGTAGCCAGATGCCAGATAAGGCTGGAAATATTATTCACCTTTTCCCTGGCCTTGTGTCTGCAGTTATCAAGTTGAACAAGACTGCTAGGAAGCTAGCTCTGAGAAAGGCAAGAGTTAGGACTTTCTTTATCTGTCTGCACTGGTAATGAATCATAGATTAAGAATTATTTGACCTTTACAGCATTGTTAGGCTACTATAATCAGTGGGGTTTCCCTTAGCCTTTGGAGATTTTATAGAAACTCAGAAGAGAGACAAGAACCTCAATCTGAAACTGATTTCTCCCAATCCTGACTGGACTGGATTGTCCAGCAATACCCCTTATCATTTGAATGTAGAAGAGACCAACCCCTCAACTAGTACTAGATCTGTTATCTGGACATTCTTGTGCCTTTATTGATTTTATATAGTTAGAGTGGTTCAGTAATTTCTGGAAAGTTTGCCTAAGCTAAAAAAAAATTGTGTCTCTAGGCACAGAGCCTATCCTCTGTAATATGTCATCTATCCATCAAGGATATGTAAAGGATCAAGAATCAGGGACCCCCAAAAGTAAATGAGTTCTGACCTGTGGAATACACTAACAGCATTATCTGAGCTGGCGTTCCACACCAGAAGGCATCCTGTATTCTGCAGTGTTTGAAGTGCCTTTCTAGCCTCGTGTCGTGGAAGAACTGCTTGTCCTGTACCACAAGCTTAGGGATCATGACTTACTCTTCTTCTGTCCCCCAGTCTTGAGTGTAGTTTCTCCCTGGTACAGACTGGGCATGCAGGAGGCCTGTTTATGTCATATAAATGTTAAGAGAATGGTTGTTGAAATCAGGTACTCAAAAACCAACTTTATGACTTATTGGCTTTGTGACCTTTAAGCATGGTACTTGCCATCCCTAAACCACAGATACCTCATCCATACAAGGGCTATAATAATAATACCTATTTCATAGGGTTGTGAGGATTGATTTAGATGTGGATAAAGCACTTAGCCAGTATCTGGCACTCAAGACATGTTAACTATCACCATTATACAGTAAATAAGTGCTGAATACAAGGATCAGTGGGACTATTATGGTTGTGCGTGATTCTGCCAAAGATTCTTACATCCAAGAGATGTGTAACATGAATCATCTGGCATCAGAATTCTTGCATTTCTTGGTAAAGTCTTCCCCTTTAGTTTCTTCTGTTTATTTAAACAGAGGTTTTCTCAGATATGGCCCATTTGATAATGTCTGATAAAGTGTACCAGCTGATTCATATAATGCCCCAGATAATTTTATATGAAAGTTTTCCTATTTTATTGGTTTTAGAAATTATTTTGAAGGAATAACAGTCTGATGGTGACTTATGAATACTTTTATATTAAATACTTACTTTGTCATTCTAAAAAATATGCTAAACATTTCTAATTTCCATGGGAAAGCCCTCAGGAAAAAAAAAATCCCTCTGCCGCCTTTTTGTTACGTCTCTAGTGAAGTTTAGAAATTCGAAGAAGAGTATTGCCAAGAAGCTGCAAAGAGACCCCATGTTTGAGCTTCCCACATTCTTTCTGCACACAAAGAGAAGCATTTGGGCAAATAGTCCACTGTTTGTTGTTGGTTCCTAAAGCACTGGCAGGGGAGACTTATGCTCCTGGGGTCTCTTATGTCCCAGGAGGGAGATGATGGAGGATGATTATTAATCTACACCAACTTCAGTTTATTAGCTGTACTGGTTCCCAAACATGGTTTTTTTTTTGGTGTTTTTTTTTTGCGGTACGCGGGCCTCTCACTGTTGTGGCCCCTCCCGTTGCAGAGCACAGGCTGCGGACGCGCAGGTTCAGAGGCCATGGCTCACGGGCCCAGCTGCTCCGCGGCATGTGGGATCTTCCCGGACCGGGGCACGAACCCGTGTCCCCTGCATCGGCAGGCGGACTCTCAACCACTGTGCCACCAGGGAGGCCCCCAAACATGTTTTTGACAGTGAAATATTCTGCAGGTTCTCTTGTGGTGTTTCTCTATCCATTTCCAGCACGGCAGCCAAAGATTTTATTTTTTCCATAACAATGTTTTACACATTTGATTTTTTTTTCTCATACTGCCCACCTCTCTTGTCTTCTAAGCTTGCTTGCCCTTCTTTGTGCACACAAACTATATAAGCTCCAACGACTGTTTTCCCCTGAAAAATGTAGTTATTCCAAACTTTCTTTCAGTCCCCTAAAATCTTATTTCCTAGAAACATCTTTTTCTCCTCATATCAATTCTTTGTTCATCCGCTGTAGATTACCCCTTCCTGGCTGGCATAGAATATGGGCTTCAGTGGCTATAATTTTTTCTTTCCATTCTTTAAAAGAGTTTTCTTTCCCAGAACCCTACAGCTACTCAGAGTATGATCCCTGAGCCAGTGCAGAATCTCAGGTCCTATCCTGAACCAGAATCTATATTTTGACAAGATCCGCACATGATTTGTATGCACATGAAAGTTTAAGAAAGCACTGCTGTAAATCATGTTTTGCTCAGAAGGGGGAAAGCTGGCAAGTAGTGGTTCTCAACCCTGGCTGTTCAGTGGAATCACCTGGGGAACTTTGAAAAATACTGATGCCTAGGTACCATCTTCAAAGATGCTAGTTTAATTGGTCTGGGGGGTGGTCCAGAAATTGGGAATTTTAAACGTTCCCCAGGCAATTCTAATATGCAGCCAAGGTTAAGAACCACTCTAGTGCATGAATCTTAAAATTTGCCCTAGTTTCCTAGAATAGCATTATATGTAAATCAGTGCAAAACTAATGACTAAGTAAAAGACTATGTTTTTTACATTTACATTTATTGGGAGGACATATATATACACATAGAAAAAATTGGAAATATAAACACTAAAATATTAAATGGTAATCTCTGGTTTATAGGATTACAGCTATTGTTTTTTTGTCCTCTATTTTCCAGACTTTCTATAATAACCATGAATTCTTTTGGTAAAAAATCCTCATATGTGTATATATACTTTTTAACAAATGTGATCACATTATATGTATTTTGTAAACCTCCTCATTTTAAAAAAAAGTTTATCCTTTTTCACACATCAGTATATTACAAATATTTTCTCATACCATTAAATATCATTTACATAGGCTTTTATATTGTTTAAAGTGAATCGTGACCCAGGATGACTGGATTTTTACTTAAAAGGTATGTTTATATACTGACTAGAGTCTTTTGAGAGACTGACTGTTTAACTCTTGGAAACCTTTAGTGCTTGGAAGCTTTCCTTGTCCACAGAAGGGAAGATGTTTAAATGGAGATGTCAGAACTGCGGTGAGGTCAGATCAGACCTTCCCAGAGGCTTTTGCAACTGTCATCAATTGAGTACCAGCATTTTTCTGAGCACTTAAACCTAACACATAGAACTTGACTTTACCATCCCAGAAGATGCTGTACCCTAGGGAATCCTTAATGATGTTTGTCTCGCAACCTATGTGTCCTATTGGAGGGCATTATATTTCTGAACTTCCTCTTCAAATCGTTTTTGGTTTAGTTGGAATTGTGCTTCAAGACAACTAATATCTATTACAGTTTGAGTTTCCTCTGCATTAATGTGTACATTTTGATATGAAGAGCTGGAATATCCTTTGAGCAACATCTTGAAAACATCAGTGGTATATAGTTGGCCAGGCTATGTTGTAATTAAAGAAAGTCAAGTACCTCTTTTTTCCTGAACTTGGGAATAAATACCAGTCCTCCAGCTTCAAAAAAAAATGATCTGCCTTTTCCTCTTGGCTGTTCTATTCCTGACCCAGTCCAGTTGCATTGTATGGGAAAGGAATAATTTTGCTAGTGGTCTCTTTACAATCAGAAGAAAGGAGATACATTCTACAGTTGGGGAACCTTTTAAAAGATGCACAGTAGCTGACTCTGCAGGGGAAGAGTTCTGCTTGTCATCTTTTTTACTTCATTTAACCTTTTCTCTACCAGAATCTATATATAAAAGGTTCAGAAATATACAGTTTTTAATTTCAGAGAAATAGGCTAAATGTTTTATTCACAGATTTGTAGTTCTGACTAACACAGCTTTTAAACTTAGCAGTTCTTCTGAGGAGAAAGATTCCACAACACTTCACAACCTAAAGACTTCAGGAGCTGTACCTACTGACTAAGGTCATGAGGGGATGTGTGTTCCTTTGAGTAGTGTTTGATCTGAGGTTGTGCCTAACCTGAGACAGTAGTGCTATCGACCTTGGCTATCTTGCCTGGTTATGCAAATCAGGAAGAGAGGCGACACCTGGGTATGGCACAGTATTGAAAGATGATACAAGTTAGTGAGTGGATATTCAGCTTTGGAGGCATGTTTTAGACACTGATACTTATCTTATCTCACAAGACCTGATCACAAGCAAGCCAAAGACGATACTTTGTACAAGCCTCCATTATAGATAGTACTTCTCACATTGCATTGTAATTATTCTTTTACCTGGTGGTTTTCCCTACCTGGAGGAGAACTCCAGAGAGCATGTACAGAGTCATGTCTTATTAATCATAGTATATCCTAGCCCTGAGCCTAACACTCATAAGTGTTCAGTAAATGTTAGGCAAATGAAATGTCCAGTCAGCCATGTTATAATCCAAAACCCTTTGGTCATTCAAATGTGGATTAACATTTTTTTTTTCTTTTTTTAAACCAATTGTAAGTTGATCATTACTTCACACCAGTAACTGTTTAACAACTGTATAGTAGATGACTATTCTGGACATTCTGGAGGGAAAATAAAGAGGAAATAATTAGGAAAACTTCTATCTAAAATTACATCAAAATTTGGGGATTCAATTTTTAGACCACATTTATTTATGTTCAGAATGGCATTGTGTTTTGGAGGATGTGCATATACTGCACTACGTGTCATTATAGTACCTTAACTCTTAAATAAGATATGAAAACACAAATTAAGAAAAGAATATTTCCCTGGCCACTGATGTTAGTATATAAGGTAAATTAAATAGATGAGACACATGTTTGATGTTTGGATGCCTAGCAAAATTATTGCACAAAAGCATTATTTTGACTTCTTAGCTATTAGTCAGAAACACTGTAGTAGTCAGCTTAGAATTTGTTCATCCTGAGTAATTGTTTTTTTTGGTCATGCCATGAGGCTTATAGGATCTTGGTTCCCCAGCCAGGGTTGAACCTGGGGCCAAGGCAGTGAAAGCACTGAGTCCTAACCACTGGACCACCAGGGAACTTCCCGAGTAATTGTTTTTTTATTTTTTTAAAATGAAATATATGATTGAGATTAGTGTAGAATAAATATATGTTATAGTACATATTAAACTATGTTTCAATATGTACCAAATTGCTATTTTAAATTAGTTCCTAACACTATATGTAAGAGAAAATTCAACAAGAAAAAAAGTGTATTTACTAAAGGAATATTACTAAAGGAATATTCTATACAAAAGAGCAATTCCTTTTATTTTATTTTATTTTTTTTTGCGGTACACGAGCCTCTCACTGTTGTGGCCTCTCCCGTTGCAGAGCACAGGCTCCGGACGCACAGGCTCAGCGGCCATGGCTCACGGGCCCAGCCGCTCCACAGCATGTGGAATCTTCCCGGACCGGGGCTCGAACCCGTGTCCCCTGCATCGGCAGGTGGACTCTCAACCACTGCACCACCAGGGAATCCCAGAGCAATTTCTTTATAAACTTAGAAGGTGGCTTAGTAGAGCAAGACCCGGGTTCTGATCTGCCTATACTTCTCACTAGCTGTGAGGCTTTAAGTGCCTGTTAATGTCTCTGAGGCTGTTTCTTCATCTGTAAAATGGGTGTGATACCTGCTTCAAGAGGGTCAGCTGAGATAGTAGGTATAAAAGTGATTTATGAACTTTAAGGTACTACACAAATGAATGATGGATTTCATTGATGGCCTTAGTAGATTTGATAGCCTAATTCTGTATTTTTTTTATTATTAAAGTAATGGTTCAGAAAACATTAGGGTGGAAGGTGGATTTGGCATGAGAAATTACTACTAGGCTTTTCCTATATCTAAAGAGTTCATATGCAAACCATCCCTTTTTTGTCATTTATAAAATAAAACTTCAAAAAAAAGGTAGAACAGGTTGTGTTAGACTCTCCCGCTCGTGTTTTTTAAATTTTTTTCTAAATTTATTGAGATAGAATTGATATATAATATGTTTTGGTTTTTTTATTGAAGTATAGTTGATTTACAAAGTTGTATTAGTTTCAGGTGTACAGCAAAGTTATATATATATATTCTTTTTCAGATTCTTTTCTATTATAGGTTATTACAAGATGTTGAATATAGTTCCCTGTGCTATACAATAGGTCCTTGTTGTTTATCTCTTTTATATATAGTAGTGTGTATATGTTAATCCCAAACTCCCAATTTATCCCTCCCGCCATGTGTTTTTTTGTTTTTCAGAATAGATCCAGACCAAGAATATTTTAACTTTCTGCTGGATCCTTTCTAGTCCTACAGATTCCTTTTCCACATACTTACCAAGTGTCTCTCTGATTCTTTTCTGGATTTTTGCTTTTTGAAACATTTTATGATCCTTTCATTAATTTTGAAGGCTTTTTCTGATATCTCTATAGTTCTTTTTAAAGTACGTATTTAATAGCTTTATTAAGATACAATTCACGCATTTAAAATGTACAATTCAGTGGTTTTTAGTGTATTCACAGTGTTGTGCAGCCATCAACACAAGCACTTTTGGAACATTTCATCACCCTGAAAGAAACCCTTGTACCCATTAGCAGGCATCCCCTGTTTCCTCTACCCTCCCACTCCAGCTCTAGGAAACCATTAGTCTACCTTCTGTCTCTATAGATTTTACTATTCTGGATATTTCATGTAAATGGGACCAAAGAATATTTAGTCTTTTGTGACTAGCTTCTTTCACTTAAGATATTGTTTTCAAGGTTCATCCCTGTTGTAGCATGTATCAGTACTTAATTCCATTTTAATTCCAAATAGTAGTCCATTGTGTGGATATACCACATTTTGTTTATCCATTCATCAGTTGATGAACATTTGGGTTGTCTTCACTTTTTTTGGTTATTATGAGTAATGCTGCTATGAACATTCATGTACAAGTTGTTGTGTGAACATATGTTTTCATATCTCTTAGGCATATACCTAGGAGTGGAATAGCTGGGCCGTATGGTAACTCTGTTTAACCTTCTGAGAAACTGCCAGACTCTTCCAAAGTGGCTGCACCATTTTACATTTCCAACAGCAGTATATGAGGGTTCCAATTTCTCTACATCATCATCCACGCTATGTCTTCCTGAGAATACTTATCCTAGAGGGTATAAAGTAGTATCTCGTTGTGGTTTTAATATGCATTTCCCTGATGACTAATGATGTTGAACATCTTTTCATGTGTTTTTGGCTATTTGTATATTTTCTTTTTTAATTTCTTTTTTTAATAAATTTTTTTTTTTGTTACTCATTTATTTTTGGCTGCATTGGATCTTCGTTGCTGCGCGCGGGCTTTCTCTGGTTGCGGCGCACGGGGGCTACTCTTCATTGCGGTGTGCGGGCTTCTCATTGCGGTGGCTTCTCTTGTTGTGGAGCACAGGCTCTAGGCATGCAGGCTTCAGTAGTTGTGGCTCGCAGGCTCTAGAGCACAGGCTCAGTAGTTGTGGCACACGGGCTTAGTTGCTCCATGGCATGTGGAATCTTCCCGGACCAGGGATTGAACCCGTGTCCCCTGCATTGTCAGGCGGATTCTCAACCACTGCACCACCAGGGAAGCCCCTTTTTTTTTGAATTTTATTTTATTTATTTTTTTATACAGCAGGTTCATGTTAGTTATCTATTTTATACATATTAGTGTATATATGTCAATCGCAACCTCCCAATTCATCCCACCACCCCCACCCCGCCACTTTCCCCCCGTGGTGTCCATACGTTTGTTCTCTACATCTGCGTCTCTATTTCTGCCCTGCAAACCAGTTCATCTGCACCATTTTTCTAGGTTCCACATATATGTGTTAATATACGATATTTGTTTTTCTCCTTCTGACTTACTTTACTCTGTACAACAGTCTCTAGATCCATCCACGTCTCTACAAATGACCCAATTTCGTTCCCTTTTATGGCTGAGTAATATTCCATTGTACATATGTACCACATCTTCTTTATCCATTTGTCTGTCGATAGGCATTTAGGTTGCTTCTATGACCTGGCTATTGTAAATAGTGCTGCAGTGAACATTTGGGGTGCATGTGTCTTTTTGAATTATGGTTTTCTCTGGGTATATGCCCAGTAGTGGGATTGCTGGGTCATATGGTAGTTCTATTTTTAGTTTTTTTAAGGAACCTCCATACTGTTCTCCATAGTGGCTGTATCAATTTACATTCCCACCAACAGTGCAAGAGGGTTCCCTTTTCTCCATATTTGTATATTTTCTTTGGAGAAATGTCTGTTCTGATTCTTGTCCATTTTTTAATTGGGTTATTTGTCTTATTATTGAGTTGTAAGAGTTCTTTATAAATTCTGGATACAATTCCCTTATCAGATTTATGATTTGCAAATATTTTCTCCCATTCTTTGGGTTGTTTTTCCGTTTTCTTTTTTTTTTTTTAATACTTATTAATTATTTATTTGTTTTTATTTTTGGCTGCGATGGATCTTAGTTGCGGCACACGGGATCTTTGTTGAGGCATGCAGGATCTTTCCTTGCGGCATGTGGGCTCTTCGTTGGGGCCCGTGGGCTCCTCTCTTATTGTGGCGCATGGGTTCCAGAGCGCATGGGCTCTGTAGTTTGCAGCATGCAGGCTCTCTAGTTGAGACGCACGAGCTCAGTAGTTGTGGCACACGGGCTTAGTTGCCCTGCAGCACGTGGGATCTTAGTTCCCTGACAAGGGATCAAACCCACGTCCCCTGCATTGGAAGGTGAATTCTTTACCACTGGACCACCAGGGAAGTCCCTTGTTTTTGCATTTTCTTAATGGTTTCCTTTGAAGCATAAGGGTTTTTAACTTTGATGAAGTTCAATTTATTTTTTCTTTTGTCACTTGTGTTTTTCTAGTCTGTCATATCTAAGAAGGCTTTAACTAGCCCAAGGTCACAAAGAGTTACTCCTATATTTTTTCTAAGAGTTTTATAATTTTAACTCTTACATTTGGACCTATGATCCACTTTGAGTTAATTTTTATGTATGATGTGAGAGTTGGGGGTCCAACTTTATTTTTTTTTTTGCATGTAGATAGCCCATTATCCCAGCACCATCTGTTGAAAAGACTATTCTTTCTCCCATTGAATTGTCTTGGCACCCTTGTTGAAAATCATTTGACCATAAATGTGAGGTTTATTTATGGACTCTCAGTTCTAGTCCATTGATATATATGTCTATCCTTATGCCAGTACCACACCGTCTTGATTACTGTAGCTTTGTAGCAAGTTTTGAAATCAGGAGGTGTGATTTGTCCAACTTTGTTTTCTTTCTCAAGATTGTTTGGCTACTCTGAGTCCCTTGATGTCCATATGAATTTTAGAATCAGTCTTTCGATTTCTGCAAAAAAAGCCAGCTGGGATTTTGATAGTGATCAAGTTGAATTTGGGAAATATTGCCATCTTAACGATATTTGAACAGTCCTCGTAATTCTTTTGACCTACAGGAGAGAATAACAAAAAGCACTGTAGAGAAAAAAATTCTTTGCCCTCCTTCCACAAGCAAAGAGCCTCTGAGCAGAATTTGACAAGTGGATGAATGAAGGGCAAAACCTCAGAACCCCTGTTGGTCGTCCATCAATCCCAGTCTCCCAACTCAGGGAGTTAACATACACTGAGCCTTAGCTCAGTGTATGTTAACTCTCCGAGACATGAGAAGTCTGCTTTTTGTTGTTGTTGTTTTGTTGTATGGCTGTTTGTTTCTTTTCTGGTTGTTTTAGAGGAGTTCTTTAACCTTTATCAGCCAAAACAGTTTTATCTTTAGTTAGGGAGATAAAATTTGCAGGTTTCACTCAGAGGAAATGCTTTTTCACAGTCTGGAAACTATAGGCTCCTAAAGAGGCCTAATGTGTAATGATTCCACTGGAAATCAGTTTGTAAACATAATTATAGTATCAGTTAATATAATGGTTCATTTTTGTCTTTCTTCAATTCTTACCAAAAAAGAAAAAAGAAATTCTAATTGCATGTACTGGCACTGTCATCGGAGTGAAGAATAAATTAATAGTGAGGTCTGTCCTTCCCTTGCCCTTTAGGGTTTTGTCTTTCTGACTCTTAAGACTCACACTCTTTTAAACGTTACCTTTGGGAAAAGTTGGCCTCTTCTGTACTCAGAAGGCTTGGCTCTTTCTATTAAGAGCCTCCCTTTTTTTCTCCTCAGAAAGGGTGCTTTTTGCTGATGGAAACCTGGTTTTTGTTCTTGATGCCTTATGGCATGATTTCTGACTCTGGAAATGATCTTCCTCTCTTCTTGTAACAAAACATGGGGCTGCTAGTATGCTTTCTTTCTGAAAGTCAAAGGGTCATGGTGGTCCCTGGAGGAAAGCCCAGGCTCTGGCTGTTTGGAGAGTGATGCTGAAGCCGGATCTAGTGACAGTGCTCAGTTCTCCCTGGGAGAAATCTCCAGGTGAGGGAAGACCAGACCTGACTCATTAGGACTGCCCAACCATCATTCATGAAAATCCTAGGCAATTTTCCATCTTAAAAATAGACCAATCAAAGAATCACCTGCATCTTCCTTCTACTCTTTACTAGCTGTTTAATATTAGGTAAGGGTTTTTTGTTTTTTGTGTTTTTTTTGCGGTACGCGGGCCTCTCACTGTTGCGGCCTCTCCCGTTGCAGAGCACAGGCTCCGGACGCGCAGGCTCAGCGGCCATGGCTCACAGGCCTAGCCGCTCCGCGGCATGTGGGATCTTCCCGGACCGGGGCACAAACCCATGTCCCCTGCATTGGCAGGCAGATTCTTAACCACTGCGCCACCAGGGAAGCCCTAGGTAAGGTTTTTAATATCTCCAAACTTAGTTTTCCCATCCAGAAAGTGAAGTGATAGAGCGGTACCTAACTCATGTGGTTTTGTGTTTGTAAAGCCCCTAACACAGGGCTTGGCACATTGAGTGTTAAGAAGTATAAAAAGTTTAAATATAAGAGAGAAAACAGCAGTGCTCACAAGCTATTACCAGCTAGTAAGAAAAACTTTACACTCAGAGAAAAGAGGGTGTTTGGACAATAATAATGAATACTAATCTAGTGAGTTTCCAGGCACTACTACTAATCTACTCTGTTCCAGGCACTGTATTAGTTTTACGTACATCAGTTCTTACTGAATCTTCACAAAAGTCGTAAGAGTATTTATTACATTTTGGAGTTGAGGCAAACTAAGCCTTAAGAAACTAAGCCCAAGGTCACAAAACCATTAAATGACAGAGCCATGATTATAACCAGGGCTGTGAGTTTCCACGCCTGTGCTTTAACTACATTGTATACTGATGAGGGAATGAAACTGAACGTGAAAGGTTGCTAGACTATGGAGAAGTAAAAAGGAAAGGGTGTTTGAGTGTGAAATCAGCTTAGGAAAAGCACAAAAAAGGTTTTGGGGGTGGTGTCACATATAGGGACAGGTCTGTGATTGAACCACTTTGGCTGGAGCAGATGTTTTTGAAGTGAACCAGAGACACCTCAGGGTGGCGGATGAGTGTGTGTGTCTATACTTGATCCAGTGACAGTAGAAAGCACTAAAAGGTTTTTGAGCAGGGAGGAGACATGATCCAAGTGATACTTTAGAAACAACAGTCTGGCAGTAGCATGCAGATTGGATAGGGGGGAAAAATATGAAACTGCATTTTAATGGAAGAAAATAGCAGGACTTGGTGACTGACTGGAAAGGAAGGTCAAAAAGGTCAATGCCCGAAGAAACAAAGCCCTTGGGCAATTTTGGCACCAAAATAATTTTGTAAAGTCAGAAACCTTGAGAATAGGCTATAAATGACTCAGTGACTCCATAAACTTCCTGTACCCTCCCAAAATGCAGGCTCCTCCAGGCACCAGTCCTTTCTGGTAGTCTCATCCCCTTGCCTTACACTCCACCCAGTCCTCCCCAACACCACCCTGTCAGAAAACCCTTTTCCATCCTAAAAACAGTCTCTTCCGTCCAGGAGCTCTTCCTGGAGCCCCCACCACGTCCTGCCTGCTTGCCTCTCTGAAACCTGATCCTCCCCCAGGGAGGCACCTCCCTTGGAAACCCTGGGGAGACAGCTCTTTCTCCCTCACCTTCTGTGAGGGCCAGGCTCAGGGGGCCCGTTTGACAGGTGAAAACTTGCATTTCCCCCATGTTTTGCCTAGTGTTCTTTTGAGCCATTTTGTCTTTTTCTTACATACGTGCTCCTTGTATAGTAAAGACCTTGTCCCTTTGCTTGTCATATTATAATTTTCTAGTTTTTCATTTGACTTAACTTTGTTTATGATGATTTTGAGGTAGCAGGTGTTCTATGGTTTTACTTTCTGAGATACTTTTTAAATTAACTTAACTCAAGTAATAAACAAATATATTCATCTTGTAAAAACTTAAAACAGTTTGAATAAACTAGTCTGCTTTAATCTCTGTCCGCAACCCTAGTACTCTCCCTCTCTGGCTGAAACCATTCGGGTCTTGAACTATTGTTTTTCAAATTGTATACTCTTTACTCCTTTTATGATTTTTTTTCTTTTGCATGTCTGTTTAGAGGGCTTTTTCATCCTTAGGTCACATAAATATTCACATATATTTTCTTTATATCTAATTCTTGAGGCCAGTTGTAGTGTGTTATAGTAAAGAATGTGAGATAATTAGTCATTTTTCTTCAGTGATTTGGAATATAGCGTATAGTATAGAAGTTTTAATATACGCTGGGGTCACGACTATGTTTTCTAGTATATCGTTGTGCCTATTTTTATGCTAGTTCCATAACTAATTATTGTAGCTTGAAGTATTCGTTAGTGTACTTCCCACCTACATGTTCTACATGCTTTTTCATCCTTGAGGTTTTTGAGGGGCCTCCGTGTTGCATCCTCCTTTGCCATACCGTTACCAACTCTTTTCCCCTCCTCTCGAAAATAAAATTCTTTTTTTCTCTTAAATTTTTTATAAGGTACCATTACTTTTCTAGTTACCTGGGTCCAAAACCACCACCAGCTGTTTAACTCAGCAGCTGGTTAACTGGTTAACTCTTCTGCATCTTTCCCCCACCCCGAAACCTATAATTCTCAGCATGAGAGATAAACCACAAGGGAGGACAAGAAATCTCCTCCTTGTGACCCTTTCTACAGTTTCTCTTTAACTTCATTTGGAAATAAGGCCTCTGTTTGCCTTATTTCCCTATTGAAATCTTTGTTATATTACTGAATATCATTTACTTCGTTATCACTAAGGAAAAAAACTAAGTGATAAAGTTTAAACATAAGTAAAGTAAAACAACAGTGGAATATTGAAGGCCATAAAGAAAAGCACAGCCTTAGAGTCTTAAATGCTGTCTTAGAAACTAGTAGTGTGGCTGTACATATGGGTGTCTGTTTTTTTATCTTTAAACTTCGTTTTGAAATAATTTTAGCTCACAAGAAGTTGTGAAAATAGATCAGTGAGTTTCCTTGTACCCTTCACCCAGTGACCCTCAATGATAACAGCTTACATAGCCACAGTATATTACCAAAACCAGGAAATGGACATTGGTACAGTACCATCAACTGTTGTTTCCCCGGGTAACATACGTTCTAGGATTACCCAGAGAGTCCATTTGGTGAATAACCATGCAAGACAGTTGTGGAACCAGCTGCTTTTCAGCTGTCGTATTTACAGTCAGACTCAGCAATGTGTATTAGAAGAAGTGAGAAGTGGAGCAAAGAAACATAGAGGGTAACAAGGAAGCTAGTGGACCTTCTTGTCAAAGCCAGCTCTACAGAATTTCCTTATTTTCCTTCCTCTGACAGACATCTCCATGTTCCCCAAGTGGCCAACCAAAAGTTTCATGGAATAGCAGATTGCTCGTCCTGTTTGGTATGTTCTGTCCCCAGTTTTACCCTGTTTCCAGGAGAGGAGCCAGTAGTCAAGTTAGGCAGGGGAGGGAATCCATAATCTCTGCTGTTGTTTCAAGTGAAAAGCAAACCCTGTAGCCTCCCCTGTGGCTTCTGTCTGAGACAAAAGAAAATAATGTGACAGGAGCAAATTGACAGCAGCCTCCTCTGCCAGCAAATGCTAATATAGCAGAGAATTTCAGGTTCTCTTGGTTGTATAAAGTTAGTGCTGCCCTGGAAGTTGTTTCCCATATAGATAATTTGGTCTTGGCCCTTGCTTGAGGCCATATTGAAAGTGTATGCTAATTATGAGGTGTCATTGATGTGACAGTGATGCACTCCAGGTTCTTTGGCTTAAAAACACACAAAAAATGTAACTTTATGAAGACATCAAAGGAATTCTTTTTTTAAGAGAGAGGTCTTGTGCGGTAGGGAAAGATATATTACAGTGGTGTGACAAATTAAGTTCTAGCTTTTAGGTGGTTCAGATCTGAAATATGACTGTATCTAAGTGGGGTATAATCTTCAGAAGTTATCCAATATGACTGACATTCTTTCCTATCACAGTGAAGACTTACCATAGATGTGCCCTGCCTGAAGAAATCACAGTAAACAGAAATTCACTTATAACTCTCAAATTAGGGCTTTAAACATTAATATTACAGAAAATTTACTCCATTTATAAGGTAACTTATTTGGTACCTTTAAAACAGTAAATTCCTGCAGAGCGTTTTAAACCACTTAATTTTTTTTCATTAAAAAAAAATACCCTTCATTTTCACACAACTGTTTTAAATTGCTAACATTAAATTCAGATGTATGAAAAAGCAGGCTCACTCTCTCTGTTTTTCTTTCTTTTTCTCTCCCCCTCTCCCCCTCCCCCTTCTCTCTCTCTCTCTCTCTCCCCCCTTCTCTCTCTCTTCTCTCTTTCTCTCTCTCTCTTCTCTCTCTCTTCTCTCTCTCTCTCTCCCTCTCTCTCCCTCTCCCTCCCTCTCCCTCTCTCTCCCTCTCTCTCCCTCTCTCTCCCTCTCTCCCTCTCTCCCCATTCCTCTCCACCTCTCCTCTCTCTCTCTCCCTCTCTTCTCTCTCTCCTCTCTCCCTCTTCTCTCTCTCTCTCGTCTCTACCTTTCAATCTCTCTCTCCTCTTATATTAAGGAATCTCACAGGATCTTAGATGTGGTACCTTTTTCTAGTTAAATGTGTGCATTCAAATGACCAGCAAACATATTTATCTTTACAAACTATCCAATCTCTAAAAATAGTATGAAAATATAAAGGAGACTGTGCTATTTATTTATAATAATAATTGCCCATTTAAAAATGATTCCTGGGCTTCCCTGGTGGCGCAGTGGTTGAGAGTCTGCCTGCCGATGCAGGGGACATGGGTTTGTGCCCCTGTCCGGGAGGATCCCACATGCCGCGGAGTGGCTGGGCCCGTGAGCCATGGCCGCTGAGCCTGCGCGTCCGGAGCCTGTGCGCCACAACGGGAGAGGCCACAGCAGTGAGAGGCCCGTCTACCTCAAAAAAAAAAAAGAGAAAAATGATTCCTTATTGTAAAGCAATTATACTCCAATAAAGATGTAAAAAAAAAATTATTCCTTTGTACTCGGTCACATTTCAAGCTAATAGAGCTAATGGTCTTTGTTGTTTTCTCTGGCATAGTTTAGGAATGTGCCCTTGTTTTGACTTTGGTAGCATCTTTAAGAGATTACATTTTCCAAAGTTTATAATTCTAAATTGTTACTACAATGGCAGGAAAAGATTATTTCTAGAATTTGATTATTTTTTAAGGAAGACTGAAAACGATAACCAAGTTCTAAGTAAATAAGAACAGTACAGTAGGGACCCTCCTGGCCGTCCAGTGGTTAAAACTCCACACTTCCACTGCAGGAAGTGGTAACTTAAGATCCCGCATGCCACAAGGCACGGCAAAAACAAACAAATTAAAAAAACCCAACTATACAGTAACTCTAAGATACCTGTTAATAAGTGCCATGAAAAAGAGATAAATTGTACTTTACAAAGTAGAATAAAAATAAAATGCTAATTAAGAAATTAGTCCCTTTTTTGCCTTAATTCAAGCATAATCCTAAAATAAAAATTCTTCCTAAGAAAATGTACCCTATAAAAAACTAATATTGACTACCATTATGTAGAGTACCCTAGACCTAATAATTTGTAAGCGATTTCTTCATTGTTCATCCTTCTTAGCCCTATTACCCCCCCTCCAAAATAAAATTTTTGCTAATTACTTTTGGCACACTGGAAAGGTACTGATTGATGTGACACAAAAGCCAGGAACTCACAGCCAAAAATTTCCCTGTTTTTGCTATAAACTCAATGAGTGGGAACACTTCTGCCCTCAAGAAACCCATAATCAAATTAGGGAAACAGTAACTAGTACACAAAACACCTGCTAAAAGCCTATGAGAGTTCAGAATAAAGGGAAGTGTAATGGGGAGCAAGTACTAGAAAATCAGACAGAGGAAGACAAAAATAGGCATTGAGGAGGGCCGTTTGGCAAGTAGAAGCTCATTTTTAACTCTTGATTCGTTCGGAGATGTCTGGTTATAGTGTCTGTTTTAGCCAGGAGGTACAAACATGTGGCCTGGTAATTCTGCCCCTCTGTTTATAGAAGCCGCACACACTGCCTTTAGTGAAGTGAAACTAGTGACACCAGAGTTGACATGGCAGAAGCTGCTGCAAAGATTAATCTGATCAAATTCAATAGATCCTACTGGAATTCTCTCCTTCTGCAGAAGTTATTGTATATTAGAGTAGTGAGGAACCCAGGTCCAAATCATCACTAAAGAGAAAAGCTTCCAAAGAAAGAAAGAAATTCAAATGACCTAGAGCATGAAAAATTAGGCCTGTCCTTTGGTTAATAATTAGGAAGTGATTATTACCAAAGTTATTTGTGCTTTTATTTTTAAGTAATATACAGATTAAAATTTTTTCAAACAGTATAAAAGGTTATATAGTGAAAACTAAAACTTTCTTGCAGTTTAAAAGCTGGACTGTTTTTTTTTTAAATCAAGTGGAGGAATAAATTATATATGAAATAGGGAGCCTCTACAGGCTTTAAGTGGGAGGAATATAGCAATGACAGAGGAAGTGAAGATTTCTGGCAGTTTGCAGGTTTGGTCAGAGAAGGAAGAGAATTCCTATAAAGCCTTCTGGATTTTTCATCACATTAGACCTTTCCCACTCCTAGATTATAAAAAAGATTCCCACATTTCCCTCTGTATTTTTCCCCTTCCTTCCTCCCTTTATTCCTTCCTTCCTTCCTTTTTTAACTTTGATCTATCTGAAATACATTTTAATGGAAGGAGTGAGTTAGAGATTTAATTTTTCTGTATGGCCACCCTTTTGTCCTAACACTATTTATTCACTAGTCCATCTTTTTTGCCGCTGATTTTAAATGTCTCTATTAATATATACTAAATTCCGTATGATTTTTTCTATTCTCTTCCATTGGTCAATTTTCTGTTCTCTTCCATTGACCTGCCTAGTCACGTTCAGCTCTACACTATTTTAATTACTATAGCTTTATAAGTTTTAATATCTGGAAGGATGTATTTCTTGTTACCTTTTGCTTGTTACTCTTCAGGATTTCCCTGATGATTCTCATATTGTCCATATGAATTTTAAAATCAGTTTACCTGGTTTTTTAAATATCCTATAGTTAAACTTATTTGGATTGCATTAAATTTACAGATTAATCTTCATGACATTAATTTTTCCATCCAAAATTAGGGTCTTTCCATTTATTTAATATTTCTTTTGTGCCCCTCAGTTGCATTTAGAGGGTTTTTTTTCTTGCAGAGCTTACAACTTTCTTGATATGTTTCTTCCTAAGTATTTAACTTTTTTGTTCCTTTTGCTTGTGAGATTTTTCATTCCATTATATTTTCTGCTATTTGTTAATATAGTATTAATTTGGGGCCAAGCATCCTTATTTGTTTATTATTTACAGTAGGTTTTCTTTTGATTCTTTTGGGTTTTCCAGATATATAATCATATCACTTGCAAATAATGATAATTTTATTTTCTCTTGTCCAATTTTTATATTTCATATTATTTTCTCTTATAATTGTATTGTCTAGTACCTCCAGAATAAAGTAAATAATAGTGGTGCTAGAAGGTATCTCTGTCCTACTTCTGACTTCAAAGGGAATGCTTCTGGTGTTTCCCCATGGCTTACTTTATACTAGCATCTTTATTTCTCCTTACTCAACACTTCTTGACCCATTCTCTTCCTTGAAAACAAAATATTTCTTTTCATCCATTGTTAAAAATGTATATTCCTCTTCCATAGCCTAATAGTCACCCTCAACTCTGCATCATCCAAAGACTGCAAACTCAGGGTATAGGAGAATGAGCAAACTAAGGGAGACCTGAACTACTAATGGTTGAAAGAATTAAAAGCTGTATTTTACCTGTGAATCACTTCATGAGCAGTCAGCTTCACCTAGAATAGGAACCAGTGACTGAAACCAGAATTGCCATTGGCTTGAGCAGTTTGGTGTTTCTAGAAGTGCTGAAGACTTAAGAGTTTTTCTGAGTCTTTTTACAAATAAGTTGTTTTTCATTTCATTAAGAAAAAAACATGGTAATTTTTAAAGTTGTAATAGAAACAAGGGTGAATTTTAATCTTTGGAGGAAAGGGTAAGAAGGAGCACGAAGACTAAGACAGTTGTTTTATCGTTGCTTTATTCCCTTTCATGGGGAGGCAGCGGGAACAGTGGAAGAAGCTTAAGCTTCAGAGTCTGACCATCTTTCCAAATCCTGGGCTGCTGCCTCTCAACTGTGTAATGTTGGTTAGGGTACTGAACAGCTCTGCTTTGTCGCCTTTCTCTTAGTCCCATCACATGATGAGAAGCTGCCATTTTTGGGAACAAGTTTTGCTCTACAACATTTACGGCATTATATGAAAAGGACAAAGGGTGTTTCCTTCTCTCGATGGAAGTAAAGACTGGTCACACTTGATGTATTTTAGAGAGATTTTCTTGAGGTGATATGGGTGCCTTTGCTCTGCAATTGGTATATCTGGGGCAATTATAGCCAGCTTCTGCCAATGATAATTATTGTGTCTTTTTTACTCCCATTTTCCTCCATCATGGTTACCTCCACAGGGGTCCTCTAAGCTAAAGAAAGGTTTCTTCCCACCTCCTTTTATCAGCTTGTCTGGTGTGGCCTTGTGGTGATCATAACACTTGATTAGGTCCCCAAAAGGCCACTCAACTCTCTTGATCTTTCTGGTTCCTCTCCTGAGAGACTTCAAACAAGTGCCCAAGCTGACCAGAGAGCGTAGAGTTGCATGGGGCATAGTATATTCACTGTGCCTAGATGAGAATGGGGTACAGGAAGGGATAGGAAGGGCTGTGAAGCAGAAAGGGAGACTAGAGAGATGTTTGTGCCACAATGTAAAGAATTTTAAATGCCAAGCTAAGAAGTTAGGAAGTTTTCTCTGAAGTGAAAGTCTTTTGAAGGTTTATGAAGAGGAAGTAATGATATGATCCAGCTCGTACTTTAGGAATGTAACTCTAGTCACAGTGTATTAGATTGTAAAGGCTAGACAAGTGGAACTTCAATTTTATTGCACATAGAATTGCTTTTTTATTTATTTATTTATTTTTGGCTGCATTGGGTCTTCCTTGCTGCGTGCAGGCTTTCTCTAGTTGCGGTGAACAGGGGCTACTCTTAGTTGCGGTGCACAGGCTTCTCATTGAAGTGGCTTGTCTTTGTTGGGGAGCACAGTCTCTAGGCACCCAGGCTTCAGTAGTTGTAGCACATGGGCTCAGTAGTTGTGGCTCGCGGGCTCTAGAGCGCAGGCTCAGCAGTTGTGGTGAACAGGCTTAGTTGCTCTGCGGCATGTGGGATCTTCCTGGACCAGGGCTCGAACCTGTGTCCCCTGTATTGGCAGGCGGATTCTTAACCAGTGTGCCACCAGGGAAGTCCAGAATTGCTTTTTAAAATGAGCATCCCCTGGGACTTCCCTGAAGAACAAAAAAACCCCAAAGTTAGCAGAAGGAAAGAAATCATAAAAATCAGATCAGAAATAAAAGAAAAAGAAATGAAGGAAACAATAGCAAAGATCAATAAAACTAAAAGCTGGTTCTTTGAGAAGATAAACAAAATTGATAAACCATTAGGCAGACTCATCAAGAAAAAAAGGGAGAAGACTCAGATCAATAGAATTAGAAATGAAAAAGGAGAAGTAACAACTGACACTGCAGAAATACAAAAGATCATGAGAGATTACTACAAGCAACTCTATGCCAATAAAATGGACAACCTGGAAGAAATGGACAAATTCTTAGAAATGCACAACCTGCCAAGACTGAATCAGGAAGAAATAGAAAATATGAACAGACCAATCACAAGCACTGAAATTGAAACTGTGATTAAAAATCTTCCAACAAACAAAAGCCCAGGACCAGATGGCTTCACAGGCAAATTCTATCAAACACTTAGAGAAAAGCTAACACCTATCCTTCTCAAACTCTTCCAAAATATAGCAGAGGGAGGAACACTCCCAAACTCGTTCTACGAGGCCACCATCACCCTGATACCAAAACCAGACAAGGATGTCACAAAGAAAGAAAACTACAGGCCAATATCACTGATGAATATAGATGCAAAAATCTCAACAAAATACTAGCAAACAGAATCCAACAGCACATTAAACGGATCATACACCATGATCAAGTGGGGTTTATTCCAGGAATGCAAGGATTCTTCAATATACGCAAATCAATCAACGTGATACACCATATTAACAAATTGAAGGAGAAAAACCATATGATCATCTCAATAGATGCAGAGAAAGCTTTCGACAAAATTCAACACCCATTTATGATAAAAACCCTGCAGAAAGTAGGCATAGAGGGAACTTTCCTCAACATAATAAAGGCCATATATGACAAACCCACAGCCAACATCGTCCTCAATAGTGAAAAACTGAAAGCATTTCCACGAAGATCAGGAACAAGACAAGGTTGCCCACTCTCACCACTCTTATTCAACATAGTTTTGGAAGTTTTAGCCACAGCAGTCAGAGAAGAAAGGAAATAAAAGGAATCCAAATCGGAAAAGAAGAAGTAAAGCTGTCACTGTTTGCAGATGACATGATACTATACATAGAGAATCCTAAAGATGCTATCAGAAAACTATTAGAGCTAATCAATGAATTTGGTAGAGTAGCAGGATACAAAATTAATGCACAGAAATCTCTGGCATTCCTATACACTAATGATGAAAAATCTGAAAGTGAAATCAAGAAAATACTCCCATTTACGATTGCAACAAAAAGAATAAAATATCTAGGAATAAACCTATCTAAGGAGACAAAAGACCTGTATGCAGAAAATTATAAGACACTGATGAAAGAAATTAAAGATGATACAGGTAGGTGGAGAGATATACCATGTTCTTGGATTGGAAGAATCAACATTGTGAAAATGACTCTACTACCCAAAACAATCTACAGATTCAATGCAATCCCTATCAAACTACCACTGGCATTTTTCACAGAACTAGAACAAAAAATTTCACAATTTGTATGGTAACACAAAAGACCTCAAATAGCCAAAGCAATCTTGAGAACGAAAAACGGAGCTCTAGGAATCAGGCTCCCTGACTTCAGACTATACTACAAAGTTACAGTAATCAAGACAGTATGGTACTGGCACAAAAACAGAAAGATAGATCAATGGAACAGGATAGAAAGCCCAGAGATAAACCCAGGCACATATGGTCACCTTATCTTTGATAAAGGAGGCAGGAATGTACAGTGGAGAAAGGACAGCCTCTTCAATAAGTGGTGCTGGGAAAACTGGACAGGTACATATAAAAGTATGAGATTAGATCACTCCCTAACACCATACACAAAAATAAGCTCAAAATGGATTAAAGACCTAAATGTAAGGCCAGAAACTATCAAACTCTTAGAGGAAAACATAGGCAGAACACTCTATGACATAAATCACAGCAAGATCCTTTTTGACCCACCTCCTAGAGAAATGGAAATAAAGACAAAAATAAACAAATGGGACCTAATGAAACTTCAAAGCTTTTGCACAGCAAAGGAAACCATAAACAAGACCAAACGACAACCCTCAGAATGGGAGAAAATATTTGCAAATGAAGCAACTGACAAAGGATTAATCTCCAAAAATTTACAAGCAGCTCATGCAGCTCAATAACAAAAAAGCAAACAACCCAATCCAAAAATGGGCAGAAGACCTAAATAGACATTTCTCCAAAGAAGATATGCAGACTGCCAACAAACACATGAAAGAATGCCCACCATCACTAATCATTAGAGAAATGCAAATCAAAACTACAATGAGATATCATCTCACACCAGTCAGAATGGCCATCATCAAAAAATCTAGAAACAGTAAATGCTGGAGAGGGTGTGGAGAAAAGGGAACCCTCTTGCACTGTTGGTGGGAATGTAAATTGATACAGCCACTGTGGAGAATAGTATGGAGGTTCCTTAAAAAACTACAAATAGAACTACCATATGACTCAGCAATCCCACTACTGGGCATATACCCTGAGGAACCATAATTCAAAAAGAGTCATGTACCAGAATGTTCATTGCAGCTCTATTTACAATAGCTAGGAGATGGAAACAACCTAGGTGTCCATCATCGGATGAATGGATAAAGAAGATGTGGCACATATATACAATGGAATATTACTCAGCCATAAAAAGAAACGAAATTGAGCTCTTTGTAATGAGGTGGATAGACCTAGAGTCTGTCATACAGAGTGAAGTAAGTCATAAAGAGAAAGACAAATACCGTATGCTAACACATATATACGGAATTTAAGAAAAAAATAATGTCATGAAGAACCTAGGGGTAAGACAGGAATAAAGACACAGACCTACTAGAGAATGGACTTGAGGGTATGGGGAGGGTGGAGGGTAAGCTGTGACAAAGTGAGAGAGAGGCATGGACATATATACACTACCAAACGTAAGGTAGATAGCTAGTGGGAAGCAGCCGCATAGCACAGGGAGATCAGCTCGGTGCTTTGTGACCACCTAGAGGGGTGGGATAGGGAGGGTGGGAGGGAGACGCAAGAGGGAAGAGATATGGGAACATATGTATATGTATAACTGATTCACTTTGATATAAAACAGAAACTAACACACCATTGTAAAGCAATCATACTCCAATAAAGATGTAAAAAAAAAACAAAACTACCTAACTCTTAGTTAATACATATCAGTGTAAAATGTGAGTGAAGTAGAAAACCAGAAGGAATTAAAGTTAGGTTTTATTTGAAATGCTAAATCTAAGGGAGCCATCCCTGCCTTTATGTTTTCCAGGTTAAGCTACTCAAACCCCTAAATACAATTTCTGCTCTCTGTATATCTAATATTTAGTATAAACATATTTAGAAGTATAGAGTAGAATTAGGTCTTACCTGTTCTCTTAAACAGATGAAGATGGGAAAAGAAATGCTGATTAATATATGAGCAACAAAAAGCACTGCAACAGATATTCTGGGAATTATAAGGTTTTGAGTGAGTAAAACCAAAATCAAACATTAGCTAGGGCTTCCCTGGTGGCGCAGTGGTTGAGAGTCCACCTGCCGATGTAGGGGATGCGGGTTCGTGCCCCGGTCCGGGAAGATCCCACATGCCGCGGAGCGGCTGAGCCCGTGAGCCATTGGCCGCTGATCCTGCGCGTCCAGAGCCTGTGCTCTGCAACGGGTGAGGCCACAACAGTGAGAGGCCCGCGTACCGCAAAAAAAAAAAAAAAACCATTAACTAATACCACTAACTTTTAATTTTTCCCTATTGAATATTATACAGCGTTTAAGATAATGTGCTTTTATTAGAGAATTTGAAATAGCTCAGAAGAACTTCCTTTTTTTTTTTGCTTTTTCCAATCCTGAATAATTATGATATAATAATGTCCTACATTTGTATCATGTTTAACAATTTATAAACCATTTTTGTAGGCATTTCATATAATCCTGCAATAACCTTAAGGCTTTGGTATTATCGGTAGTTGACAAACAAAAACTCAGGCAGGATAAATGACTTATCTAAGATCACACAGCTATTATGTGGTAGAATTGAACCCTAATCCAGGTGTTCTGCTCCAAACTAATTTTGTTTTCTTCTCTGTCAACTTTTCCTTGTGACTATATACTAATATACATTGTGGTCTCTATCTTCCCCCCCACAGTCCAAATGAATCCCTGAGACTTATAGGTGAACGCCTTAAATAAATATTTTTAAATAGATCACTTAGTGTTGAAACATTTTCATGTTGCAGATAAAAATTTAGGTATCAGAGCACAGTCGTTTGATAATAAAACGAACTGGACTGATATAAATAAATAATTGGATTTAAAAATAAATGGGAGAAAAGACCAATCTCCACTGCATAATTCCAAATAATTTATATAGTTAGTCTTACCATGGGGAGGTGGAGTATAACTCCCACACCATAATTTAGGCTGTGTACAGCAGCTACCTTCTAAGAGTAAAATATGGAAAGAAGGGAAAAAGACTGTTTACAATGGAGAAGACTGACAAGCACTGCCTCAGCCAAGCGATTGAGGTCAACATCATGTTGGTAGTATGTGCCCTTGACACGATGTGATGAAAATGGCACTTTACATCAGTGATCTTCCTCCCAAAACCCACAATCATGAGAAAAAACATCAGACAAACCCCAACTGAGGGACTCTCAGGAAATACCTGACAAGTGCTCCTCAACAAGGTCATCAAAAACAAGGGAAATCTGAGAAATTCTCACAGCCAAGAAGAGCTTCAGGAGACATGACAACTAAATGTAATGTGGGATCCTAGGACAGAAAAAGGACATTACATTAAAACCAAGGAAATCTGAACAAACTGTAGACTTTAATTAATGATAATGTATCAGTGTCGGTTCATCAGTTGTGACAAACGTAAATGTTTATAATAAGGGAAACTGGTGTGGGCTACATGAGAACTCTACTATTTTACAGCTTTTCTGCAAATCTAAAACTATTCTAAAATTAAAAGTTTATTTAGGGACTTCCCTGGTGGCGCAGTGGTTAAGAATCTGCCTGCCAATGCAGGGGACACGGGTTCAATCCCTGGTCCGGGAACATCCCACATGACACGGAGCAACTAAGCCCGTATGCCACAACTACTGAGCCTGTGCTCTAGAGCCTGCGAGCCACAACTACTGAGCCCGCGTGCCTAGAGCCCGTGCTCTGCAACAAGAGAAGCCACCACAGTGAGAAGCCCGCGCACCGCAATGAAGGGTAGCCCCTGCTCTCCACAACTAGAGAAAGCCCACGTGCAACAACAGACCCAATGCAGCCATAAATAAATAAATAAAGTTTATTTTTTTAAAAAAGACTAGAATAGAATAATACTTGGTAAACCAATTCCCTTCTTGGTGAATTGCTATGAATCAAAATGTTATATATCTTCCATCCTTAGATTGGTGTCAGAATGGGAGTTAATATCACTAGAGAATTATCTCAATATCATTGCAAATTATCCAGCTTGAGTATGAATTATCTTGAAGGAAATGAGTAAAGTTCTTTGGTTTTAAGTAAAGAAAACCCACAACATTATCAGAATAATGCCCAAATATAAGGTGACCCTGAGTATAAGGCAATTTCTTATCTTTCCAATGAAAACATATTTTTACATACATATTTAAGATCATAATTTTAATAAAATAATATATGAATTTAGAAATATTATTTCCCTCCACTTGTCCCTTTTTATGAAACAGTGTTGCCTAAATTTTTTTACATGCAACTTTGATGTCAATATTTGGCACCTAGTAGGTTGTCAGTAAGCATTTATTGAATGAATGATAGTTTGAGATCATTGAGATATATGGAGAGCCCTGGATCACTCTGAGGAGCCATTGAAGGTTTTTGACCAGGAAGCTAATACACAAAGGCGGAGTGGTATTTAGCCTTTTCTCAGGGGAAGTGGAGATATCACAAATCTGCTTAAGGGAGGCCAAGGTGTGGCCAGGTGTTGGCCTAGGGGCACAGACGGAGCCCTGACTTAGGAGTCAGGCAGATTTGGATTTAGAAACTGCTGGAACCTGAGTGGTCCCAAGAGTCTCTCTGAGGAGGTGCCACTGAAGCCAGGACCTGAGGGTGTAAAGAGTAAGGGCAGAAGCTCTTGGACGGGCATCACCCAGGCAGAAGAGACTACTGTCTCGGAGACAGAAGAAGGAGCCCACTGTGACCAGAGGATAGTGACTGGGGACCTTGGAAACCATGGAAAGGACTCCATTTTTTTTTAAGTGGAAAGGAAAAAATGGGATTGACATCTAATTTGCAGTCCTAAAAAACCACTTCCTTCTGTGAGGAGAATGGGTTGGAGGAGGAGTCAAGAATGGAAGCAAGGAGGCCAGATTGGAGATGATAATTAATAATAATAATAATAGTTAACACACTGCTTACTAAATGCCCAGGGACTGTTCTAAACACTTTACATGAACCAACTCATTTAAGTGTGCTTCCCCGTTAGCACCCTCTTTCATTCTCGAAAGTACCACACATTTTTTTGAAGTCTAGTTGCTGTACAATATTATATAAGTTACAGGCATACAATAAATATAGTGATTCACAATTTTTAAAGGTTATACTCCATTTATAGTTATTATAAAATATTGGCTATATTCACCATGTTGTTCAATATATCCTTGTAGCTTATTTTATACCTAATAGCTTGTACCTCTTACCCCCCCTACCCCTATATTCCCCCTCCCTATTCCCTCTCCCCACTGGTAACCACAGTTTGTATGATAAATTCCAGGAAACTATGAATCAGCCAATTAACATTTTCAGAGGGGCTGATAGTTGGAGTGTTCAGTCTCCTCTACCCATCATTTTCAAATCATCCTATGAAAGCCACTAACCAAGACAACTCTACAGTACAATATGAAGGTAGGAAAAGTTGTGGAATCTCATCTCTAAACTTCCTGAGGCCCTTCCTTTTTGTTCCCTTCTGTCTTAACCCTGTCTCTTGGTTCTGAGTTTATGTGGGCATTTCTATTTGTCTCTTTTTCTCAGTGTCTTTTTTTTTTTCCTTTAACTCTCTCCCTTGAGTCTCTTTCCCTGTTTGTGTGTGTTCTGTGTTTCTTTCCTCTTTACCCTCTTTGCCTTCCCCATTCCCTCTCTCTATTCTCTTCCCTTCCCCTAATCTCATTCATTCTTTCTTCCTCCCTCAACTGGCCGGTGAGGTACTGGCATGTACAGTGAATGTGTTCTGCTTGATATATAAAAATTGATATTGACAATTTCCGTTTAAAACTAATTAAGGCTCCCAAGAGCCAGTGTACTCCTTCCAAAATGCTTCTATAGATGATTGTTACAAAGTATTTTAAATCTTTTTATCCCAGTTCCTGCCTTCACATCTCTGGAGGAAATTTACCTAGTACGCCACTCATCTAACTGGTTTCTTCCAATCCCCACACCTTCCCTTCTTACTCCACCACTGCTTAGGACTGCTTCCTTTGCCTGCCTAGTTCCGAATAGCGGCTACCAGGGACAGCTCTCTTCCAAGCAGAGGCTCCCTTGGTAACGAGCATTCCTTTGTGCTCATCCTGCATATAAATCACCAGGGAGCTTTTAAATGAGAAAAGACCTGGCTGACCCAGAAGGTGGTATTTATAAATAGTCCTCCAGCCCCCCCTCTTTAAAGCTTGTCCACCTAATCCTCTCCTCTCTCAAGATTGGAAGTGACTTGACCTTTGAGTCTTAAAACTCAGGCTCTTTTTCTTTTAAAAATCTGGTTGGCAAAAAGCTGTTAAAACAAAAATGTTCTCGGCAGGATGATGATCAGTCATGAGAGCTTGCCTTTCATTTCTGACATTTTCAGCCAAATATGCTTCCTCTTCTGTGGACCAATTTTTCACATTGTTATTATTTTAAGACACTTACCTCAATAATTTTTATTTCTTTTTACTGATAGGCTATCATGGATTTGTATTTTTATGATTTAGAAAGCTGTTCCCAAATGCCTGCAGCTCTATCATGAACTAAGAGCCTTCCTTTTCACTCCTAAAATCACAGAACTTGGAGGGGCTCTAAGTAGCCTCAATCCCAGCATCACTGGATAGAGCTCTGTTATATTTCCCTAATGTTGTATTATTTACTGAAGCTAAAATCTCATAGGTTTTTGTTAGGATTATGAAATGAAGCACATGATGTAGACACTAATAGATAGTGTCTATTTACCTAGTACCCCACTCATCTAACTGGTTTTTTCCAATCCCCATGCTTTCCCTTCTCACTCCACCACCACCTGCCAACTGCCTTCTCTACCTGAGGTCTGTCCCCAGCTCCTGCACTGGACTGCACCTAAATCATATCAGACCACATATCTGATTAGGGTACATGCAGGAACTGCCTAATTGTTGAATTGGCCAAAGATTTTTTTTTTACTATATTTCCCAAAAAGATAATTAAGTCCTTAATCTGATTATTTATAAAGAGAAGAGATGCTTATATTAGACAAACCATGTGTTTTTAGCAGCCTCTCTCCCTTGTTATAAAATGGAGGAAACTTAAATTCACTATCCACTATCAGAGAGAATACTCTAATTTAAGGCTGTTTTCTTTTCATCCCCTAACAGATGGAAGAGTAAGTCCTGGTCCCAGGCTTTTCTTCGCTGACTTGGGCCAGGGGTAGTAATTCTTTTTCTAGAAGCTACTAGGTCTGATCCATCTGTTGCTTTGTGGGGAGAACCCTTCCCCAAGGCTTTTCTTGCAGTCGTTTTGCTGGAATGTCCTACTTGCATGTGAGCCTGGAACTTTAGAAGTAATTTTAGTTCTGTTATTTAATTTAAGAAAGTTTGGTGTCCAGTGTGGCTGTATTTGTACATAAGAGACTATCTGTAGAAAAAGAATAAAAAACGTGTACACAGCAGGTTGAATAAATACTGTGTCTTCTGAAAACCTTGGGCTTAAGTGTCTAAGGCAGTTCTGTTTAGATCAGCGCTCAGCGTGGACTTGCTAGAGCGTAGTATCTGTTGTTTTATTTCTCCAGTTGGGGAAGCTGTCTCTTAATATATGGAGACTCTAGAATGGGTAAGAATATGTGTAAAAAAAAAAAAAAAAGAATATGTGTAGTAATTAGAATTGTAAGACATGGCCTAAGCAAGTATGGATACTTTTGACTTGCGTTTGGATTTAGTTGTTAAAAAAAAGTGGTGTGTAGAAATATGAAACAGAGGAGAGAAAACCACGTAGGTACAGCAGAGCAGCAGTATTCAGCAATACAGTGAGCATACAAGGAGGGTTTATTAGGATTATACACACGGAGAGGAGAGTAGCACAACGAACACAACTTCAAAGCAATGGTGGGTTCATGTCGGGGGACAGTGCACAAGCAGACCAAGGGCATAGGAAGTTTAGGGTACCCATCACATTCAAGGCACACTACTAGATAACCCTTGGTTCTCTTTTGTGACTTCTTTTTATATAGCAGCAAAACTTAGAAAGAATCTCTCCAGAGGGTTAAATGTAGTACCATTAAGTACATAATGATGCTAATCAACTGTGTTGTTCAGGGTTCTTCACTGCAAGCTACCAAACAGTAGGAAAGGCCCTCAAAGGCTCTCTGGTGCTTTCAGAACTGACTGAAGTTGGAGGAACAGGGGAAACACTGCAGAAAAGGTGGGGTTGGCACTACCTGCTGCCCCACCCTGAAGAAATGCTGACTTTTCCTCAAATCCTTGTGTGACTACAGCTTCAGGGTCCCAGGTGTCCAAGCCTAGGTCACGTGCTTGCCCCCAGCTGCACCATGACCAGGAGAGAAGGATCTGGATCTTCTAGTTGCTGTAGTGCAAAGCAGTCACTGCCTCCCATGGGGGAAAGGAGGCTGCAGGGTGCTGGTTTGGAAGAAGGTTTGGTTGCTAGACAGCAAAAAAAAAAAATAAGGCATGTAAACTGTATCTATCTGAAGCTCAGTGTCTTCACAGATATTAACCATCTTTCTCAGGCTCAGCCAGCATGCATGGAGAATATTAATTTCATTTTCCTTTAATGATTTGTTCATTGTTTTTAAAAACAAAGACAAAATAACTTGGGACTATCTTTTTAAATTCAGTCTTTATCAAAGTTGTATGTGTACATCATTTAGAGTCATAGTTCTACCCAGTTTCTAATGAAGAACAGCATTCCATGTGCTCCCATTCCTATTTTCTACTCCCCAGAGAAAACTATTTTCAATTCTTTCTAGCTGATTTATTTGGTATTAATCTTGATATTTCTAAATAGCACACTGTGGTGATGTCTTAATGTTTCCGTTTGGGGCATTATTTATCAACTTCCCACGATGGAAATGAGTTTTGTTCTTTCTCAACACTTTATGCTTAATCACACATACACTCTCTTCTCCTTCCCCCATCCTCCCAGGATAATTGTATTGGATCCATAGCCTGTGTTTTTATTATCATTACATCGACACTGTTTGCAATGAAGCCATGTAGTATAATGTGACTACTACTTTCTCCACCTTTGATTTTTCCCTGATGTTAATAATTGTCTTGGTTTTTTAATTCATTTGCTTCAATTTTCTATACTTCTCACTGACGTGACCCCCAAATCTCCCCTAACTGAATAAATCCTCTTTCCATATAAACACATTAGATATTCTATGAATTTCATCTTTTTTTTTAAATTTCATCTTTTAATTTTTGGGGTTTTTTTGGCTGCACTGGGTCTTCATTGCTGCGCGCGGGCTTTCTCTAGTTGCGGCGAGTGGGGGCTACTCTTTGTTGCAGTGCGCGACTTCTCATTGCAGTGGCTTCTCTTGTTGCGGAGCACGGGCTCTAGGCGTGCAGGCTTCAGTAGTTGCAGCAATGCGGGCTCAGTAGTTGTGGCTTGCGGGCTCTAGAGTGCAGGCTCAGTAGTTGTGGCGCACAGGCTTAGTTGCTTCGTGGCATGTGTATCTTCCCGGACCAGGGATCGAACCCATGTCCCCTGCACTGGCAGGTGGATTCTTAACCACTGTGCCACCCGGGAAGTCCAAATTTCATCTTCTTAAAAAGAAATCTCTTCCTAAGTGTTCTGACTTGCTCCTATCTGGACCCTGGACCAGTCACCCTCCAAGCCTGCTAAGGAGCTATTATTGTCTTGGGGTCTCCTTCAACATCACTCTAAGGACCCCTTTACCTGTCTCTTGTTTTAGATCCCTTGCTTCCTCGATTCAGTGTCATCCTCTTCCTTGGTCTTCCCTGTCATTTTGAAGGAGCATGTTACCATTCGTTTCTTTCTTTTTTTTTTTTTTTTAATTATTTATTTATTTTTGGCTGCGTTGGGTCTTCGTTGCTGCTTGTGGTCTTTCTCTAGTTGCAGAGAGCAGGGGCTACTCTTCGTTATGGTATGCAGCCTTGTCATTGCGGTGGCTTCTCTTGTTGCGGAGCATGGGCTCTAGTTGCGTGGGCTCTAGTAGTTGTGGCCCATGGGCTTAGTTACTCCACAGCATGTGGGATCTTCCTGGACCAGGAATCAAACCTGTGTCCCCTGCATTGGCAGGCAGATTCTTAATCACTGTACCATCAGGGAAGCCCACCATTCGTTTCTTGCGAAAGTAAAGGTTTTTTTAGTTTTAGGAATCATTTCCTTGAGAATTTTAAAGGCACTGCTCCATTTTTTTCTGTCCTCCAGAGTCCCTGTTGAAAAGTCTCATTCATTCTGATTTTGACCCTTTGTGTAACAACTTATTTTCCCTCTGGAAGCTTCTCTTTAACCTTGATGTTCTGCAAGTTCACAATGATGTGAGTTGGGCCCTCGCTGGACCTTTTCTTGAATTCATTTGTTTGATGACTTCCTCTCCTTGGTGTTTTCTGTTCTTTCTCAAATTCCTGCTAGTTAGATGTTGAACCTCTTGTACTGATGTCCAGTTTTGCATCTTTACTCTCCTGTTTTTTATCCTTGTAGTCTTTTTCTTTTTCTTTCTGAAATAATCTCTCAACTTTGTCTTCCAAACCTTGTGTGGAGTTGTTTGGTTCTGCTATCAAAATGTATATTTTCCTAGAGGTTTTTTTGTCCTCTGAACATACTTTTTTTATTTAATTGGTATTGTTGATGCATTTATTGTATGATGAGCAATACAGAAACAAGAAAATATAAATATGTAAGTTAGAAGGCATTTTCTGACTGAAAGAGATAATCAGTTGACCAGTCTCAAAAGTTGTAACCTTGAGCCAAAGAAAAATCACCTAAAATACACAAAATTCAATGGTATACAATTTTTAGTACAGTATTTTTAAGGATTATGTTTTTTTTAAGATTTTTTTTTTTTCTTTTTTTTTTTTGGCTGCTTCGGGTCTTAGTTGCAGCACACGGGATCTTCGTTGAGGCATGTGGGATATTTTGTTGCGGTGCACGGGCTTCTCTCTAGTTGTGGTGCATGGGCTCCAGGGTGCGTGGGCTCTGTAGTTGTGGTGCGTGGGTTCCAGGGCACATGGGCTCTGTAGTTTGTGGCACTCTGGCTGTGTAGTTTGTGACACTCAGGCTCTCTAGTTGAGGTGCATGTGCTCAGTAGTTGTGGTGCACTGGCTTAGTTTCCCCGCAGCATGTGGGATGTTAGTTCCCTGACCAGGGATCGAACCGATGTCCCCTGTATTGTAAGGTGGATTCTTTACCACTGGACCAGCAGGGAAGTCCCTGTAAGGATTATGTTTTGCTGGTTGTTTTTGTGTTTGTTTTTAATGCTCATTTTTAAAAGTTTATATCTTCCTCTGTAGTCTTTTTTTCCCTCTAAGTTGCTTTTCTTCCTCTTTGTTTTGGTCTGTCTTTCATAGTAAATGCTTTCTTGAGTTTCTAGTGATCCTTGGTTATCTTCTCATATTTAAGAGCAGGCCACTAAAAAGCTACTTGAGAGGTCTGAACTTGTGAGTAAAGCTTATGGACTGTGATCTTCACTGTAGGGCAATCTGCCTGAGTCATTTACTGGAATTTCTCTCATATCTGTTTCTTTAGGTCTTTTATCTTGGCTGGTCATATTCTGTTGGAAAATTTTAAATTTTGCACTGTTCATTTTCTACCTCTTTCTTGCAATTTCTAGATGTGTACAGTCTGAGTTCTCATGTTGTAGACAAAAATATCTCCCCTGGGTCTCTGCTTTTTCCTTTAAATGCCTTTTGTACTCTCCTAAACATTCTTTTTTTTTTTTTTTTTTAAATAAATATTTATTTGGCTGTGCCAGGTCTTAGCTGCGGCAAGCAGGATCTTCATTGCCGCATGCGGCATCTTTAGTTGCGGCATGTGGGATCTAGTTCCCTGACCAGGGATCAAACCCGGGCCCCCTGCATTGGGAACATGAAGTCTTAACCATTGAACCACCAGGGAAGTCCCTCTCCTACACATTCTTATTGGCTTTCTTGGCACTTAGCAGTTAGGCCCACTTGCTAAAAAATAAACAAGAGTTGATAGGAGCAAATCTGAAACACCTAGAGTACAAAGTAGGAGTCACTTCAGTGCCTTGTTTTTCCTTAATATATTGATCAGAAATTGGATGAACCTTCGGGATGCTGAGACAGGGAAGATACTCTGGCAAGGAACAGAAGACCTGTCAGTCCCTGGAGTGGAGCATGAAGGTACTTTCCACCCTTTGTCTGCACAGGGCTGATGACGCAGAGCAGGCCTAGGCATCAGGGAACTGAGTTAATGGAGACCCACCAGGGGACGGGCCTCTGCAGGCATAGCACGTCAGTCCACGTGGTGCTGAGATGTCTAGTTTCTTTCTTATGTTTCTTTCTCCTACTTCCCAAAACCCACCTCGTGCTGAAATTTTAGCATTAGAACATACCCAAAGATACAAAGATCTCAACTTTTTTCTGAAAGAAACTTTGTGTTTTTATCTCCCTGAAATAAAAGAAAAACCAAGGGAACAGAATAGAAAGAAGGTTCCCATTCAGCCCCTTTCCTGATAAGAGGAGCTGGGTACGGCCTTTAGATGCACTAAATCTATTGTTCCTTGAAGATCTTTCAGTCAAATGCACTGGACCAGTTTGGGACCTCTGCCTTTAATTAAAGTGTAATTCTGTTACCAAGGCATTTTATGAAATTTAACATAGATAATATACGCTCTAAATCATCTCTAAGAAGCTCCCAGAAATGCTTTCAATATTTCTTTTTCTTTACCAGCCCGTGTTCCCAAGAAAATCCTCAAGTGCAAGGCAGTGTCTCGAGAATTGAACTTCTCTTCAGCAGAGCAAATGGAAAAATTCCGCCTGGAACAAAAAGTTTACTTCAAAGGGCAATGCCTAGAAGGTATTCTGCTGCCAACATGCCTGAAATCTGGGCTTAGGGACAAAATCTGGACAGGGACAGAAGTCAAGACCCAGTGAACTAAAGCACTGCTTTGATAACATTTATTTTGCAACTCAGTTTGTGATAGGGTTCCTACACCCTGGCAGACTGGGGAGCCCTGGCGAAAAGAAGCAAAAACAAAGCTGGCAACTACAAGGGGCTCTGAGCCCAACAAAAGGGTTACTGACCCTGGAGGGCCTGAGGGTGGTGCCTGCTTTGTCACTGGCGTGGTATTATAACATGGTCACAAGGAAGCTGCTGGTTAGGGCCTGGTACAGTGCTCTCCATACCGTCTTGTACAGATTTGACTGGCAAGGCCACTCTGCATTGAGTTTTTACCGTGAAGTCTAAGAGTGTACATATGTGTCTTAGAGCTGAAATTCCAAGTGAAAAGGCCTGTTCTGTACTTCCATACTTCCTGGATGTATATAATTTACATCCAGCCTACTGCTAAGAAAATATTGCTGGCCCTAGTGCTTTAGATCCCAGAGCATAGGGAGCAGGCCTCTAGTGTGGTTCAGGGGACACAGCCTGAAGGGGGCTTCCATGTCCTTTCTTATGCCTCTGGCCTGGGAAGTTTCTGATGGCTTCAGTGGTGCTTCCTGGGGTAGGAAGAGGCTTGCCCTAAAGGATGGGGACATGGAGCCCTGAGACTCTGCCCAGGGTGCCAGCTCACCTGCTTTTCCTTCTTCCTTCAGAATGGTTCTTCGAGTTTGGCTTTGTGATCCCTAACTCCACAAACACCTGGCAGTCCCTGATAGAGGCAGCGCCCGAGTCCCAGATGATGCCAGCCAGCGTGCTAACGTGAGTGAGCGGGCCGCAGGAACTGTGGAGGTGTCTAGAAGCAGGAATTCCAGGCACGTGGGACTCGTGGTCCCGTTCAACAGGCAGGCAATCTAGGTTGAGAACAAGGGTAAAAGAGTATCCAGTGGTATCCGAAGTTACAGCTTACTGACTTTTGTCATGTGAAAAAGACAGTGTGATAGAATGGAAAGAATTAGAAACGTCAGATTAAACCTTTAGACTAAATTCCTGATTAACCATGACTAGCTGTGTAATCTTGGACAATGTACTTTACCTCTCTGGGCCTTATTCTCCTCCTCTCTAAATGTAGAATTAATAGTTATCTCTTACAGAGGTATAGTGAGGATAAAATGAGATGATATGGAAGGAAACTGGCATATAATATATATTAAGTCTATGCTAATTGGCTCCCTTTCCTTACTATCAAACTTCTGCTGCTCTGTACTTTGTTTGAATGGCCTTCAGTGGAATCTGGCAAAGTCCTAATTCTGTTTTAGAGGATAATATTTGGTTATAGTTTTTCAGAGACTAGCTTACAATTTTAATAGATATGCTTCCAGCTCAAAGAATAATTAGTTTGTCCTTTGTCCCCAAAAGTCAGTCAATAACTGCCTACCTACCATTTTTCTCTTGGGAAAAGATTTTAGTCTTTTAAAAGTTTTAGCAATATTGCCTAGTAACAAATTATTCACACAGATAATTGTGCAATATTGGATCATCTCTTTAAACAGGTCCTTTATGAAAGCCACATTGAATTTGTAAATAGAGGTTATTTATTTTATAAGTCTTGAATAGATTTTTAATTTGTATAATAGTACGTATTTTTATATTCCATCAACCAGTCAGATCTTGAGTTCCTTATTTACCTATTTTATAATTAATTACTAGCAAGAAGATATCTGCTGGATATTAATTACCCTGGGAAAGTACAGTGTCATATGTAGAAGGGCATTTTTTAGATTTTATTAACCATTATTTGACTTATTCTTGTCCAGGCCTGATTTCTTTCAGGTATTAACACCACTAAGTCTGTGATAACATATTTAGTTTATTTAAGTTATGTCTTACTTTTTAGAACCCCAGAGTAGTACCACTGTTACCTTTAACTTAGTACAAGAGTAGTTTGATTTGGAAACACTGAGATAACCACCAAGAAAAATGAAATTGCACACTGTATACAATACAGGTGTATTGTTTGAGGTTCTTAAGCCATAAGCCATAGAAACTGACTCTGGCTTACAGGACAGCGTTGAAAGGGTAGGGCCGAGACCTGAGAAACTCGAAAGATGCAGGTGGCAGGAACTGTGGATGGTTTCCTCAAGGAGCAGCTGTGGGAAGGATCTTGCTCAGGGGAGAGAGTCTGATTGGCCCAAATTACATCCTGTGCCCACCCCTTTGCCAGGTGAGGGGGGAGCCACTTGGTTGACCCATGGACTGGAGATAGGGTGGTTCCCCAAGAGAAGAACAGAGTGCTGTTACTCAAAGTGAGGAGAATAGATGCAGGACAGGCCAACCCACAGCTGTCCACCAGAGTAAGTTTTATAGGAAAAGATACGTCCGCAGGTTTCCATGTGAATCAGAAAGTCAGTCATATTTATAGGCACTGCTGTGTGCAAAGCACTCTAAGGGCCTTAGGTATACTGTGGATTAACACATGCTCCCTCTTATGATTTCTGAACTTGAAGAAGACCTACCTAGTCACATAAGTTAAATGTCATGTTAGACATCTAACCCCATATGGACACAGATTTTAACATCCCCAAGCCAAGGTTATAGGTGAGTGCATGTCCACAGGCCCAGCAGACCCAGATTGAAACCACTTTGTGGAAATGAGATCTGTTGTCTAACACACTCACTCTTTCGCCCTCTCTTCTTACTTATAGTGGAAATGTTATCATAGAGACAAAGTTTTTTGACGACGATCTTCTTGTAAGCACATCCAGAGTGAGACTTTTCTACGTTTGAGAGAAGAATATGTGTGCATTTCAAGAATTCATTTTTTTAGGGGGAAGGAGGAAACTGTTTACTTTTTTCCTCTATACATTTGATTTTTGACACTTCCACCCCTAATTCCCTCTACGGCAAAACCCACCTGCGGCCACCAGGGGACCAGCTCTGTGTAGGTAACCAGATGGCTTTTTTCTCTCAAGCCACCATCTTCAACTGACCAGATTAAACTCCCAATCCCGGACCAGGGCAGAGGGCATGCCTCAACTCCTTCTTGGAGTAGACACGGGGACAAACACATACCACAAGCTGTTCCCATCACCCTGCCTCCTTCTTGGGCCCTGCAGGCAACACATCTTCCTTTGGCCCCTGGTTTTGGAAAAGTTCAAGTTCCTGACCCACGTTTAGTTTTTTCCTACCATTTCTATTTCATACATTCTCATACATTTAACTTGTAAAATAGACTGTGATATTATTGTTACATAGTGAATTAAAACATATGAATTAAAATATTCCTATGTCTTTAGCATGGCATTGCTTTCATCTCTCCTTTTTTTGGAATGTGAACCTGGCTCCATGATGGGAAGAAAGACATTTAACAGACCAGACAGTAGGATCACAGCTATATTTTACTCCAGAGATCAACTGATAGACCTTGTGGTTCCTGAGTGCTTCAGTTGCTGCTTTCCAAGAAGGTACAACATACCTGAACAAGACCCATGACCTTGACATTTGTCTTTTAGATGTGATATTTCGTGGTTCTCTTCCACAACATACATGCACCCTCTGCTTGTTTGTACTGTTTTAACTTTTTCCCTTCTTTTATAATGTGCATTTGTTCAAGAAGTTTCCAGAAAGGTTAGAAGTTCTAAGTTGGTAGAGTAAGGACTCTTATTCCTAAATGAGAAACTAGAATTTTCAAAATGAAGAAAAGATCTCCCTAAACTCAACTGGAGAACAATGGGAAGGCATCCAGGATGGGGTGGGATGCTGAGAGGCCTTAAAACCAGTGGTCAGAGGAAGCCCATGTGACAGAGAAGTAGTTATATCTGCAGTGCTTCCAAGTCTGACAATAGAGAGAAAACTAAAAAGGGCTCTCTTTCAGGAACTTAGCTCTGAGCTACCAGTAGCCTTCACTGTCCTTTATAAAATACCAACAATTAAAAGTTTTCTGGTTCCTCCTGTAGTAAGGTCTGAGGCCAGAGGAGGGAAAATACACCGAGAGGTGGGCTCTCCTTGGTGTAGCCCCTGCTCCTAGATTCCTGCTCTCCTTCCATCTGTTACCGCAAAGGGCCTGTTTGCATATGTGGGTGGGGAGGAGAAGCAGTACATTTTTAGTACACTATCGCCATCTTTCAGTGATGACTCCATTCTTCACATTAGATCTGTTATCTTCAAAAGCTAATTTTTAAATACCAAACGTTGGATAAAAAAACAACAACAAGGTAAAAGTGAATCAAGCTTTTCTTTTGCTTTCCAAAACTGCCATGTCTTTTCTCAGAGTGGACCTGTCTCCTTCCCTTTTCCTGGACTATATCTTCTCCCCAGAGTCCCATCAGGGAAGGCTGTCAGGGGCCTGGACACATGCTGATGGAGAAAGGACTTCCCAGGGAAGGCTTCTCCACCCGCTTAGACCTCCTTCACTGCCCTTCTCCACTCACTCACCCAGCCAACAGTCAGGGACACACTTCTTTGCTAGCCGCTCTGAGAAAAACAAAAAGAATCGTAGTCCAGTCGTTCTTAGAAGCTTGCCATCTCTCCAGGTACATGTGCTCAGGCAAAATTGCTCATTTTATCATGAAACAAGCAAGACAAAAGAAGCGTGTGCCTCAGGCACAATACTGATCAAGGGGTTGCAAGCGTGGGTGGGATTTGAACTGATGGGAAGGATCGCTGAATGCTATGGTGGGAGGAGAAGGGAAGTGGTACAGGCCAGGGAAGAAGTCAGGCAGAAGGAGAGGGAGGACACGGGAGCTGCAGGGACCAGGGCCCTAGGTAGGTTAAGGTCAGCCCTTGTAGGGTGGGTGCTGGTCCAAATGCCTGAAAATATGGAGGGTTTGTGGATATATTAAAGGCCACAAAATGTTATTGGAAGGAGAAGCATACAGATCAGGCCTGGCACAGTGACAGCCACTGGTTCTCAGACATCTATGGCACCTGCCCACACCCAGAGATTCTGACTCAGTATGTGTGGGTCCCAGAAATCTGCCTATGGAAGCACCCCAAGTGATTCTGCTACAGGTGTTCTGTGGACCGTATTTTGAAATACTGGTAGAGGCATTTAGTGAATATTAGAGACATACCTGTGTACACTGGTGGCCATAAGATAAACTGAGATCTCCAAGCATGCTTAAGGAACAAAGGGTGGTCCCAGTTCTGCCCTGTGCCAGGGAGGGGAAGCTTTCAGTTGCTCAGGGCAATCAAGAGGAACTTTAGCGTCTTCAGAGGAGAGGACAGAAGAATCCCAGGCAGCATGGCCTTGGAGAAAGACTTGAGAGAACTTAGAGGATCTGTCAAACATAGATTTCCATTTAGAGAGTTTTGGTTAAGGTTTCCTGTGTGATGTGAGTAAACAGTCTCGTCCATCTTCCCATCTGTTCTACTGGCCAGTGTGCTGAGTGACTTCTGTGATGGAGCACATGGGGAAGCACTGAGTCTGGCCCTGGTTGGGCATGAGGGGGTGGAGGAATCACAGTCTACCGAAGAGGATCTAGCCACATTCAGGCCACACTTACAGGCCTGTTATGTATATCAGTAAGATGTCGTGTGAGGCACAGGCCGGCCTTTCCTGAGCTTTGTCCCTAGTTGAGCAATTATAAGTGCCTGCCATAAGAGAAGGACAAGGTGGGCATTTAAAGGAAGAAGAGATTACATGCAGTTCAGAAAAATCAGGAAAGCCCTCTCTTCTCTGGATCCTTCAACTCTCAGCCTACAAAATATGTTCAAGTTGCCCTAAAAAAAATAAGCTTTTATAAAGAAGGCTTTCCTTCAGTCCCACATGGCCTTCAGCTCCCGCTCCCTCCTTTCCTTTCTCTACAGATTCAAACCTCTCGGAATTGTCTCCACTCACTCTCTGCACCCCGTACCTCTCATTGACTCCTCAACCCACGGCTTTCTGGCTCTGGCCTGTGGCTTCCTCTCCTTCGAGGCATCAGTGAACTCCACTGAGCCACTGCCCCCATCCGGTCCTTCTTGCTTTATCTGCTGGGACTCTGGGAGCCTCTTTGCTGAGTGTCTGTTCCTTGCCCCTTTGCAGGCTCTTCATTTTCCTCCAGCTGCCTTGTCCCTAAAATGTTTGTTGGTGGATTTGGGATTTTTTTTTTTAGCTATTATATATTGAGAAAATGCTTGTGCAAATTCTTCTTTTTTTTTTTGGCCGCACCTCGCAGCATGCAGGATCTTAGTTCCCCAACCAGGGATCAAAGCCATGCCCCCTACAGTGGTAGCTCGGAGTCCCAACCACTGGACCACCAGGGAATTCCCACTTGTGCAAATTCCTTAAGCATTATACATTCACTGCATGCATATTTATTGAACACTTTTTATGTACCAGACACTTGTTGGACAAGATGAGTGAAGTCCCTACCATTAGATTCTAATGAGAGGAGACAGAAAGCAGATAATTTCAGATAGTAGTCAGTGCTCTGAAGAAAACAGGACAGTGCAAGGGCAGCATGTCTGAAATGAGGAGGTGAAGAAACAGAAAGAAGTCAGCATTCAGCTTTTGACCCCAAAACAGGATTGACGAGTCCCCAGCAAGTCAACAGTCTGGAAAGCCAGGATTTACTCAAAGGAAAAGATTTTTTAAATCCCTTAACCTATCATCAGCAAAGTAAGAACCAGATGTGCCACACTTGATACTACAAAGGACTCAGGGTATGACAGGGAAGGCCCTGCCTTGTGGGAGGAGTGACAGCCTCCCCTTCCACCCTGCGAAGGATGGAGAGGAGGAAGCAGGGCAAAGAGGCCCAGTGCTGATGTCCTCGCTTTCCTCCACCCATCAGGCCTGGGTGGAAAGGCTGGATAGAAACATCTGCCCAGGTGTGGGGGAAAGATGAGAACTTCCTAGAGGTTAGTGGGGAGGGTTGGCTGCCCAGCAATCCAGTAGACGGAGGCCTATTCACTTAGCTTCATAACCATCTCCCCTATAGTGTCCTCCATGCCTACCACCCCGGCCGCAGTTCCTATATCCATCTGGGGCGAGTCTAGCTGATGGCATGGCCTCCCCTTGTGATTTATCCTTCACATCACAACCAGAGAGCCCCAGGATGTGCATCTGCTCACCAATTCCTGGGTATTGTCGAGTTTATTTTTAGAATTTCTTGCTAGTGACCTGGTAATTGTTTTGCAGCATTCAAAATGCACTGTTAAAATGGTCCTCAAAGTGAAAACATTAAATGGCTTAGCAGTTCTTTTTGGTGCTTTTGTTTGGTCTGAAACTGAGCAGCTTCAACTATAGCTTTGAATAAACTGAGGGATGCAATGCGGTGGACTGAGAAGCAGAAATCTGGTAAATATACTTGGTTCCCAAACCATATACACCGAGGCACCCCGGGCACTGCAGCAAGTTCACAGGGCTGCCGTAGGATCGTTTAGTTTTTTAAGGACATGCAGTGATACGGGACATCTGTCATACACTGCTCAAAATCAACGTGAACAGGAAATGAGGGGAGTGGTGTCCAATCTGATTCCAGGTTTGAGAAGCTGTGCAGTGCCCAACAGGCACACACACTCCATTAGTAAGTCACTGTGATGATAAATGAAATAAAAATATTTTTTTCTCTCAATCTATGTGGCTTTTCTTTTTCCAAAATAATACAACAGCTACTAAGTTAGGACATAAATACTTAATAAGTTGTTTGGACCTAACTACTTAAGTAGAATTGTTAGTTATTTGTTTTGACCTAGTTGCACCGTGAAAAAAATTGCTGAGACACAAAGATTACTGTAAACAGAGAGCGTTCGGGGATCTCTGATAAAGCCCTTAGTTTAAAATTATGCCTTTCAGAGGATTAGAAACACACATGCAGGGACTTCCCTGGTTTCCCAGTGGTTTTCTGTGCTCCCAACCTCGGGGGCCTGGGTTCAACCCCTGGTCAGGGAACTAGATCCCGCATGCGGCAATGAAGATCACACATGCTGCAACTAAGACCCAGCACATCCAAATGAATTAAATAAATAAAAAAATTTTTTTAAAAAGAAAAGAAACCACACGCACACAAACATCACTGGCAGCAGTAGCATCAAATGCATATTGACCACCCAGCTCTGAACTCTGAGACAGCCTTTGGTTCCATGGAATGCTTTTTTTTTTTTTTAATTTATTTATTTTGGCTACTCGATGTGGCATGCGGGATCTTAGTTCCCAACCAGGGATTGAACCCAGGCCCTCTGCATGGGGAGCACAGAGTCTTAACCACTGGACCACCAGGGAAGTCCCCCATGGAATGTTTTTATTTTTTTTTAATTAATTTATTTTATTTTATTTATTTTTGGCTGTGTCAGGTCTTCATTGCTGCACACAGGCTTTCTCTAGTTGCGGCGAGCAGAGGCTACTCTTCATTGTGATGCGCGTGCTTCTCATTGTGGTGGTTTCTCTTCTTGTGGAGCTCGGGCTCTAGGCACACAGGCTTCAGTTGTTGTGGTGCATGGGCTTAGTTGCTCCGCGGTATGTGGGATCTTCCTGGACCGGAGATCAAACCCGTGTCCCCTTCATTGGCAGGCAGATTCTTAACCACTGCGCCACCAGGGAAGTCCCCCACCATGGAAGTTCCCCACCATGGAATGCTTTTAAATTGTTGCACTTATTGAAGGAAATGTATTCAAAGTTAAAAAAAAAAAAAAAAAAGGCATTTACTCAAATTTCTTAGAATGACTTTATAAGTGACTTGGTTTATTCAAATCATCCCCCAAATAACTCCTCTCAATTACAAGAGGATAAGCAAGATTATTGTCACTTGAATGTTTCATATATATTATAATGATTACTTTTGTGTTGGGCTAAAGTGTGTATTTTGAGCTATACAGTACGCTCTCTGAATGGTGCACAGGACACCCCTGTATAATCAAGCCGTACATGATTGGTCTACCTATTTACAGAACTGGAATTTCATTTCACTGTTTTGTGTTATTACAGAAGCTGATAATAGTCATTGGTTTTCTTTCATGGTACATTGTTGGTCATACGTATTGGTTACTTGGGGCCCAACCCTTGGCCAGAGTTGTAATCCACGTTATCTCTTCTGGCAGATTGTCTACTGATTATTACTCTTTTAATTGGCTTGTATTCAGCAACGATCTATAATGCATCTGGTAGAATTAGGCTAAGGTTTTTCTTGGAGGGTTCACATTTACTTAAAAGTAGACGTTTTATGATATTGAAATGATTTTATGACCATAGTGATCCTCAAGCATTTCCAGGCTCAAATGATATCATTATGGCACAGAATTCTGGGAGCTCAGTTGTGGATCTGGTGGCATTTTGAAGGAGGCGCACAGTCATTTGCAGAGGAAAACCTTGCCTCTGTCCACAAACACCTCCTCTGCCTCCCAGGCAGTCAAGTAGCCACTGGGAGTGCCCACTGAAAAATGTCATTGCATAACAAGAGACTACCATTCAGAAGTCAAGGGACTTCCCTGGTGGCTCAGTGGTTAAGAATCCTCCTGCCAACGCAGGGGACATGGATTCGATCCCTGGTCCAGGAAGATCCCACATGCCGCAGAGCAACTAAGCCCGTGCGCCACAACTACTGAGTCTGCGCTCTAGAGCCCACGAGCCACAACTGCTAAAGCCCACGTGCCATAACTACTGAAGCCCGCTCACTCTAAGGCCCGTGCTCTGCAACAAGAGAAGCCACTGCATGGGCTTCCCTGGTGGCGCAGTGCTTGAGAGTCCGCCTGCCGATGCAGGGCACACGGGTTCGTGCCCTGATCCGGGAAGATCCCACAGGCCGCGGAGCGGCTGGGCCCGTGAGCCATGGCCACTGAACCTGCGCGTCCGGAGCCTGTGCTCCACAACGGGCGAGGCCACAACAGTGAGAGGCCCGCGTACCGCAAAGAAAAAAAAAAAAATGGATTCAGACCACACTGTCTCCAAGGAAAGGAATGAGCTCCTGGGGAGACATGCTCACCACGAGGCTGACTAGTAGAGCAGCTCACCAGGGACAATGTTGACAGAGGGGTCAGAATTGTAGAAACCACTGTCACTTCCTCCTGCGACTGGAACCCACCCTTCCTCAGCCCCTTCAAGGCTAGGTGACTGCCCAGCATCGCTATCCAGCAGGTCATGGCCCCGGGCTCCAGTGGAAACCACAAGAGTCAGACTTGGGACATTGGAGGGAAACTGGCAAAAAGGACCCAGAGAATAACTATGTGAGAAGGGGTAGAAGTTTTCCTAGGATACAGAATGGCATTGAAGCTGAATTTCTATGTCAGAAAAGTACGTACATATTTTGTGAATCTTGATATATAGGGTCAAATGCTTTCTAGAAAGGTTTGTATCAGTGTCCACCCTTTGCTGTCCCTCACCCTACTGATACCAGTCACCTCCTGGGCTGTGTTGACAAAGGGCACTGCCATGAGCACAGGGCCTCCAACCACCTGACCACCTGCAGCCGAGGGAGCCTGCATGAGGCTCATGCAGGCCTCTAGGAGCCAGGCTGTGGAACCGCTTCCCAAGAATCCTTTCCCAAAGTCTGCTTAGTTCAGCAAATATTCCCTGAGCCCTGGTGATGGTCCTTGTGCAAGATCAGCTTTTTCTAGACATGACTGTCCTTCAATATGTTAATAGGCTTTCTGTGAAAAAATTCCAGGTCAAAAAAACTTGGGATGAGCTGCATGCTAAACCTTATTCTTGGCAACTCCTTGGTATATTAAAAACCCAGTGAGTTCCATGGAAAGAAGACACTTTTTAACACTGTTTAGCCCAGCACTTTTCCAAACAGGGGATCTCACCTCTCAGGCACAACTTGGGGCAGAGAGACAGTTGGGAGGCACCAGGCTGCATAAAGATGACGGGTCTCACCTCTTATCCAGGAGCCTCCCAGAGCAATTGAGTTAGTTAAATGAGACTGTTTGGCTATGAGGCACAGCTGGGAACACTGGAAGTTCAATGAGTCCCTGGGAGATCAGAGGACCAGAGAGTACTGGGGTTAGAGATGAGGGAAGGGGGCGCTCCAGGCTGGTGATGCAAGAGGGGCAGCTCAGATGACCCTGGGCCCTCCCTTCCCCGCTGGCTGGGAATGAGTGGAGCAGTACTCTGCAGTCCTGCTGAGAGATGGACAGCTAGCATCATAGCCTCTTCTGAGGCTGATTCACCTCCCTCTGTTCCCTCTCAACCTGGAAACCACACCAGAGAAGCGATCCCCCACACATATGTGCTCCTCCCTCTTCAAGCTGTCTTTGTTCATGGAGGCCTGTTTGGCCTTGGAGACTGGAACCTGGAGCCCTGTATTCTCCTGTTTCCTAGTATGACTCAGAGACCACAGAAAACCCACCCTGAACCAGCCCAAGCTGGGAAGAAATTTACTGACTTGTATAATTAAAAAGTCCAGAGATTGTTCTAGCTTCAGGCATTGCTGGACTCGGGCTCAAGCGATGTCATCAGGACTTAGGGTTCCTCTTCCTCTTGGCTCAATTCTGCTCCTATGTGTGTGGGCTGCAGCCTCAGCTTCTCACTCAGCTGCCTCAGTTCAAGGCTCAGGCCCAAGTTTTTTCCCTTCCCAGCAACTCAATCAAAGATCTCAGGGCTCACTCTGATTGGATCAGCTTGGGTCGTGTGCCAGCTCTGAGCCAATCAGTAGGCATTGGGGGGTGGGAAGTCTTCAGGTACTGTTTGGCCAGGACTGAGTCACATCCTGCCTGTGGGGCATGATTATGATTGGGGGAGAGGAAATTCTCCAGGAGGCAAACTGGACAGTTTCAGGAAATTATTGCCAAGAGAAGGGTGAAGGCTGCTGGTGGCAAAAACAACAGATGTCCCGAGTACCTTCTGGAATTCTCACCAGCATCTGCTTCCTGCAAGGGATCTGCTCCCTGCCGAGAGCCTCACAGCTGGGCCCCAGCATGGGTGCCTGTGAAATGAGCTTGTCTCAAATGACCACCTGGCACTTCTTGTTGCCATGGGCAGCAGGCTTGATGGAGAGCTCATGAGGGCATACACCCTTCCAAGCTGGGTTCTTGGCTATGCCCAGGACTTCATGGAATCCACACCAGCCACTGGCTGCTAGGCCCTCTCCATAAATAATGCACACATCATTCACCCAGTATATAAGGTCAATGTCCCAGGCAGCCTTAGAATGTTTCAGCCGCATTTCGTAATTTGAGCTTTCATCATCTCTCTGAGCTCAGATCAGACCCAGGCTGAGGTCTCTGGAGAGGAGGTACCTGAGGACAGCCCTGCCCTTGCTTTCAAAGGCTTGAGGTTGGGAGGGACAAGCAGCCACACTGCAGAACTGGACTGCCCCAAGTAAAGCTGTTACCGGGCTTTTCATCCTCCTGAAGCAGCTCCCACCAGGAGGGAACCACAGGGTGGCCAGGGGCCTGAGGCAGGGCAGGGCTGGCCTGCATCCGGGACACAGGAAGCCACAGCGGAGGCTGGACATCAGGGCCCTGGTAGGACTGGATCTAGGAGGGCTTTGGGCCCCTGGGCCAGCAGTGGAGCTGTGGAGAGGTGACCCCAGATGCTGACACTCACGTCTGGGGCAGACTGGCAGGCAGCTCAGAGTTCCAGGGAGTGCAGCTGGGAAGCCCGGACCCCCACCCCCAATTCCAAGCAGCTGAAGGCCCTAAGGCTGCACTCAGGGCAGCAGCCACTGTGAGCCGTCCTACCATAGGGCCCAGAGACAGCCAAGAGCCGGGCCTGCCCAAGGCGGGTGTTCTGCACACGAAGCCTTTGAACAGAACTAAACAAGAGGGAGCCCAGGGGTCCAGAACCCAGGGAAGGTCCATGGCTCCACAGGAGCCAACCCTGGCCTCAGCTCTGGCTCTGTCTGGGGAGGCCTGGGGTCTCCCCTCCAGGAAAAAAAGGACCAGACCCCTGAGACGGGCTATCAGCGGCCCAGAGGGAAGGCTTCGGAAATGAGCACCGACTTTCATGTCTGACTGAGGTGCCAGCAACAGAGAGGGAGGAAGAGCATGTTGCTGGGGGCTGGGAGTTGCTGTGGCTGCGTTTCCTAGGTCCAGGGGCCACTGAAGGTCTCTTTCCTGGACTGAGCAGAACGCAGGGGAGCCGCATGCAGTTCCCTATGCCCACCAGAGGGCGCCTGTTCCTCACAAATCTTCCAACTTGGGCTCCTTGGGCGCCCTGTCTGCCCTTGGAGGGGGACGTTAGGAGTAGGATCAAGGTGACCCTGGGCCCTGAGGGTCCCAGGTAGTGATAAATTGTGTACTAAGCTCCGGACTAGAGAAAAGTGGGTTCTGCTGAAGGCAACAAGGGCCGTTCCAGACCAAACCTTTGGAGGTATGAGGCAGTGCAGATGGGAAAGGGGAGCTTTCCCGGGAGCTCAGCGCAGACGTGAGACCCTCAGAAAGGCAGCTCTGGACCATGGCACATGCCTCATGCTATTCCCTTCCTGAAGAGGAGGAGATGATAGAGGCCCAACAGAGTTCAGTTACTTGCTCCATACGAACATGGCTGCATGTCTGTGTCTGGACAGGGCTAACTAAACTTCTGTCCTCCTTTCTGGGGGGTTTGGGGGTTATAGTTCCAAACTGGGTTACACCTGATCCCAGCTCCATATGTCATCTGTTATGTGGTCTTCCTAGACCCCTTCCCCTGCCTTGGAGACCGCCTCTAGGCCCCCTCTAGGGCCTGGGGAACATCCTCAGGACGAGCCGCCCTGGGCAGCAGGACAAGGAACATCTGGTCTTGCCTCGAGGGGCCAGCAGCCCAGCCTGGCAGGGCACGTGGGATGGGCACACAGGGTCAGAGGGTCCCTGGTCCCAAAGCCTTGGTCAGGCCTTGACTCAGCAGTTAGGGGATAGCTCAAGGGAACACGTGCAGCCTGGGGCCTCCACACTGCATCCTCACTCCACACTCCACAGGCTCCAGCTCCTGTGAAGGGCGAGGCCCTCCCAGAACACGGGTGCCTGGCAGAAACCACAAGTGTGGGAGAGATGAGGTGTGGAATGCCATCCCACCACCAGGAGGTGTCCTGCTCTGGCTTTCCTGCTCCTCTCCGGATCTCTGGAGCCTAGAACAGCGCCTGGCACAGACAGAGCATTTGGTAAATAAGTGAGTGGGGGGATGAATGAACAAATGAATGGAATGGACAGAATACTTACCATGTGCAGGAAAACTTGGTGAGTAAGAAGTGGCCCCTGACCTCAGTGGCGGACAGCCAAAAAGCACACAAACAGGTAAATATACAAGCTCACATTGCTTGTATGAGAATTGCTGTGCGGCCAAGGGAGAACTGGGGACTAGGGAAGGCCTCTCTGGGGAAATAACGTTAGTACTGAGGCCTAACACGGAGCAAGTAGTGAGAAGTCTGGGAGCAGGCATTCCTGGGGCGGAAAGAGCAAGTGCAAAGGCCCTGAGGGAGGACCAAGCTTGCCACGGGCACAAGGAGGCTGATGTGGCTGGTGAGTAAGGGAGGCCGGGCAGAGGGAGAGGTGGCCCTGGTGTCGGAGCTGTCACTTACTGGGAGGGACTGTGCCCAGTTTGGTGGGCTCCCTGGTGTGACTAGGCTTGTCTCTCCTGCCTATGCCCTCGCCCTGGCCCACTGTGTTCACACCTCAGCCTTGGTTACTCTGGCCTGCCCAGGCCTCTCTCCCGCCCTCCAGACCTGTGCACACAACAGCCTCAAACACAGTGAGGCCACCACGTGGCACCAGACCTTCAGTTCCTGCCCCTTTCAGGTGTGCCAGAGGGCTCAGGCCTGAGCCTGGGATCCTTGGTGGGAACTGCGTCCAACATCCAATTATGTCATCCGAGTCTAGACGCTTTACCCCACATGATGACCCAGTTCTCTCCCTCCCAGCACCTTCCCTTAATCCAGTCCCCTCCCCAACACTACCTCCGCAGATGTCACTTTAGTGCTTCCCAGGGAGTTTTCCTATTTAAAATCTCCACGCTTCCCCAAATCCTACCTCCGTACCTGGCTCAGATTGCCTGTCCCTGCCTCTACCTTTTGCCCATGTGCCCTCTGTGGCCTCCTGAATCAGGGCTGCCCACGCACTGCTCCTCCCCCACAAAAAACAACCCCCACACGCATCTTTTTTTCATCCTCCTGACCCTTCCAGTCTCAGCGTCAATGCCACCTCCCCCGGGAAGCCCTCCCTGCTTTGTCAGTTCCTCTTGTCCTTGTGCCGAGAGCACCCGTATCAATAGCCCATCTTAAGGAGTTGTAAATTGATACCTGGTTATTAACATTTGCTCCCCCCCATTCACACACCCTCACCAACTTGTCTTGAAGACAGATGACTCCTTAATGCAAGTGGTGGGGGCCTGAGAGGGAGGGAGGGAGGGAGAAGGGTGTAGATGAAATACCCCAGTCTTCTTCCATCAGGAGGCGCTGGGGTCCCAAGGCTATGCAAGGAATGCCACGTGGCCAGTGTCAGAGGGCAGGGGTGAGGAGGGAGAGTGTGCAGCTTCTGGGTCCCTACCCCATCCTCTGCCCAGTCAGCCCCCCTGCAGGACAGACTCGGGTACTCCAGGCTGAGGAAAGTGCATTCAGGAGGGACAAGAGGCAGCCAGTGTCATCCAGCCGGCAGAGGTGGGTCCTGCAGCCTCTCCACCTTAAAATCAAATTCCAGGCTCCAACCCTGCGGTTTCAACCCTCCCTGACCCCTGGAGAAGGCATACCACACACCATGGGTGCTTGCAGGGAGCTTCAGCCCATGAAGCTCATCTGTGGGCCCCAGAAGTTTCTTAGAGTGCTCTGAACAGTCACCTCTCTCCCTGAGGGCCTGAGTTTGAGGTCACACTTCGTTTGCTCTGACTCACTGCTTACCTGTCTATCAAAACAGCTCACCTACCACCCCTGTGTTTAAGAGGTAGGGTGCTGCCCCCTGCTGCCCCACCCCACCAGACACCAAGGTATTTGTTTCTCCTGGAGGCCAGAGTTTGGAAAACGAGGGCAAGGCTGCATTATTGCCCTGGAACTATATCCTAAGGGACCAGAAGGTACCACATGTCACCACCAGGGGGAGCCATTCTGTGGCCAGGAAAATCCAGTAAGGCCTTTGAGGTGAAGGACCAGCTACCAGCTGCCCACACTGGGAGGTGGCATCTCTGGGATCTTTGGCCCTGGGCTCACACACACCCCACCCCACCCCCTGGTTCCACAGAGGGCAGCCCCACTCATAGCCCGTTCCCCCAGAGTGCCTGGAGATGTATACACCTCCTGCCAGGGCAACCGGGTTAACGTGGCAGCACCCAATGACAGGGTCCTGAGAAGAGGCTCCCAGTACAAATCAGTAGGAGGGGACTAACCTGGTAAGTGGCTCCCCTTCCAGCCCAAAGCCCCAGCGGTCCCACCACATCCCACCAGCCAACTGCAGCTCAGTCTTAGACTAGCATGGCCACCCACCAGACCCTGCTGCCCAAGGGGCACATCTCCCCGCCCCCCCCGACTGGTGTCTTCAAATCCACTGTCCCCAGGAAGGACAGCTGGGCCAGAGCTCAAGATCCTCCCCTCTTCTCCTTGCCCCCGAAACCGAAAGAAGAAAAACAGAAACCAGAAGAAACCAAAACAGAAAAACCAGGCTTGAGACAGCTTTGTTAGAACAACTCAGCAAAATAAAATTCCGGTTTATTGTTGGACAACATTGTTTCACACATACATCAAACAGGCCAAAAAAAATAAACAGCAACTTCATAGACAAAAAAAGGAAAAAAAAGAAACCTTTTATCTTTGGCCTTTTTAACCATCTCATACAAACCAACTACTTATAGTACAGCTAAGTACATACACAAAAAAAGTTACTGGAATGCTCGGAATAAGATTGTTTTTTTGTTGTTGTTTTTGCTTTTTTTACAAGGTTTTTTTTCTCCTTTGAGATTATAATGAACATGGTCACACCACAAGTAAAGTCAGAAGTAGGACAGAGAACGCTCCGAAGGCTGGTTTGGTCATCCGAGATCATTAAAAATGGCTGACCCCCTAACAATATGTACAAAAATATAAAATGTAAATAAAAAATACAAACAAATTTTCCTTTTTAAAGTACTTTAAGAAAAAAAGCAGGGCCTTGGAAGTTTTGGTTCTTTTTCCCTCCCCTGTTGCAAATTCGCGTTGTGGTTTTGGTTGGGTGGTGGAGAGCGCGTGTCATCTGCGGTGGCACTGCCCGCAGTGGGCGGGCGGGCAGGCGGGACTCTCTACTCGAAGGTGACCACGTTTAGATTCTGAGACGGGAAGTGGAGGGTGAATAGGTCACGGTGGCCTTTTAAGTTTAACTTTTCCTTTTTTGCTGTCTAGTCATCCTCATCGGTCTTCTGCTTCTTGGTGTCAACATCGTCATCCTGGGAAGGGAAAGATGGTCAAGGTCCCTTTTCAACCCACCGGGCCCACCCACCAACTGCCTCAGCTCCTGCTGGCAGAGCCAAGACAGGCACAAGCAGCCCCAGAGGCCTCCGGGAGGCTGGGCCCATGTTCCTTCCTGTTCCTGCTCAAGATGAGAAGGGAACCACTCGGGACCACCCACCACACCAACTACAACTACTCAAGTCCCATCAGCCCCTCCAGTTTTAGTGCCTCAGATCCCAACCCTCTCACCGCGTCAAGCCAGACCAGACCCACCTCGTCATCTTCAGCTGCCCGTTTGCCTGTAGCGGCCTCAGCCTCCTCATCTTCATCTCCATCCTCTTCCTCACCTGGAGAGAATGAAGCCCAGGTAAAGCACTCTGCCTTCCTTCGCCAACCAGGGAGGGTCTTGGTGTTCTCCCACGCAGTGGCAGCCAGAAACAGGGAGGGGACAACAAAACTACAGCTCCTTGGGCAAGCTCCCAGTAACAGTCTTGGCAGGATGGAGTGCCCCTGATCCGTCTCTGCTGCCTGACAAACTGGGCCGTCAGGGTACCCACACTGCCCATTTCAGATATCTTGTCTCCAGAGAAATGAAGGCGCAAGCAAAAGCCAGAGAAGCCGACCAACCGATCAGTGTGTGGACGGCACTCTCCAGTGGGAGTGTGACCGTGGTGTTTGGGGCACAGCTCCACACCACTAACCTAAAGCAAGGAAAAAGAGGCCAGCTCTGCGGGTGCAAGCCCCGTCGTAGGTGGTCCATTCGATCTGCCCCCCTGCGGGGAGCCCCCAATCCCTCCCCACTTGCTAGAGGACAGAAAAAGGTACCCCCCCAAAAAGAGACAAAACTACTCACCATCACCTTCCTCCTCCTCCTCCTCTTCCTCCCCACCTTCCTCCTCTTCTTCATCTACCTCATTGTCGGCCTCCTGCTCCCCATTTTCCTCGTTCTCCTCGACAGAAAACAGACCAGCTTACAGATGAGGACAGAACATCACTCTGCCCCATCCCTTCTTCCAGACCCTGCCCAATGCTTCTACAGACCAGACCACCTAAGACACGCCCCCTGAAGCTCCACCGAGAGATCCTGACACGTAGCTGTCCAAGGCCTCAGCCCCCCCCCCCGCCCCCGGATTAAGCCCAAAGTCTAAGTAAGGAATCTTAGCCAGGAGCTGCTACGGGGTCATGTCCAAGGTAGACACTCACAGCATTTCCGTTAGCAGGTGCCTCTCTCCCATTCTCCGCCTCCTCCACAACTTCCTTCTTCTCTTTTAAGTCCTTCAAAACGGAAAAGGAAGCCAGTCAGTCTTTTGGGCAACCCAGGGCTGCCAAAGGAGCCCAGGTCTTCAAGTACGAAGGATGCGGTGCTGATCTGGATGGCCAAAGCTAAAAACTGAATGTTACAGGTGGACGGAGCACAGGATACCGAGTGTCTATGGTCAGGATTTCGTCCTACTTCTCAACCCTTAAAAACAAACACACTTTAAAAAAAGGGGCCCACCACGGCTGTTCCCCCTGCGGCTTTACTCATGCTCCTTAGGAAAGGAGCCATGTGGCACCACAGCCCGAAACCTGTCTGGCCGGGCGAACGAGCCTGGGAACACTTCACTCACACTCATCACGTACTTGTTTCCAACCAGAGGGAACTCCGCCTCTCACAAATCCTTCTTGGAAGACACCAGGTATGTGCCGTAAATAAATAAGGCAATGGGGGGGAGGGCCCTGACACTGCGGGAGGACTCCCGTGGGTGGACTAGCCTGGGAAGGGGATGGGAGGGAGCTAACCGGCAAAACCGGGGCAGCAGCCTCGCCAGCCAGAAGCCCCGCAGCCGAGCTCGAGCTCCAAGCCCTCGGCAGCGCAGGACCTGGCAAGCGCACGGGTTTTTTTTTTTTTATCTGAAGGAACCGGAATCCCACCAATCCCTCCATACCCAACAGCTGTCCCAGGAGGTGGCAGACCGATGCCTGGAAATGGGCGCGGTCTCAGAGGACGCTCTCCTCCTGGGCCCGAGAGAGGCCTTTGGGCACTCAGAGGCGCGCCGCCCGCAGCACCCTATTTCCGTCCCTGCCTCTCTCGCCCGTCCGCGGGTCAGCTCTGTGTCCGTCGGACCGCGCCTCGCAAGGCGGCCACGGCCCGGGTTCCAAAGGGCAGCGCCGCCGCGGACACTCCGAAACCCCTTAACTTTTTCAGTGCGGCAGACTCCGCCGCCATCACAGACGTCGAGCGGCGCGCGAGCGGAAGGCGCTCAGCCGCCGTCCTGCGAACAGCCCCCGGGCACCTGCCGGCCCCGTCCTCCAGCTTCTCCCCGTGCAGTCCACAGCGGACCCCGGCGCCGCCCGCTCCCGCCCCCTGGTGGCCGGAGCCCCGGGGAGCTGTGGGGGCGGGGAGGTCGCGGCGCGCAGGCGCGCACCCCCGCCCGGCGGGTTTTGCGCGCGGGCCTCTGCACGCACCCCGCGCGCGGAGCACGTGGCCCGGAGCCGCCGAGTGCGCCCCTGACCCCGGAGACCCAGCGCCCGCGGGCGGCACTGGCACCGCCGAGCGCGCACCAGTTGGTCTGCTGTCTTTCCCGGCCTCTGGACGCCCCCGCCGCCTCCCCGCGCAGACCTAGATGCGAGGTATCTAAGTCTCTGCATTTGGCGGGCAAAGTCCCGCGGGAGGCTGCCCCGAAGTCCGCGGGGCCTTTTCAGTCCCACAGCCCGAGGCCGTCGGAGACGCACTCCACAGGGCTATATTGCTCTTAAGGGGAAATCACCTTAGAGGAAAACGAAAGCCCGCGTTGGGTAGGGCTGACCCTCCCCTCCGAACTAGTTCCCCGGCTGGGCCCAGTGAGGGCCGGAGGGAGCCCCTGCGGAGATCCGGGTCCCAATCTCCGCTCCTTCGGGGGAGTCGCTCCTGGGAAAGAACCAGAGGTGACGCCAGGGGTACAGGGGTTAAGGAGACGCCAAGGTGACTCGCGCCCGTCCCTGCAGGGGGGCACGACAGTGGCGCGGACAAGGGCCGAAGGATAAAAAAGCGATCCCTCCTGAAAGTACCGTGGTCCCGCCGAGGGCGGAGACACTCCCCGGGGCAGGCAGCGGGACCGATGCGGCGCGCAGGAGCGGAGCTGCGCCAAACGCGCAGGGCCTCAAAACCGAGGGCAGTGAACCCGCAGCACCGGGCCGCAACAGCCTCTGGTGCCCGGTTCGACTCCGCAACAAGCCAGTCGCGGCCGCAGCTTTTGTTCGCCCGCGTAGCCTCCGGAGCAGCCGCAAATACGGTGCCCCCGGGCAGCCGCGGGGGGCGCCCATCATCGCCCCGGCGCGCCGCTCCTTCACTTTCCATTTCCTCCCCTCCGGCGCGTGGGCTCGCCTCCTCCTCAGTCAAGCCCGGTATTGCTGGAGAATTATTGAAGCTGGGCGGCTGCTCCCGGCACACTGCCCCCAACCCCGGACGCCCACCCCCACCTCCCCGAGGGCACCCAGGGCGGAGAAGACCTTCACACCTCCGCGGAGACAACCGACGTCGCGGCCCGCCGGCCCGCCGCCCCACTCCGCCTTATCAGAGCTTAGTCCAGATAAGCCTCTTCGGACCCACTACAAGGCGCGAAACGCGGCGGTCCGGCGCCGAACAAAGAGCAGCGCCACCGGCGGGCGCTCGCCGCGGAGCCGCCACTTCCCGCAGCCGGTCTGCGCCCGCACACGCGCCCCCCCCAGCACTTCCGATTCCAAACGCGCCGGAGTTTCAAAGTTATTTCCGTGCGCCCCGCGGGCCGACGACCCCCAGCCCGGCCCCTATCCTCCCGCCGCCACTCAGACGAGTCCCAAACAAGTTTCGAGAGCCGTGGAGCAGCCTCCCCTCGAGCCTCTCAGCCTCCGCGCCAGCCCCTCCGGGTCCCTGAGGGGCCCCGGCCCACTCCCCGACGGGCATCACGTTTGCCCGCGGTGCTTCCCGCCCCCTCCCCCGCAAGCACAAAGAGTGGGCTGCCTGGGGGCCTAGGCTGGGGGCGGGCGGGCTCCCCGCAGAAGGGAGCAACAGCGGGCTCGGGGTACCCAGGTGCCGCGCGCCAAACACCGCTCCGGTGGTGGCGGCGCGCGAACCCCAAAGGGGCGGGCGGCGTCTAACCTCACCTTGGTGGTGATTTCGGAGCTGGTGTCCACGGCCGCGTCTGACATGATGGGGCACGCCGGTGATCCGATGCACGGATTGAAAAGAAAGCGGGAATTCGACGACTCTGGCGATAAAGCTGCCGGAGTCCGCGGCGGCGGAGGAGGCGCGCGGCGGAGGTGGCTGCGGCGAGCGCGGAGCCGGACACAGGAACAATGCAAAGATGGCTTTTCAGAGCAGCCAGTGGAGAACTCACGCGGCGCCAGAACCTTTAATATAGATTAGTGGGCGGCGCTCGGCCTCCCTTGCCCGAATGCTATTGGCTTGCAGCAGGGAGCGGGCGCTCACTCATTGGCTCGATTCCGAACAATGGGCAAGCGTGCTTAAAGCGGCAGTGCCCTCGTGCGTCCCGCGCTGCGCAGTCGCCGACCGTACTGTCATTCAAGGCCCGAGTTTGCTGGGTCTCGTCGGCACCAACGCCGTGGGGGAGGGGCGCGCGCTCGCGCTCGGGGCACGCGCTCCCGCCGCTGTTTTGCTTGGGGCTGCTGACGCAGAAAGCCAAAGCGCGGCAAAGCTGCGCGCCCAGCCCCCGGTCCTCACCCCTCCCCGCGCTTGCTCGGAAGAAGTGGGGGAGGAAAGAGGAGGAGGCTGCCGGCCCACACGACGGCTGCCAGCGAGGGGGAGGGGAAGGCCGGGTGCTGGGCTGTGCTCGCCCCGGGCGGTGCCCTGCACATTGCCCGTATGCCCACCCCCCGCGCCTTGGCACATCCCACCACGAGCTGTCCCAGCGCAAGTCGGCGGAAGCCCCACGACGAGCAATGAGGGCGTGAGGCTAAGACCCGCGTACTTGGGGCGCCCCGTCTTCTACCAAGTCCACCTCCTCTGCCCAGCTCCCGGCGCCCGGAGTCTGGGGAGGTGACCCCGTCGTCCACTCCCAGCCCCGGCGTCTGCCGCCTAAGCCAGCCTACGAGTGGGTTCCGTGCCAAGCACGCACACTCGGGGATTCGTGCATCGAGGGGACTCGAGAGCCTGTGTAGGCTCTGCCCTCGAACAGGACAGCCCGCGGGCGTCGCACCACACAACGGTCCCCGCACTTTAGGTTTCTGGTTTGCGCCTGCCCCGAGCGGTCACTGCCGTCGCGACAGCTACTGGGATCCTTCCAGGGCCCGGCCTTCGAGTCTATCGCTCTCCCACACCGCTTAAGACTCTGCCAAGGGCACATGAACTTATTCTTTGCGGGGTTATTCGAGGGAAAATAATCGTCCCTTAGACCAGTTGATCTAGTCCTTGGGGGCTCCATGAAGTTTGGGGCGCCATTTAGGGAACACGCGGAGCCCGAAGAAGGGAACCATTAAGACGCCACACTCAAGATGGCGTTGGACTCGGCAAGCCTGGCGTGACGTGGCGACCCAACCCACTCGGACTATCTGAAAACCGTCGGCGACACTCTCCTTATCACCGTCGCATTTGGCTGTCGAACTAAGAAACCAGCTGTGTGGGAGGAAAGATTAGAATAAGTGGAAAGACGGTCCAGGAAAATACCTGTGCCACACACAAGATGGCGACAGATAGGGTTCATCCCCGTGTTGCCAGAAGGGGACGCCCGACACGGAAGGCGGGACTCGGGAGAAGCGAGTGCACACTGGCTGAGAGTGGCGGGCGAACACAAAGTTGACGCTTTGCGTCTTGCCATTGGCAGGTTCCGCTGTCTGTCTCTTGGGGCCGCCGATTTGGGAATGGAGAAAACCCGGAGTCTGGGATTATGGAAGAGGGACGGATGCCAAGTCCTGCAGTGCTTGAAGTCGGGGGCGAGAGGAGAGGCTGAGTGGGTCGATCTTCTTGGCTTTCTTAGCTCAGGGGCCAAGTGGCCCCATTCCCACCGCGAGACCCCGTTAACTGAGCTCACCCCGCACTCTCCCGGCTGCCTCCCCAGGCCCCGGACTCGGCTGCCCAGCTGCGAGCAGGCGCGTAGGGCCACCCGGATCTGGGTCCCCTCCCACTCCCCCTGTCCCTTGCGCCTCAGGCCGGCATCCCCTTTACATCTGCCAGTCTGGCCGCTGGCCTGTGGGGGCTTTCCCAAGCGAATTGTCCTTTAGGGAGGGAGAAGCCCGGGCTCCCTGTCCTTTGGCGGGGAGAAACGTGGGGCAGGTGCTGGTCAGGGCAGGGGCACGGCGCCACCTCCCGCTGCCTGGCGGTCGCCATCCCGTCCCTTTTACGCAGCGGCGGAGGGGGCGCCCTCCGGGTCCCCGCCCTGCCCCAGGGCGCCCCAATGGCTGGAGGTGGGATTTTCCCCAGGGCGGGCGCGCGCCAATCCAAGGGACTCGCAATGGTGAGGACCACGAGTCCAAACCTTTTGTTCGGTCCACTCCCGCCCGCCATCAGTTGCCTTCATTGCGACGCGGACCTGAGGCCGCCCTTCGCCCCAGAGGAGGAAGGTTCTCCTTGGCTGCTGCAGCCGCGACCCTTCCTTTGTGTCACATTATCCGAGACGTGGAGGGATTGTGCGGTATCATAAATGGGGTAGAAGAGCGCCTTTTACCTGCGGCGCAACCATTAAACTCTGGTTACCCTGGAGGGGATTGTTTGGTCCACAAAACCCAGATGCATTGAGAGCTTGTTCTGTGCCGCATTTAAGCGATTGAGCCTTCTTCCCTGTCTGGATAGTGGCATCGGGCAGTCTTCTCTGTGTCCACGGCTGAAGACTGGACGTGACTCTTCTGGGTTCTGGCCATTATGGGGGGCCAGGGGTGGGGGTGGATCCAACTGGATGAATGTGAATTTCCCTCGAAAAACTGCTTTGCCTGGCCCTGTGCCTATGCAGCTAACTTTGCTAGAAGTGGGTAAGGAAGGCTCATGTCCACCTGGTTCTGGAACCAGCATTTACCTTCACTGAGCACTGACTGCCTGGTGTGTACATGGCAGTAAGCCTTTGGCTCATGCTTCAAGCATTTTCATTTATTCTCCACACCTTCCAAAGTAGGTAGGACAATTATAGGGTTGAATTATATGAAATTGATGTTTTTTATAGGTCAAAACCAGTTGAAAATCGGCAAATTTATAGGTTCAGCCTCTAATATTATATCACTCTCCTTTTAACAAGTCAAGAAAGCCGACCAAGAGGGTACTTCCCTGGCAGTCTAGTGGTTAAGACTCTGCACTTCCACTGCAGGGGGCACGGGTTCGATCCCTGGTCAGAGAACTAAGATGCCTCATGCCAGGCGACTGGCCAAAAAAAAAAAAAAAAAGAAAAGAAAAAAGGAAAGCAGACCAAGGGACCTGGAGTAACCAAGTGAATCAGTGACTAAGTTGAGGCTAAAAGCCTAGAATGGAGGAATCTGTGTTGTTAGATGAGCGATGGATCAGAAGTGGCCTTGGAGGACTTCCCTGGTGGCGCAGTGGTTAAGAATCCACCTGCCAATGCAGGGGACACAGGTTCGATCCCTGGTCCTGGAAGATCCCACATGCCGCGGAGCAACTAAGCCCATGCGCCACAACTACTGAGCCTGCGCTCTAGAGCCCACAAACCGTAACTACTGAGTCCGTGTGCCACAACTACTGAAGCCCGCGCACCTCGAGCGTACTCCGCAACAAGAGAAGCCACTGCTATGAGAATCCTGCGCACCGCAACGAAGAGTAGCACCCCCCCCCCCGCACGCAACTAGAGAAAGCCCACGCACAGCAATGAAGACCCAACGCAGCCAAAAAAAAAAAGTGTACTTGGACCTCCATCTTGCCATAGAAGTGTGGTATTTGACAGCTCATAAGTGAAGGAGTTATTTAGGCTAATCAAGAGCCTCATTCCTCCAGTGACACGCAACCCCGCCCCTCCTTTGCTGTTTCTGAACGGGGTGTTCTTCCTATCCCCTATCACTTTCACTTACTGGATGCATCTCTGCCCTTTGCTGCTTCTGTAGCCTTTCAAACTCCCCCCCACCCAAAGACAAACTGGTATGCCCTGGTAGCCCACATTTCCTGTCCCTGGTCTGTTTACAGCCTGAAGTGCACTGGGCTTAGGTTAGAGCTGCTCTAAGCCAGGGGACCCAAATGGCCTCCAGGCAAGTTTTGTTTTTAGGGAATTTGCGTTAGGGACACTCTCAGTTGGACAACAGGCCTCTCTCTGCCGGCCTGAGGCACACATTTTTTTCGCTTGCCTGACCCTGTAGGCACGTATGTTTGCAATTCTCGCTCCTAAGCCATTTCCAACATATTCCTAATTGTTCATCTCACAATTTTGATTCCCAAGAGACCAGAAAGAATATAAATGCTGTTAAAGCTGCCTGGGTTCAAATCCCAGCCCTGCCACATGCTAGCTGTGTGAATTTGGGAGAGTTACCTCCTCACCTCTAAAAAATGAAGGTGACAAAAATAGTACCTACCTTCCACAGTCATGGTGGGAACTGAACAAGTTAATATTCAGAAAGTGCTTAAAATAGGGTCTGGCACATCCAGGAAAACTGTCAGTGTTCTCAGGATTCCATCTTCCAGCTGCCATCTGTACCTAAGTGGGCTGGTTTCACAGTTTCGGCAGGACTCTGGACAAAGGAACAATGTCTTCAGAAAATTCTTCCCATACTCAGTGGGAAATGAGGGCACCAGCCTAGCTGAGTTTCTGGAAGCCTATGATTCGGTGCCCAACATGTTGGCAGCCCCTCTGGCCTCAGAGGAATGACAGAGTCTGAGAGGCACCCTGAATGGAACAGGCCTCAAAAAAATCCCGCCTTTAGAAACCCAGGACTTTCAGGCTGTGGTTTCCTTGCCCAGGCATCAGGGCCTGGGGAGCTTCCAGGGGCCTTTCAACTCTCCCGCCCTGCTGAGCCCAGCTGGGATTGTGTAAGAGCACCCCCCACATGCCTGCTCTCTTGTGCAGCACGCCTGGGCCTGCCCGTTCTCCTGCGGAGCTCGGCCAGAAGGCCCTGGTACCCACACAGGTCTGGCCACCCAAAGGCTCCTTCCTGGCAGGGAGAGGGTGGAACATCTCTTGAAGTTCAGGGCCTGCTCCCAAACTGATGGCAAACTGGAGTCCTGGTTGGAGGCGTGCTAAGGACGCAGGGGGAGGTGTGCGTGCTCTGTACAGTGCCACTGCCGCCCCCTGAGCACACTCATGCCATGGTGTCTCCAGGAATCTTCTGCTGGCCTGTGCCATTTCCCAGCATCTATCGAGCGTGTGTGGGCCTATCTGCATAGCTCGAGTGGGTGTTTTGCTTAAGCTCTGGGTACCGTTTGTGAGTGCGTGGGCCCAGCATCACGGTGGCAGGTGAAGGTGCCAGCTGGGGGAGCACGTGTGTGGGCGCACGCCCTGTAGCCCTGCCTGGGATTGCCTGCGACAGCAGTGCGCCTGAAGAGAGGTTAAACACGTACAAGGAGGCAACCCTGTGCGGCAACACTCAGTGTGACCACGAGGAGACATTTTACGAGGCGTCTCCACACCTGTCCCTTCCTGCCACCCAGCCCTGCATGGAAACCCAGCAAGACAGGAGCCAAGAGCGGGCCCCAGCTGAGGGTCTAGGTGCTCTAGGCCAGGCCAGAAATCCCAGTGCAGTTAAGCTTGAAGTTGGGAGAGGCAGGCTCTTTGACATCTTGAACCTTCCTCTTTCCTCTTCTCTGTTAAACTCAAATGGGGGGCTTCCCTGGTGGCGCAGTGGTTAAGAATCCACCTGCCTGTGCAGGCGACACGGGTTCGAGCCCTGGTCCGGGAAGATCCCACATGCCGCAGAGCAACTAAGGCCGTGCGCCACAACTACTGAGCCTGCGCTCTAGAGCCCATGAGTCACAACTACCGAGCCCATGTGCCACAACTACTGAAGCCTGCGTGCCTCGAGCCCATGCTCCACAACGAGAAACCACCGCAATGAGAAGCCCGCGCACGACAACGAAAAGTAGCCCCCGCTCGCCACAACTAGAGAAAGCCTGCGTGCAGCAGCGAAGACCCAACGCAGCCAAAAAAAAAAAATTAAAATTAAAAAAAAAAACTCAAATGGGTCTTTTCCACCTTTCCTTCACCCCTGGCGGAGGAGCCCCCCCAGTCTTGTTTGGGAGGAGAAGGTATGAGGGATGGAGGACCCATCGCCAGCCAGGAGTTGCTCACTGTCTTACACCAAAGGGGGGTACAGACAGGGTAACCAGCTCTCCGGGAGGCAGAACTCTCAGTGCTACAACTAGGAAACTCCTGGATGCACCACCGGACACACTGATTACCCTGGTCGGGTCCTTATTCACACACTGGTAAGTATGGCATTTCTCAAGAAACCTATGACGCACCGTCAGGAAGAAGGGTCCTGTAGCCCTCAATCCCAAAACAGCTTCCCGCTTGGATTCTGCTTCTCTACCGTGGAGAAGCCAGGGTGGCGCTGGGAGCGTTTGGTTTGCACATGGTAGAGCAGAAGGACTGAGGGGCTTAGGGAAGACCACAGAGCAAGCTGGTGACGCTGGGACCAGGACTTCCCGCACCCTCCCAGGAGGGCTTGCAGGTGCCACGTGCAGTGATGGTCGCGAGCATAGGAATCTGTTGGTTTCCAGGTCCAGGTGGGAGCAAGGGTCTCTAGAACTGTGGGAGGAGATTTCAGTCTCCTTTAAAAAAATGTTCTCTCCTCCAAGAGGTTTTCTGAGAATTTCACAGGGGAGAAAAAGTGAGGCTCGGGCTTCCCTGGTGGCGCAGTGGTTGAGAGTCCGCCTGCCAATACAGGGGACACGGGTTCGTGCCCCGGTCCGGGAAGATCCCACATGCCACGGAGCGGCTGGGCCCGTGAGCCATGGCCGCTGAGCCTGCGCGTCCGGAGCCTGTGCTCCGCAACGGGAGAGGCCACAACAGTGAGAGGCCTGCGTACCACAAAAAAAAAAAAAAAAAGTGAGGCTCTCACTTGGACAATTCTATAGGAAAATCTCAAAACAGGACGAACCATTACCCCAGAACTCAAACCTCCCCAGGGAAGGGAAAGAAAGTTGGCAGCACCTTTTCTAGGGAAGTGCAAGCCCCACGTGCATTTAAAGCCTGGGAGGAAAGCCAGAGCTCACGCACCTGAACTGAGAGCTCCCCAGGCCTCCTCAGCTGCAGTGTGTTCTCAACACGCTGCATCGTGGCCAGGCCTGGAACTGTACCGTTTACTGGCTCTTAGCAGCTTTCTCCAGGGCAGGCCACTCTCTCTCGCCACTTAGGTGCTTGAAGAGTGTTGCCTCAGAAGCATAGGCCAGACATCTCTGCATCCACCTGGCTGCTGGCAAGGCCTCCGTTTTCCCACTCGCTAAGCGGAGGGTAGAATATGACGCAGGTCCCAGGGAGACAACAGCATGGCTGTTGGTCCCCACCCCGTCCTGGCTTGTTCACAGGGCCACAGTGCTCTGAGGTGCAAAGTCCTTGGCCAACACATGGTTTTGAGACCCCCTGAAGTATTTATCACCTTGGTAGTAATCAGTCTCCTCTTGGGCCATATGTGATAGGTGGGAGGCTTCCTCAATTAAGATTTTCGGGACGATAAAGTGTATTCCAGAATGTTCTTCAGAAGCCACCAGTACTATTAAACAAGGAGCATTCCATGATGGAAGTAAAATGTGCTCTGAATACCTGTAGAAACAGATAAAAGGGAAATTAGAAATTAATGATTAATGTTAACAAGTGAGCCTGCATGAGATGAAACAGCTCTAGAGCAGAGCAGGACAAGCCTTAAGAAAAGCTTAGCTGAGAGCCCCAGCTTCTGCTTACGTAAAGCTTTCAGCCTCGTGGAAGGCCGTCGCCTGGCAGTGGTGGGGACTCTCCATGATTCCTCTCCCCAGTCCTACCTCTCTTCCTCATGGGGCTACCAGTAGGAGTGGGGCGCACCAGGGGCTGGGGGACCCATTCCTAGGCTTGATGGACGCTCATTCTAAGCAAGTCCCTTTACCCTCCCCACCTTGTTCGCATCATCTGGGCTGAAACGAGAGGGGATTTCTGGGCGTATTGTGTAAGCATTCCCCTCCCTGCAGGCTGGGGTGACAGGGGCAGGTCTGGTTGTGTCCTCGCTCGGCATGGCCCTGTGCATTATACATCTGTCTATACTTCAAGAAATGACCCTTCAGTTGCTCTGAATCAAATGGAACTGTGCCCGACGACCCACTGAGCCAGCCCCGATCCTGGGCGTTAACGCCTGCCCTGTGCCAGAGGAGAAGAGAAGAATTGAACCCGCTTCAAACAGTTACGGCAAACGCCCCTGCAGATGGAGAGGATGGGAAAGAGCCTCGTTTTATAGATGGAGACCCTGGGACCCAGAACAGGAGCCCGATTTGCCACCAGCGTGGCCCCTGGCCAGGACTAGAGCCCCCTCGGCCCTGGCTGTCAGGGCTCCATGCCACCCACCCTCCTTCTCGATGAATGACGGGCCCTGGCTGACACCAGCTCTAAAAACCCAAAGGCCGGGGCAGACCAGAGGGGTCAGGGGTGCTTCCGCGAGCAAGTAGGGCTTGACAAGAGCCTGAAGTCGGGCTAAAAGGTGAGGGAGAGAGCAGGGGCGAGACAGTCTGGGCGGCTCCAACATGGAGACAAGCCACACGGCCGCCCAAACAAGAACGAGGGGCAGGAGGGTCAGAGGGAAGAGGGTACTTCTGAAATCTGCCTTGCTTCAACCAAGCAGAGACATTCCAGATGTGCCCTTCCACCTTAAGGCATGGCTACTGGGCTAGAACCCTGAAGACCTGCCGCACCGGGACGGAGCAAGTGACACAGCTTCAACCCCGGCACACTGAGGTGTAAGCGGTAGAGAGGCCACGTGAGAAAGGCAGCTCCTGTTTACTGAACAAAGTCTGGGTCAGACATTGTTCTGAATTCTAGACCCACAGTAGCTCATTCAATCCTATCTGGCTCGTTATCCCCACCTCACAAAAGAGGAAGCTGAGGCACAAAGTGGGTGGGTGTTGCCCAAAGTACATGGCAGAGCTGGGCTTTAAAACCAGCTGCGTATATGGGAAAAGAATTTTTAAAAGAGTGGATACATGTATATGTATAACTGATTCACCTTGCCGTACAGCACAACATTGTAAATCAACTAGACTCCAATAAAAATTTTAAAAATAAAGAATACAAGTGCCCTCTCTCTCTCTCTCTCTGTCTCTGTCTCTCTCTGTCTCTGTCTCTCTCTGTCTGTCTCTCTCTCTCTCTCTCTCTGTCTCTGTCTGTCTCTGTCTCTCTGTCTCTCTCTCTTTGTCTCTCTCTCTCTGTCTCTCTCTGTCTCTGTCTCTCTCTGTCTCTGTCTCTTTGTCTCTCTCTCTCTCTCTCTGTCTCTGTCTCTGTCTCTCTCTGTCTCTGTCTGTCTCTCTCTCTGTCTCTGTCTCTGTCTCTCTCTGTCTCTGTCTCTCTGTCTCTCTCTCTCTGTCTCTCTCTGTCTTTGTCTGTCTGTCTGTCTGTCTGTCTCTCTCTCTCTATTACATATATATATATGTAAACAGGTGCAGCCCCAGCTTTCAAAGGGAAAAGTCACTGGTCATAGGCGATCCTATCCTTATCAGCCTGTGCCCACCCCGCCATCCTCGAACCATGGACAGGATCCTGGGCTTTCCTCTGTCGATGGGTAAGGCGTTTATTTTCACCAGCTGAGGCGCTCGCTTATCCCCCAGCAGATGCCCCTCAGGTTGCAGAAGGAGCAGAGAAGCCTCCCCAGATGAGTGCTTTCTGGTTGAGGCAAGATTCTTTCTGGTGGGATATGATATCCTGGCGGGGGGGGGGGGGGGGACTGCGTTTTGCAACTGTTTGCTGCTGAGAGCTCACCGGAAAGTTAGCCTGCTGAAAACTAAGTACTCCCAGGCTGCTTCATTGAGCTTTTTCGTGACATCAGTAGACAATTGGCAACAATGCCTTAAACATTTCTCCAGGCTACCATTGACCACGGCCTTGCTCTGGGCTGTGGAAGCACAACATTGCACTATGTTCCTTTTACAGCAACCCACGGGACAAATTCCTCTCAGGTCTCAGCAGGGCAGTGTAGCCCGATGGTTAGAAGCACAAACGCCAGGTCCCGCCCACTGTCCTCTTGTGGGGGGCAGGAGCCCATCAGACCAGGGTTCCTCCTCTTCTGCCTCTGTGTCTTAGCTTGAGTTCTTGGACACGATTTAACCTCCATGAGCGTCAGTTTTCTCACCAGTAAAATGGGGATCAATTACACCCTCCTAAGACTTCTCCTGGGGAATTCCCTGGTGGTCCAATGGTTAGGACTCCTCGCATTCATCGCCGAGGGCACGGCCAGAAAAAAAAGACTTCTCCCGAATAACTTGCTTCAGTTTTTCTTTATAGATCCTCTGTGTCTTACAACTAAGCAATGTCCTTCTCTGTCTGGGCTGCCAGAAGCCCAGCACCCACCCTGAGGGCCCTTCTGGGTCCCACCCCGAGGCTGATGGGACTAACTAGCCCTACCCGCTCTTACTCTTACCCTATTTTCCCTTAGCCCAACTTCTTCAGTGATTTTTTTTTTTTTCCTGTTGGCCTTTAGGTATTTTTACGAACTTTAGAACCAAGGCCTAAATTAATTAACATGATAATTAAACAAGCTGGAGCCCTTTATAGCAAAGCACTTTCTCTCAGGTTACGCCCTTTAAGCCTCACACCAATCCTCACACCAATCCAGGTAGGTGCCCCATTATACAGAAAAGGAAATGGAGGCCCCCGGAGGGAGCTGGTGGGGTAGAGACAGGTCATTCCACGTCACCCCGGCCGCCCAGCGCCGGCCTCCCTTGGCCCCTGCCCTGGCCCCTGAAGAGGCTGCCCCCAACTCTTCCAGCCCTTCCCAGCATCCCCTACCTGCCCCGACGTGGCTGGGTGATTCTGCCCCTCCCTCACACTTCCCTTCCATCCCACTCCATTTCCCTGTTATCATTCTTTTGTCTTTTGGGGGACTTTCCAAGAAATGGCAAAATTCATTGCATTATTTAAGGATGAGGGAAAAATCAGCCTCCCCTCTCCATGGCCCCCTCTATGGCACCTACACCACCTAATTCAGAGTTGGCTCTCTCGTGACGGGAATGTTCCTAATGCTGGCATGCTATTCAGCCCAAGGAAGTGTGGTCCAACCCTGCCAGGAACAAGCCGCAGGAGCCCAGAACAGGAGCCGCCCACGGCCTCCTGCCCCTTTCCTGGGACTTTCAACGTGGATGCTCCCTGGATGAGCCTGGGCTGGTCCCTCAGAGAACCCAAAGGCAGGCTGGGAAGACCCACCGCCCCACCTGGCTCCCCCTCACTCCCTGAACTGGCTTCCTAGGGAAGGCCCAGGACCCCAAGGGGCTCACAAATTCTCAGTGAAATGCAGAGGGGACACTCTTCAAATTCAATTCCCAGCTGCCGTCTGAGGCTCAGAACCTTGAGTCCAGCTGAACATGTGAAGCCCTGGATGTGCCCACGTGGGCCTGGAGCTGAGTTGGGGTCAGATGGAGAGAGTGGAATTGCTTGCAGGATGTGGGGAGGGGGATTTGAGCTCTTCCAGGACACTGGGCAGTGGTCATTTTGTTCACATCTCAGTAAGAAAGCAACCCATGCACTTCCCTGGTGGCGCAGTGGTTAAGAATCCACCTGTCAATGCAGGGGACACGGGTTCGAGCCCTGATTCAGGAAGATCCCACATGCCACAGAGCAATGAAGCCCGTGCGCCACAACTGCTGAGCCTGTGCTCTAGAGCCCACGAGCCACAACTACTGAGCCCGTGTGCCACAACTACTGAAGCCCACGCGCCTAGAGCCTGTGCTCCACAACAAGAGAAGCCACCACAATGAGAAGCCCTTGCACCACAAAGAAGAGTAGCCCCCGCTCGCCGCAACTAGAGAAAGCCCGCGCACAGCAGCGAAGACCCAATACAGCCAAAAATAAATTAATTTTTAAAAAAAAAGAAAGAAAGCAACCCACAACTTAGAGCTTGTTGGTAACTTTTATTATTATTACTTGGTGGTAATTTTTGTTCTCAGCTTACAAAGCTCATGATGGTTGCCTTTCAAGAAACTGTGGCCGTGAGGTTGATGGTGTTAGCCCCAAGGTCACCCAGCTCTGCCCTGAAGGCTCTGATCCCTGCCCTGGGGTCCCGCTCCAGGGGACCGCAGTTCTTATCTGTCCACAGTGGCTGCAACCGTGTGTAAGTCACCAGGAACCAGGGCTGCCTGCTGCCTCCAGGCTGCTGGAGGGGATAGGAGGCAAAGGGGCCGACAGGAGAGGCCAGGAAGTGTCACAGCCTGAAACCCCAGAAATAGGGTCAGGGAGCCCCAACCCTGGTGCCTTACTCATGGGCTCCCGGTGATGGGGGAGCCCGCCTCGCCTAACAAGACAGAGGCACGGGGTGAGAACGGCAGCCGGGGGCAGGCCTGGTGCTGGCCTGGAAACCCTCGGCAGACAGGCACACCCCTGGCCTTGGCCCAGCTTCTCTCTTCTCTGGTCCAGGCCCCGTTCCAGTCCTTCTACCTCCCGATTACGAGTGTGCACGTGCCTTTAAGTGCAACCGTGAACACGTAGCCATGTCTGGTGACATGTTTCGTGAGTGTGAGCCAGACGTGTGTGTTCACGCATGTGCAGACATAAGTATGTGCTTACAATGTTTGTAGTCATGCAAGCATCCCTCCCATTTAGGAGCTGGAGCACAAAGCCAGTCTCTGCAGGTACACAGGTGTTTGCTTTATTTTCCTTTGTACTTTTCTGTATTTTTAAACCTTCCCGATTGTTAGCATTCACACACACACACACTCCCTGCCCTGGTCACCACCCAGTGAGGGAGGCAGGCACAGAAGGGAAGGTACACACTGTGTGTGATGAAGGCCACAGCAGCGAGAACCTAGGGGAGAGAGCAGACAAGCTCTGCCTGAGCAGTTAGGGAGGGCTTCCCAGATGAGGCATCTTCTGAGCTGGGACGCAGAGATGAGGAGGCTGCTCCGGGTGGGTTGGGGGCCTTCCCCGCTGATCGCTCCTCCCTGCCCCACCCCCTTTCCTCCAGCAGAACCCTCCCTCCTGTGGCCCCTTGCTTTGCTGTCTCCATCTCCCATTCTCATTCACTGTGCCTCTGGGACAAGTCCACGTACCTCCCTTGTGCCTTGGTTTTCTGACCAAAACAACAACAGCAAACAAGCAAATCAAACAAACAGCTAATAATGCAGCGTATCTGGGTGAGAATGGATCCTCAGCTCCAGGGGAAGCGTTTCATTTGGCCCGGTCTTTTTCTAGAAGGTGCCGACTCACCTAAACCTAAGAACAGAAAGGGACTGTGGAACTAACCTAGTTCCACATCTCACCCTGGGAAGCATGATCCCTAAATAAGCCCCCTTTGGGGGTCACCTGGTCTCAGCCTAAATGCCTACCTGCACACACAGGTGAGCACACAATTCTGCACGGATGCCCTCGCGCCTAGTGAAATGCCCACCTCCCCACCGGCCATCAGCTCCCAGGTAGCCTCCTTGCCTCCTGCCAAGCTCCCTCCCGGTGCCTCCCTCCCCTGCCTGGAACTGAGGACACAGTGGCCTGGGGCCCAGTAGGCCCTATAGCCTGGGGAGGGGTGAGCTAGGCCGCCTCCTCACTGTGTGGTCTTAGAGAAGTCAATTAACTTCTCTGAGCCTCAGTCTCTTTTTGTAAAGGTGGGAAGGGGATGAGGGAAGAGTTACAGTTGCCAACTGTAAACTGCTCTGCAGATGCTATTTATTATGATTAAACCATTTGAGAGCAATTACAGAGCGACCATCAACGATTATAGAACAATAGAGGGGAAATTGCACACATATGTGCTAGAGAGGCCCCCCAGGAAGAGCACTCTGAGCGAGTCCTCTGTGGCTGCCTTTGGGTGGTATCTCTTGGCCTGCATTCCCTGCACAAGATAAAACGCCTCTAATCCTCACAGCCAACCTGGAGACGGACCAGCCCCACATGATGACGGGGACCTGTTGGCTCAGAGGAGTGATCAGCTAGCGCATGGACAGCAGGCCGGCCCCGGAATTCAGGTTTCTGGCCACGAAATGTGGGCGCTTTCCACTCTGTAGCTGCAGTAGGACAGTTTTCAAGCCAGAGAGATTTGACAAGATATGAGTCACATGCGTTGATGAAGAGAAGTCGCATTTGCGGTGAGGGAGGGCAGTCATTCATTCAGCAACACCTGCTTCTGAACATCTATCTCCTGTTGAGTAAATGACAGCGAGGAGGGGGGCCATCAGAGGATGCGTGTGGGCTCCTAAGGGCTTCTGTGGCAGAGACCAAGCTTGTGCCTTCCCCGCCCGCCTGAGTTCTAAGCAGGGCCCCGGCCCGAGGCTGGCAGGGACTGGCCCCAGGCAGTTACCAGGAGCCTCCTATACATGGGCAGAGCCTCTGGTTTTCATCAAGACCAGTTAAGTGGATCCCAGGGCTTCGGTTGAGGGGGGCAGGAAGGCACAGAGGGAGGAGGAAAAAGGATGAGGGGGCCTCCCTTGGGTCACTCAGGGTGCCCGGGGGACAAAGGGAGTGGGATACAGAGCCTGGTGGGGTGGGCCAGGTTGGCGGAAGCAGGGCCGGGCGCAGGTCCAGGGCCACCAGGCCTGCGTGCGGGAGGGGCCCGCGGATGGATGCAAGCACCACCCAAGGGAGTGGGGAGCAGCCTGATTAATAGGATGGTGGGGCAGATGGACGGGCAGCCTGGGCTGCTCTGGGCACCAGCCTCCTGCCCCCCAGTCTCCAGTCTGGCCAGTGGGCTGGGGGGCAGGGACTCTGCTGGCCTCTGGCAGGGGTGAGGCTGTGGTGAATGAATCACTGGCCAGTGCCAGGAGTCTGCAGGCCTCAGCGCGCACTCCCCGAGGACCAGCTAATTCACTTGGAGCGAGGCCGGCCGCTAATGCTCAGAGCAGCCTGCCTGGGCCCTGCCGAGCCCCACGCACGGCTGACCGCTGAGCAAGGGGCCAGGCAGCAGGGGACAGGAGGGCCCACCCCTGCCGCAGGTTTGGCCAGGGCTCCCCACCTGCCTGCAGAAGGGGCAGCACTGCACTTGAGGGAGAAGAGACCCCTTCTCCGGGCGAGCCTGAGTCTGGGAGTGGAGGGGAGGCACGGACATCCTCTCCTGAGCTGCAAAGAGCCTAATTATGGTGGACAACTAGGAAGGGAGTGGGGAGGAGCGGATGGGGAGGCCCAGCGTCGCCCTCCCCTCCTGGAGAAGAAGGAGGAAGAACCAGGTTGAGAGCTCAGCCCCACCAGGAATAGACGCTCACATCCCCGAGAAACCAACCGCTTGCAGAACGTGGCCTGGCGTCTTGCCAGCCTCTTCCTGACATGTGCTGTCTGCTGATGGCACAGGTGCAGCATCCTCAGGCTGCCCCCATCCTGTCCATGTCCCAGGGTTTAGTGAGCACATACTGCGTGGCCCTCTGCTGGGCGTCCTAACGCTGCCCCAAAGGCTCAGCCAGAAGATGGGTCAGCACACAGGAATCACAGCAGGGAGCCAACTTCTACACACTGTGTGCTGGGCCCCAAACCAGGGCTCTGCTGCCTTGTTTGTCCTCACATCCACCTGCAAGGAGGTACGAACTGTTAAGGATGCCCATTTTACAGATGAGAAAACCGAGGCTCAGAAGGGTAGAGTACTCACCCAAGGCCCTTAACTTGTAAGCAGCAGAGGCAGGTCTTGAACGACTCCCGTGTGTAATCTACTTAGCACAACCCCAGGATTCTGGGTTTCTGGGTGGGAGGTGAGGGAGACCTCAGGCGTCTGTCCTTAGAAGATCAAAGGCCTTACCGGTGGCTCGATGGGGCCGGAAGAGCTGAGCACTGGCAAAGGGGGAGGGTGTACGGCTTGCCTTTGGGATTCTTGCTCCCATTTCAGTGTTCCTGGGCAGTCCCCCTCCAGGGGAGAACACTTAAATACGCAGGGAGACAGTGGGGCAGGAGGAAGGGCTGCAGGCCTGTGAGGGGTGTGGGCTTGCCAGGCCCTGGGGGCTGCATGGTCCTGCCTGCACAGGCAGTGGGCGATGGGCCGGCTCTCCCTCCTTGTGGTCACTGCTGTTCCTGTGCCTGGCACTGGCCTTGAGCCTCGGTCCTCCCACTGTCCGGTGGCCCCCCAGGCTCATCTTCGGGGCCGAGATGAGTGCGAACGATCAGGGCCCGGAGGACTCTATGGCTGGGTGCTCCCCAGGCACATTGGCCTCCTTCCGGGTGGGGGAACAAAGGGGACCTAACTTAGGAGGGTGGGTGGCAACCACGCACTCTCCCTCCTGCCAGGGCTGGGTCTGGAGGGAAGAGCCCTCGGGCGCCCTCTGCCGGCCTGGGGGCTCTGGGAGGAAGGAGGTGGCAGCTGCGGCCCTAGATCAGCAGTCCCTCCTCCTGCCCTAAGGCCTGGCTGTGTGTGCACTGGTGAGTCCCAGTGTGTGCACGTGTGTTCTGTGTGTGCAAGTGTATGTACATGTCTGTGAGGGTCTTGTGCACGTGTCTGCAGATGTGTCTGTGTGCATATGTGTGTGTAGGTGTGTGTATATCTGTGTCTGCATAAGAATGTGTCAGTGTGTGCACACCTGTGCTTGTATTTGTTTGTGTGTGCAGGTGTGTTTGAGTGCCTGAGTCCATGCCTGAGCGGGCCTGTGTCTCTATGTCTGGTGGGTGCCTGTCTGTGTGAGGGTGTGTGTCAGAGCACACATCTGTCCCCCTGGGCTCGGGTATGGGTGAAAGGAGCCTGGCTTGCCTTGAAGCAGTTGCCTGTTCTGAAAGCACTCTGGCTAGGTGGTCCCTGGAGTGGACAGCTCATGTGGGCATCAGTGGAAGGCTGGGAGGGGCAGAGTTGACCGCTGGCCACTCTAATGTTTATTCGGTGCTTACAAGGAGAAAGAGAGGAAGATACTTGAGCCCTCTGTCCCTAAGGAGCTTTGCATGTGAGCAATTATAATCTAGCATAATAATTAAGATGATAAGGACACTGGAGGTGCCTGCAAAATACAGGGAGAGCCCAGAAGGGCCTAAACTGGCCTGGAGCAATCCCAGAAGGCTCCGTGGGGAGGGCAAGCCTGAGCTGAGGCTTGAGGGGGAGGTAAAGCCTGAGAATTGAACAGGCGGGCAAGGTGGATGAGCCTGTGAGGGCCCAATGGGCTCAGGACACAGAGAGCAGAGAGTCAGAGAGGGAGGCGGGGGGCGTGCCAGGGAGGCGGAAGCTCTTCTGGGAGTCCAGTGGGAAAAGCAAGACCTGAGAGGTGGGCCGGGCGCAGGTGCCCTGATTCTGCCTGGTGGCGGAGGGTCACTGAAGGAGTCTAGGCAAGGTTGAGACTGTCCATTATGAGTGTAGATGGGGGCCCTCTGCCTCCTGGCAACACCTGGAGGGAAGGCCCAAGGTTTCTCCTTCCGGGGTGTGTGGGCCCTGAGTCAGGCACCCCTGCCTGCCACATGGAAGCATCTCAGGATGAGTCTGCTTGGGGCACACACACTGACCACAAATGCTCAGACTTGGGCCCCGAAGTCTGATGGAGGTTGAGTGCTGCGGGGATCATCGTTCTCCCCCTCCAAGGCCCAGCGGTGCCCACGTTGCACCAGCTGCAGAGGCCTCCGGGCGCCTCTTTTGCCATCAATGCCTCCTCTGTGGCCTGGGCCTGGGAGGGTGGGCCGGGTAAGGGCTTGGGCCGCAGCCAGCCTGGTCCCCTCTCGGGGTGGCACTGGGCCGGCCTTCTCAGCACTGGCCTTGGGGTCTTGTGGGCATTCTCCATCCTTAGGGCTCGGTGCCCCTGAAGCCTCCTGCCAAGGCTGGTCCTGTGCTCACTTGTGAAATCCCTGAACACACACTCATTCAGGCTCAACAAAACGGGCACCTGTGCACACACTTGGGATGGGAGAAGAACAGCTTTATTTCTCTGCCCTCCAACAGCCTTTGACGTCAAGCGCCGCTCACCATCTAGAACATGGTGGGGTGCTGCCTTCGTGATCCCACCCCACCTTTTCCCTGTGGCACCCAGGCCTTGCCCGGGGCCCTGGAGCAGCTGGAAGCGGTTTGCTCTGCAGGCCGCCACCCCAACACCCCTTGTTCTTCCTCAGCCCCGCCCCTGCTCAGGCTGAGCTTGGGCTCAGGGACACATCCTGAACTTCTGGACCGCCCCCGCCTGCCCGCAGCCCATCAGCATTCCCACTGTGTGCGCCACCTCTCCCCACCCCCAGGAAGGGCAGGAAGCAATGGCGTGCTCCTCTGACCACGCGGAGGCCGCCGTGTGACTCAGGAGCCCGAGCCCCCATCCCAGCCACCCTTCCCTCCCACTAGTGACAAGAGTTCGCTTTCGGGAGAGCTCCCGCGTGCGTTACATCATCCAACCCTCCCAACTAACCTGCCAGGGAGGCCTCTTCGTGCCCCCAAATTACAGCTGGGGGAGCTGAGGCCCAGAGAGGCTCAAGGTGTGGATTGGAACACAGGCCTGTGTGACACCCAGGACCCCTGCTGTTACCCCTACACCAGGCCCACCGCTCCCGCACATCCAGAGCCACCTTCCCTCCTCTCACTGGGCTGTGGTCACGGTCTCCCCACTGCCCTGTCCATCTCATTGCTCCTTGCTCAGCATCCTCTGTGGTTCTCATGGACTCCAGGATAAACAAACGCCTCATTCACCTTGGCATTCAAGGCCCCTCTGTCGCCTGGGCCCAAGCCTCCTGCTGGCTGCGCTCCTGGGCCCCTTCCAGTCCCATTGCCAAGCCTTTGCACTGCTCTCCCGCCTCCCTGGACCTCCCTCTCTTCCCTTCCACCGCCTCCATTCCCATTCCAGTCTTGAGAGGAGAGTGAACCGCTGAGAAGGAAACTGAGGGGAACAGTCCTCTCCCCAGCTGTGTTCTGGCCACAGGGTGGACGTTTCATCGAGGCTGCTGCCCGCGAAGCTTGGCCCCCCGCTCCTTAGGGACCGGCCGCAGAAGCCCAAGGCCCCAAGGCGTGCAGTTTGCCAGGTCCTGCCTCTGTCTTTGGAGCCTGGCGCCAGGCTGACCCTCTTTTGGAGCAGGTGTCGACAGGGAGCTCAAGCATCAGGGGACAGAGGAGTGGTGAGTGGAGGCGAGTGCACAGGAGCTGCCATCCCCTCCTGGCGCTGCCTTTCCCAGCCCCTGGGAGCTGTTGCTACGCTGGCACACACTCCTGCACAGGCACAGCACGTCAGCTGCACCCACAGCCCGCATAGCACGAGCTGGCTGTGGGGAGGGGGCAGCTCTTCCCCCTGGGGAGAGGCCAACAGGCCAGCCAGACCCTGGGTGCCGATGGAGCAGGGACCTTCCGTGACCCTTCAGGCGTGCGTCACCGGTAGGCGTTCCCACTCCTGACACCCAGGGTCCCAGCTGGTCTTCCTCGGGCCTTGCTTATCTGCACCCTGTCTGATGGGCCACCCAGGGGCCCTCCTGGCATTACTGGGGGCCAAGGAGCTGCCAGGAGCCTCCCAGCCTTCCCCCCAGCCCTGGTCTACCATTTGCCCCTGTGGGGAGGCCCCAGGGCCAGAGAACTCTTCCAGGTCTCACGGCTGGGAGCCTCCTCTCCTCTCCAAGCTCCAGGCTCTCAGAGCTCCTCTAAGGGCCTTCATTCTGACCAGGAGCTCAGAGACTGGGGGTCTGGGCCCGCTCTGAGTCCTTGGGCACCCTTGGGCTCCCCTGAGCTCCAGCCCTTCCTGTGGGCTTCCCCAGGGTTGCTCTCAGGATGTGTGTGGCCTAACGGGGAGGATTTGAGCCTTGGGCTGAGGCGCCCAGATCACCCACATTGGGCCCTTCCTCCCTCCCCTGCTGCAGTCCTAGGAGCAGATGTACAGCTGGGTGCGAGGAGCGAGGGCCCAGAGTGGGGGGCGGTGGAGGGAGGGGCACGATGGTGCTGGGCAGACTCCTCAGCTGGCAGAGGCTCCTGCCAAGACATTGCCCCGCCCCTCCCCCCGCCCCTCCACTCATTATCAACTTGGGGTTTGTGTGCAAACAGCAGCTGGTCTCTTTTGTCAGCCTCCCCTCCCCCCCTCTCTCCCCTGCCCCTTTGCTCCTCCCCCAGGCCTCCCGACTGGCTCTGCCCTCCCAGGCCCTGCCCAGCCCCCAGGTGATTTAGAAGCTTAGGCTCTGAGGAGTACCTGGGAGGCGAGGCAGCCTCTGCCCATCCTTGGCCCTGGGCCCTAAGTTCTCCTCTAGCCCTTCAAAGACACGATATTAAACCCATCTGGGACATGAGAGCCAGAGAAGGTAACAAAGCCAAAGTCACAGAGTGGGCAAGTGCAGAGCCAGAACCCAGACCCAGGTGTGCCTGTTTGCAGAGCCTGTTTGCAGAGCCTGTTTGCTGAGCCAGTCTACTCCCCAGCCTTAGCTGTTCCTCTGGTCGCCCCAGTGCCTGGCATCACTCCTTTTAGGGGCCCTGGCAAGGTGGACCCACTCCCAACCTCCTGGCTGTGTCAAGGGCTTCAACTGAAGTACTGTGTGCCTGGGGCTGTCCCAGGAAGGCAGGGCGCCGTCAGTTACACCCAGGATTTGAGACTGGATGCTGAGGGCAATGGGAAGAGGAATCTTGCAAGCAGTGGGCCCTGCAGACTGTGGAGGCAGAGAGCAAGAGGCCAGTTAGGAGAAATGGCGAAAGGAGAAGAGCGTGGGCCAAGGCACTGGCCCTGAGAGAGTGGGGCAGCCAGACCTGGGGCCACAGACGTGGTCACAGTGGATAGTGAGCAAGGGGGTGGGGAGGGGATGGCACCTGGGTCTCTGGGCTGGAAAATGGCAAGGATGTGAGTCCTTTACAGATATAGGGGCAGGTGTGGTAGGATGAGGACCTTGGGTTTGCGACAAACTGGGTTTGAGCTGCTTGAGTGATGTCCAGGTGGAGGTCTCCAGGGGACCCAGGAGACAGGTGCGGGCAGGGCAGGTGGAGTTCTGGGAGTGGATGAGCTCACGGAAGGTGGAGAAAATGAGGGGCGAAGGGGACTGAGGGTGGAGTTCACGGGAGGGGACTGAAAGGAGGGGGAGGAAGAGCAAGAGGAATGTCCACTGTTTGGGAATTTGGAAGTGGCAGGGACTCTGGGAGGACAAGTCCATGGCATGGCTGGGGCTGCAGCCTGTGTGGCGACCAGGCACTCACTCTGTTCTGCACAGATTTTAGCTCTTTTAATCCTTACAGCAGACCTGGGGTAACAAGCCTCAGCCTCAGGTGGAACCAAGATTAGGCCTGAAGGTGCTGTGTGACCCCCGAGTATCTGGAATGAGGGCTTGCTGCTGCCGAGTCTCAGTCCCTCAGTGGTTGATGCAGATGCCGCAGACCCAGACTAGAGGGGACACGTGACGGGTGAGTGAGGGGGACACGGGAGGGAGGCATGTGCCACCCCACAGGCGTCACAGAGGATGCAACCGCCAAGGTAGGTCTGGAAGGAAGGCTCTGAGTTCATTAGGTGCAGGGATCTGAAAGGCAGCAGTCAAGGAAGCAGCCTGAGCAAAGGCAAGGAAGCGGGAGAGAGCGAGGAAAACCGCGGCCCAGGAAGGAAAGGTGGGGCCTGAGCTGGACCACTGCCCAGTCCTGGTGCTCACTCGTAGCCCCCAGCCCGTGATCAAACTCCAGCCTCTCCAAGGAGCTTTTCTGGGGCTTTGGCCAGGCCAACTAGGGGCAGCTGTGGGCACACGAGTGTGCAAGGCCTGCGCTTGGCGGCCGGGCCCCGAGCGCTCCTGGGGCAGGCAGGGCGGACCCGGCACACACGCGCGTGCACACACCGCATACACGGACACTTGCATGCAGCGTGGTCCGAGCTGGGCGGAAGTTGCAGGGCCGGAGGCCGGGAGCCCGGCCGCAAGGGCCGCGCCGGGGGCGCCGGGGCTAGCGGGAACAAAGGACGCCGTGGGGTGGGGGGTGGGGGGCGGCCGGGCCGGGCCGTGATTGGCTGCTGGGGTCGTGGGGGGGCCGGGTCGGGCGGTGATTGGCCGCGGCCTCAGCGGGCCCCTCGTGGCCAAAACCCCGAGCACCGAACTGTGGCCCGGGACAGCTTGTACCCCTCCATCTGCGCCGGGGGTGGGGCGCAGGCGGGGGTCGGGTTCCTGCCTAACCCCCCCCTCGGCTGGCCCTTCTCAGAGCCTCGCAACCTGTGCACGCAACCCCACCCTCACCCCACCTCGCGCCCAGCTGCGCGCGGAGTCTCTCGGGACCCAGGCCGGGAGGCCCTGGGCCACCGCCCCGCGGGGACGCCCGAAGGGCAGGGTCCCCAGCACCGGAGGGCCGGGGTGCCCAAGTGGAAAGGGGCTAGGGCCCAGGAAGCTGCCCCTTACGAGAGGCTGGACTGGGAGAGGGGTCAGAGAAGAGAGAACACTGAGGACAAGCTGGGGTTAAAACGAGTAGAGGCGGCCATGAGCTGAAGGAGGCTCAGAGGAGGGTGTTTGGATGACCTGAGGCCCGGGCACCAAAGCCTGGCAGCTTGGGGAGTCGCTGGGGCTGATAGCGCCGCCCCAACGCCAGGTAGAGTCCCGGCAGGGCTGGGAGCAGGGGCGGGAGTTAACTGAGCTCACTGCCAGCCAGTCCACCGCTTGGTGCTTAAGGATTTAGGATGAGGGGACTTCTCTACTCCAGCCCTCTTTCCCAGCTGCCTGGGAGGTGAGAGAGAAGGGGTGGAGCGAGGGAACCAGGCCACCAATCACAGCCTCGGCTCCTCTTTGAATCTGGCCTGGCGGGCTCGGGCTGCCGGGCGCCAGGTGTGCTGCCGCCCTCTGTGTCCCCGCTTGCCTGCCCAGGCATGTCCCACTCCACCACCCACCCTTTGGGAGGCCCTGTGCCCCACCCATCTGGTTCCCCTATCTGGGACTGAAGCTGGACCCTGCTTCTGTCCAAGGACCTGAGTGACTCCAAACCATGCCCCTCTCCCAGCCCCATTCTCAGCTCTGCACAGAGTCTTAAGCTACAGGGCACAGCTGCCTCCATCTCCCCAAGATGGCCACCAAGGGTCCAATGGTGCTGGGAGTGGAGAGGGTCAAACCCCATGATTTGCAGCAAGAGTTCTGGCAGAGGGCTGGTTCAGGCACAAGCTGTGGGACCCAGGGCAGGCCCCTTACCTCCAAGGTGGCTCCTTCAGCCACCAAGATGATAAGGGCCTGATTCCAGGTTGTTGTGAGGATTAAATGAGAGCCTGGGAAGGAGGGGGCTTTGTGTGCCGGAAGCCTCAACGTTTAGGAGGGGAAAGGGATGTTAGCACTCTGTCCCGGTGCTGGGGAACAAGTAGCCAGACAGGGTGGGTGGGACTCCTGGGTCCTGCCCTGTGGGCAAGGGCCAGGGTGCCAGGTAGCATGGGAGAGACCAGTGCAGTGCCACCCCCGTGGAGCCCAGAGCCCCATGGGCCCTAACCAGAAAGGGAGCCGGAGTTGAGGCTTCCTGGCCCTCACACCATTCCCAGGCTCTCTGGGAAAGATGGGGCAGAAGGATCTGGGGTCTGCTTTTCCTTTATCTTCAGCCCCAAGGGTATGGCGCCCTCTCCTAGGTCAAGGCCAGCAGGCAGGTGGGGGACCCACACGCCCCTATCCTCTCCCCACTCTGCTTCCCCATCCACTGCTTTCTGCCTCCTCCTTCCCCCAACTCGGGCATGAAATTGGGCACCAAGACCCTCCAGGCTGCTTCCTTAACGTCTCTCAAAATCTGTCTTCTCCTTTCTCCCCTCCACTGCCATCCTAGTCATATCTGGGACCTTGCTAACAACCTCCACCTGACCAGTCCCCCTCCCACCAGGCTGCCCACCCTATGGCCAGCATGAAATGCAAATTAGGTCTTGTCCCTTCCCTGCTAAAATTCTCTCTCCCCAGGAACCCCTGATTGGACCTACCAGGGAGTTCTGGTAACTGGGTAAGTCCACACTCTGGAACCAGCCTGCTTACGATTGCCTCCTTGTTAACTGGGCCTTATTTTCCCCATCTGTAAAATGGATATGATGATATGAAGAACTGGGCAGCGTTCCAAGTGCTTTGCACATAATCATATCGGTCCATTTACTCCTTATAGCAACTTTATGAAGTAAGTAACTATCATTATGCCTGCTTTACAGCACCCACAATAAAAGTAGAATAACGTAGTACCTATTTCATACAGTTATGGATTAAATGAGTTAATGCATATCAGAATTTCCAAGACCTCGGAACACAGCTGGTGCTCAGTACAATCTAGCTGTTATTCTTGACCCAGCCTCTTCTGCCAACACCTTCCCCATCTAACCTCCAGTCCTACTGAAGCATAGGTACATGCCTGGTCCCTTGCCCTAACCACTCCCCCCCACCCCGCCCTTTCTTCTCTGGGTCCTTTCACCTGGCACAGAATACGTACTTAATACATATTTAGGAATGAATGAAAGAGGTTTTGGAAAGAGGCTGTGCTGAAAAGGATTAGTCAATGCTCGTGCGCCCCCTGGTGGCCATCCTGGGCATTCCGGGCCTTGGCCCATTCTTTTTTTTTTCTTTTTTTTTTTTTTTTTTTTGCGGTACGCGGGCCTCTCACTCTTGTGACCTCTCCGGTTGCGGAGCACAGGCTCCGGACGCGCAGGCTCAGCGGCCATGGCTCACGGGCCCAGCCGCTCCGCGGCATGTGGGATCTTCCTGGACCGGGGCACGAACCCGTGTCCCCTGCATCGGCAGGCGGACTCTCAACCACTGTGCCACCAGGGAAGCCCTGGCCCATTCTTTAAAATAAATGGGAAGGCAGAAAACAGTCTCAAACCCGGGAAGGTGGGAGGCCATGCCTGAGAACAGACTGCAACCTGGGGGGTTGATCCCAGGGCTTAGGCACAAATGTCTGTGGCTGCAAAGATTCCCAGCCAGCTTGACCTTTCTTCCCCTTCTCTGAGAGGTGTGTGTGTGTGTGTGTGTGTGTGTGTGTGTGTGTGTGTGTGTGTGTGTGTGTGTGTGTGTTTGTCAGTGTGAGCTGGACTGTGTGCCCAAGAGGCCAAGAGTTCAGCTGTGTCTGCACAGAACAGATGGCGGCAGCAGGTTCTGTCTTCAGAAGATATATGTGTTGGTGGGGCATGTGTGACCGAGCCTGTGTTCATGTGTGTGTCCCCTGCTTGTGTGTGTCTATCACCAAAACCTGTCTGGGTTGAGAATGCTGGGCCTCAGCCACCACTGAGCCGAGGGAAGGCTGCAGCCCATCCCTGGAACTTTCTGGATCTTAGTGTACGGCATGGTGTCCAGGTGACACAGTACCCAATATTGGGTCACCCTGGGCCTGTCTGTGCACCTAGGAGGGAAGATGATTTAACGCCCCCTTTCTCTCATATATGTGTATTCACTGTGCTTGTATGACTGGCCTGTTGTAGTTCCACTTGCTTCTGCCGAGCACCTGCTGTGTGTGCTCCTGGGGTGGGAAGGAGTTGTCTACCCTCATTCATGAGCATCTCATGAGTATACTCATGTCTCTCCTAGTTATTTTGCCAGATTATCTTCCTGTGAATAGGCAGGCTTGCGTAAGAGCAAGGAATTTGGAGTCAGACATGTTTGAGTTCAAATTCAGACTTCACCTAGCTGTGTGATTTTAAACAAGGGATTTAAACAACTTCACCGAGCCTCAGTGTCCTCGTCTGCTAAATGGGGATATTAATAATGCCACTTCCTAGGTCGTTGTGAGAAGTAAAGAGTTGAAGGATGGAAAGCCTGGGGCATGGTGACAGGCACACCAAAGGCTCGTGATAAATAGTAGTGATTACTGGTGCTGGTGTGCTTTTGGCTTCTTAGCTGGGCCTCTATTCTCTGCTTCCTGTCCCCATGTCTGCGTCCTGTCACCCATGACACAAAGAAGAGTGTTAGGACAAGTCTTGCAGACAATCCTCTACTGGTGTTCAGAATGGCTGCCAGCAGTTGCCTATAGCCCGGCTAAAAGTACTTTACACCTGGACTGCACTCATTGCTTTTTTCTTACAGCCGTGAATACACATCCAGGTGACCTGATTTTCTGAACCCCAAACTGGAACACCTGGTCTGACCATGCGGATGTATTTATACGGCTGAAGGGGCAAGATGTCTGAAGCGAGTCCTTGCACACTCCCCAGATTCAGGCCCTGGCACATTTGGCCACCTGGGGGAGCCCTGTGCCCCCTTCGGTCAGAGGGAGTGGAGGGGGGATGTGTGAAGAGGGGAGGGGTGCCAGCTGCTTTGGGGACCAAGGAAAGGCCAGGAGTGGAGGGGCGGAGCTGTGCCCTAAGAAGCATCCCTTCCAGGACCCCAGCCAGGAGTTAACCCATCTGCTGCCAGCCTCCACCCCTTATGCTCCAGGGGCCTCCGGCTTCATGGTGGGGTGGGCTGGGGGGGGGGGTTGACCTCCTTGGGAGCAGTGGCAGCAGAGGGGAGAACCTGGTATACTGTGCCAACGACTGAGCCCCGCAGTTGCACCCACTCCCGTGGTGGCTCAGGGAGAGTAAAGCATGGCGTGTGTGTGTGTGTGTGTGTGTGTGTGTGTGTGTGTGTGTGTGTGTGTGTGTGTGTGTGTGTGTGTGTGTGTGTGTGTGTGTGTGTGTGTGTGTGTGTGTGTGTGTGTGTGTGTGTGTGTGTGTGTGTGTGTGTGTGGCAGCTGTCCGGGGCCCGCCCAAAATGAGGGAGGGCAAGTGCTTCTAGACCCTCATGGGACCTGGCAGGTCACCTCCATGTTGTCCTCCCACTTTACAGCTGAGGAGACCGAGGCGCAGAGGGTGAAGGAACTTGCCCACGGCCACCCAGCTGGTAGGCAGCGAGGCCTCGTGGAACCCAGGGTGTCTGACGCCAGTGCCCTCGTCCGCCCCCCAACACACACACCTTCTGCCACTCTAGCACCGAGACCCAGGCAGACAGAGGGAGCCGCAAGGAGGACAGGAAGGGCCGGGGAAGCAGGGGAGAGGAGGGAAGGGGAGCACGGCGAGCGGGACATGGCCCTGCAGAGACAAACCTCTGAGTGGTCCCAGGGCGGCCTCGGGCTGAGGAATGAGGAGGCCGGAAGGAAGTAGAGGCAGGCATGGACAGCTCTTTCAGGAGGGTGGCTGAGAGGAAGGGGAGCCAAGGGGCAGGCTCGGGGCACTCCCGTTAACATGCAGGGACTTGGTGGCTTCAGTGTCGACGGGAAGGAGCCGCCATTGAGATCGAATGTGGAGTCGGTGCCGGAAAGGGGTGGGGGAGGGGAGCCAGCGCAGTAGCAGGGCCAGCTCAGCTTCCTCCTTGGGGACAGGGATCTGAGCTGTGTGCAGGTGACAGAGGCAGGAAGTGGGATGCCCTGTGGGGAGGGGTTCTCTTCTCTGGGTCCTGGATGGTGGGGACAGGGGACGGGGCGGGGTGGGGCTTTCTAGCTGGGGCAGGGCTGTGGGGCGGTCAGAGGTGAGAGCCCTGAGGGGCCGTGCCCAGAGACAGCCTCCCACCCCCTGTGCCTCCTTCCTCTGAGGCTCTCCAGAGACCCTCAAGAACTAAGGCTCATTGATTTGGGTGGAAAATAAGAGTTTCAGTAAAATGGGGACCCCTGTCCTTGTCCAGGGCCTGAAGGGGCTTTGAAAATGCCAGGTGGTCTAGGTCCAAGGTGTTTTTGGTGCCCTCTATTAGGCAGGGGGAGGGAAGGAGCTGGGGTGGACCCCCCCATCTTCCCATGGGGACTGACCCTCCTTTCCTGGCCTCGTTCCCTCCCTCCCCCAAATTCCCAGGGGCTTGCTCTGTGCAGGTCTTGGAACATATCTCTCAGCCCCTCAATCCACTGAGCCCCCAACCATGACCCCCTGGAGCCCATTCCCAGAGGAATGAGGCCTGAGGGGCAGCCCTGCATGCTGGTGCTTGGAAGGCCCTTCCTGTAGCCCATTCTGCTCCCTGAAGCCTGCAGCCTGGGGAACAGATGGCCCCTGCTCCCCCTCCCCGACTCTTAGTAAACCCTGGGGGGTCCTTTGGTTCCTCCTTGTGGCCTACCCAGTCTCCTCCTCCCACTTCGGGAAGCAATGAGCTGAAAACAGACAACATCTGGGTCTCCCCACGGCCCTAGGGGCCCAGCTGTCTGACCGGCCAGCAGCCTCAGCATTACCACCCCCTCTCCCAGTGCCGGTGTCACCCTGCCTAGTCTCATGTGACTGTCTGGCATCCTTTGAGGCAGGGTCTCAAGCTTGGCCCCAGGGAGACCGCTGCCCAAAGCCACAGCTGTCCCTGCTTTAGTGGGTGACCAGCCAGCTCCTCAAAGTTCGTTGCCATATGAGCCCCCAGACCCACAGGGCCAACTCAGCCCCAGACTGAAAGACATTCCACTCTGAGCCTGGGGTGAGGACAGATGCCACCCACAGTCTGTGGGATGACACAGGACACAAGTGACTGCAGAAGGGGCAGAATGCTTGGGCTGGGGACCAAGGGCCGTGGGCTCAGGCAGCGGAGGGATGGTCAATGCCACCATGACCCCAGGTGCCCAGCCCACTTCTCTCTGCGAGGACACCCAGGTGCGAGGTCACAGGCACTCTTTGAGGCATCTGGGTCTCCCTGGGTCTTGTCAGAAGAGAAGGAACAAACACTGACTGATTTACATATTGGGCTTCCATTTGCTTTTCACCCAGGCTCTGATCTTGACCTTCTCCACCCTGCTCCTTCCCAACTGGGCAAGGCTCATACGGCCCACCCTCTGAGAATCAGAGCAATTACACATTGGCCAGCAGAGCTGGGATCCAGGGACTGAGGGCCAATGAGCAGAGTGACCTGCCCGAGGTCATCCAGCCAGTTAGGGTCAGAGCTGGACCTCAACCCTGGCCCTGAAAGCCCATCCAGGGTTCTTCCCCACCGCTGCCCCACAGCCTGCCTTAGATGGACCACCAAAGGTCCCAGGGTGCTCTCTCAGGCTCTCTAAGGCCTGGGGCAGGACCAGAGGTCTGGGCCTGAGCCTGTCTGCAAATCCATACCGCTGTCAGCAGGCAGGGAGGGAGGCACCGACGTGCACTCAGAGTCAGCCCAGTGGAGAAAGGTTAACAGAGTGTCATCGAGAGGGAGCTGGGTGGCGGGCAGGGGATGAGAGGAGGCTTCTGGGTGAGCTCCTGCCCGCCCTGGCACATCTGGCCCCCCACCGAGCCCTGGGGGGGGGGGATGGGCTGAGCCGTTGTCTTCCTGGAGCTAAGCTGGGCCCGTGGCCCCAGTGCCCTCCCTGCCCTCTGCCAGGACAGAGCTGGATTCTGCTGACCTGTGAGGGGCCTCCCCCAAGCCTTCCTTTCTCAGACTCCGGTGAATTTTATCTTCCTTTCCGTTGCCCTGCACTGACCTTGTTGGTTTCCGGGGTTTCCTCTCTGTCACAATGGTCCTGCAGTGGGTGTCCGCAGGAGAAGTGATCTGCCCCCTGCCCTTGTGCCCTCTCCCGCTGGCCAGGCCACCATCAGGCTCCTGGTGATCTGGAATGCCCCCCCCCCACCCGGCTGACAGTCATTCTAGAGGGTGGGCACTCTGGGTGCCATAAAGCCGCTTCAGGGGAGGAAAACCTCTCTGCGCAGAGCCTGCCCACACCCACGCCCCCCCCCGAGTCCTTCCTGCGGGGGCTTTGTAGACCTTCACCTGCCTTCCGTCGCAAGTTCAGGCCAGGCCTGGTCCCAGGAGGACTCCCAGTCCACCCGAGGCAGCCTCAGGGCCAGAGCCTCCCCTCTCCACCCTTCATCAGATCCACAAACTGAGGCAGGAGGTGTGCTTTTGGCCTGGCCCCAAACTGCAGGGGTGACGGGGGTGGGAGGAGCAGGTGTCCAAGGTGTGGACACTGACCCAGGACTGCTCCCCACTTCCTAGCTATCCAGAAGTCAGTCAACAAACACATATTAACCCCTAGCTGTGTGTTGACAGCTCCCCTGCACCTGTTCGGCTTTGTGGGAGGGCAAAGCTGAGCCACGGCGTCCAGAAGCCCTGGGGCCCTGGGGAACTCCACCAATCATGCTCAGGGATCTGCTCATCATCTGATTATGGGTCTTAGCTTGGGGTCTTGGGGAGAGCCCCAAAGCTTGCTGAGCCAAAGTCACGTTCTGGCATCTTCTCTGCCCACGACCAGAGTGTCGGCCTCACGAACAGGTCCCGCACAGGGGCACGGGGGCTGCCGGTCCCCAGCCCTGCCCCCTGAGATGCCAGCTGGGACAACGGGCCCTTCCCGGGGCGCGGCACCATTGCCACGTGCAGCAAGCATCCCTCCTCTTCGTTAAAACTGTGAAAGTTAAAGTCACAGCCGCGCCGCACAAAGGGCAAGTCTCGGGCTCAGAGAGAAGCGACCACGGCAGGGTGCTGAAAATAAGGCCTTCCAGGGGCAGGCTGTGTGGATGACAGCACGGAGCGCACAGGGAGAGAGACACGCCCCACTCCACTGCTGCGCTGCTCGCTTCGGGGGGCGCACAGCCGAGAAGAAACACTGCCACCTGGGTGCAGCAGCTTGGTGGGAAGGATGAAGAATGTTCTGGAACCCGCATTGACATATGGGATGGGGGAAAAGCTGGTGTGGTTTAGCCCAGAGTGGAGGGTTTCAAGGTGGCACTTGGGCAAACATTCAATATTGCTTCATCATTCATTCTGACAACACGTTCACTGAACACCACTGTGCTCCAGCACTGTGGGTGGCAGCAAGGCTCACAGGGACCCTGCCTTCACAGAACACACAGTTCTGAAGATGGATGTTAAAGAAGGCATATTTCAACTCTGTATAAGATAGAACATGCTAGGGACCTCCCTGGTGGCGCAGTGGTTAAGAATCCGCCTGCCAATGCAGGGGACATGGGTTCAAACCCTGGTCCGGGAGGATCCCACATGCCATGGAGCAACTAAGCCTGTGCGCCACAACTACCGAGTCTGTGCTCTAGAGCCCGCGAGCCCCAACTACTGAGCCTGCACGCTTAGAGCCCGTGCTCCGCAAGAAGAGAAGCCACCGCAATGAGAAGCCCACGCACCACAACAAAAAGTAGCCCCCGTTCGCTGCAACTAGAGAAAGCCCGCATGCAGCAACGAAGACCCAGCACAGCCAAAATTAATTAATTAATTAATTTTTAAAAAACCAAAACACACTGAAGTAGTGAGTTTCCTGCCACTGGAAGCAATCCAGGAATTCAGTAGAAGAGATTTCTGCTTCAGGTATTTGGGGTGAATGAGACTACTAAAATCCCTTCTAATCTAAGACTTGGCCTTTTCATCCGCATACGGATTACAGAGTGTCTCGTGCTTTTGAGTATCCATTTCCCCATCTCCCTTCTTCAGATTCCATAGGGATCTCTCCCCGGTGTGAAAGGAGAGTCTTAAAACTGGACAGTCTATCCACTGATGTACTGTTTCAGTGCCTTGGGAAAGGACAGCCATTGCCATCCTACTGACAGGATTCTTTAGCTCCTGGAACCTAATGTCCCACAGAAGAATGTTCCTCTAACTGGGGCGCTTGGATCCTGCCCAGTCCCACTGAGCCAGCACAGGGCTGGAGATGATTTTCCCAGTGTTGGGTAGTTAGGACAATAGCTGGGGAAGGCAGCTTGGGCATGAGTGCCCCGAGACTCCTGAACAGAGCCCAGGGAGCCAGGGATCAAGGGGCTGTCGGAGGAGGGATGGGAGTCACAGGAAGCTGGTGCCCGCGCAGCCTGGTGGGAAGGGCGCAGAGCAGGCAAATGCCTCCCTGGCTGGATGAGGATTCTCTCTCAAATGCAGCCTCAAATTACACTCCCTGAAAAAAAAAAAAAATTACACTCCCTGAAATTAGGCCTATTAGAGATTCACTGAAGTGAACGTCCCACTAAAAGCCCCATTTGAAAAATATCCCATAGGGAACTTGCCTTGTCAGATATTAAAGGCTGCAGTACCGGAGAAGTGAGATACTGGCCCCAGAATCCAGGATCATTCAGGGAGTCAGAGCAGACGTCCCAGAATCTGGCCTGGGAGGTGTCAGAGACAAGGGTGCACTCATCAGGCTCTGGGAAGCTGGGGTGCTTGCACAGGTCACTGTCCCTGTGCCCCCAGTGCGGGGACCCTGGAGTCCTGCCCTTGCAGTGGGAAGGCAGCTCCTTCTCCATGTTTTGGTGCCAAGCCCTCCTGGAGGGCGAGAGCCTGAAGCCCACCTGTAACAGAAACGAGGAACAGAAACCAACGGCGTTTCCAGGGACGCAGCTCATCTACTTCCCACCCCCGGGCCGTCCCTCCCATGAGTCACCCTGTTATCCCCCCATGGCCAAATACAGCTCCCAAGGCAACGGAGGGTGCTGCATCGTGGGCATTGTGCGGACGGACCTGGGAGGCGCCAAGGTGGTCCCTGCTCCAGGGGGGCAGGCAGTCCACACCACCAGCGCCCAGGCCCGAGGTCTCTGCCTGAACCTCAGCCCTCAGGGACACTTTCCCACAAACGCAGGGGAAGCTGGGGAGAGAGAGGGTCCGGCCGAGTAGCAGTGACCACTTCCTCCTAGGGGAACGTGGGACGTGCTCCAGCGGAAAAAAGAACAGGGCAGGGGGCCTTTCCTCTCTGTCTAGTCCACCGGACGAGGCCGAGATCCCGAGAGCTGCGATCACCCGGGGCGTGTCCGGCCGTCCTCGGCAGCCCCCCGGGCGCCGCCCTGGCCCTCGGAGCCACCACATAAGGCAATGTTTGTGCCTGGGCGGCGCGGCCTCTGGGCAGTGGCTCGGCTCCCCCTCTCCTTCCGCCCCGCCCCGGCCGGCCGCCCGCCTGCCTCCCGGACGGGCCGGGCTGGGGCGGTCTAACTCCCGGAAGAACCGCCCTGAGGGGGGCGGGGGGACCCGCCCGGGGGACCCGCCCAGCCCCCGACTGGCCTCGGCGGAGGGCGGGGAAGTGGGCGGGCAGGGGCCGTGATCGGCGGTCTCCGTGCCTGGCTGCCCGAAGGGGACACCACGCCCGGCTGGGAAGAGAGCCGCCGGAAGCCTTAGCCTCCGCCCCCTACCCCCAGCCAACTGCCTAGAGCCCGAGGCTGCCTTGGTTGGGGGCGGGGAGAGGGCCGGACACCACTGGGACCACCAGGACCTGGCTTTGCAATCTGAGAGGCGCCACACCCTGGAGTCTCCACCCAGACCCGCCGCGGGCAGCGAGGACCGATGGTCTCCCTGAAGAAATCCACACAACCCCCCCGCAAGCTGTCCCTCCCCAAGAGCCCAGAGTTCTGTTTTATTTCTGTGGGTTGTGACTGAGGCATCCTGACTCCCAGCCACAGCTTAGAGAGGAAACATTTTATAACCTGTCTGCTGGCTGGCAAGGTCAGGCTCATATGGGCTGCGTCCCCTTCTGGAGTTTTCCATTAAGTTATTTACACAGAACAAGCCCACAAGCCTCTGCAGGAAGTTGGCAGACACAAGGTGGCATTCATTCTGCAAACAGTCTCATTTTTCCGAGGGATCCCTCCTCTCTCAGATGTGACCCTTTGGAGGAAAGAAGCTGCCCAAGGGTGGAACCTTCTAGGTCCTTGTGGTTTATTCTTGGAAAACTAGAGAAATTCCTCACCAGGTGTTTCTTGGGCACAGACTCAATGCCCATCACAGAATTCTGAGGGGGCAGCTCTGGCCCCTGGTCAGGGGCAGGGGGGCTGGGAGACCACTTCTGGAGCCCATGCTCCAGGAAAGGGCCATTGAGGGAGGGTGACATCACCCAGATCCTTGGGCCTTTGGGAAGAGTGAAATGTAGAGCAGTGATCCAGTACAGCTTGCCCGTTCAGCAGAAGAGGTGGGGCTACCTTACCTACTTCCAGGTTACACAGAGTTTACTGAGATCAGATCTCGGGCTTGGAAGCTCCAGCCTGTGGCCCTGCTGGTAGATTAAAATGGTGGCAGAACTTGCCCCAAGCCTGAGTGACACAGGAACAACAAATGGCTGCTGATCCGCAGGCCCCAGCTCCCAGGCAAGCGGGGCTGCCCAGAAGTGGCTGCTGAGAGCGCTCGGCAGAGGCAGCCCATCCCACCCGTCAGGACAGCCGGGGGTGTTCTCCGTGCCCACAGTCCCCGTCTGAGGAGGACCCCTGCCGTTTTTTTCTGCATAAAGTGTTTGGTGCTTCCGAGCATGCGTCAGCTCCCCTGACCCCCAGTAGCATGGACTATGGACCATGCCCTGAACAGGGTGGGGGAGAGGGAGGCTGTGCTTGACAAGGTCACTCCCCTTGTGTGTGTGTATGTGTGTGTGGGGGGTGGGGTGGGGTGGGCGGGGTGCGTGTGCCCATCCAATCCCCACCCGCACAGCCCCCTACAGTTTTAATTCAAGGTGCATCGGGCAGCCCAGTGTGCTGTAGTACACACTGCATGGACTTCCAGCATGAACATTATCAAGTATGATGCAGGGGACATGCGTTCGAGCCCTGGTCTGGGAAGATCCCACATGCCACGGAGCAACTAAGCCCGTGTGCCACAACTACTGAGTCTGCACTCTAGAGCCCGTGGGCCACAACTACTGAGCCCGTGAGCCACAACTACTGAGCCTGCATGCCACAACTGCTGAGGCCCACATGCTTGGAGCCCGTGCTTCACAACAAGAGAAGCCACTGCAATGAGAAGCCCGTGCTGTGCAGCAAAGGGTAGCCCCTGCTCTCTGCAACTAGAAAAAGCCCGCACACAGCAACCAAGACCCAATGCAGCCAAAAATAAATAAATTTATATATATATATATAAAAAAAGGAGCTATCTGTCTGCTCTCGGAGCCCAGTATCCTGCAATTTGGGTCTATAAGCGCCTGGAGGGAGGAACTGTTTGGTTGCTATATTCCTAGCCCTAACACACAGCATGTGCTCAGAAAGTACCTTTTGGGTGATGGGGAATAAAAGCCATTTCAGATTGCAAAGATCTGGGTCTCACTAAAAAGACTATCCTGTGAAGTGGCCCTTTCTCCGTCATGAGACATTCAATGGGGGAGTGGGGGGTGGGTTTGTGTGTGGGCGCTCCATGTTTTAGCGGGATTCTCAATGGGAATGTTAGAAGAGATGGACTTTTATACCCTTAAAATGTACCTAGGGGGCTTCCCTGGTGGCGCAGTGGTTGGGAATCCGCCTGCCAGTGCAGGGGACACCCGTTCGATCCCTGGCCCGGGAAGATCCCACGTGCCGCGGAGCAACTACTGAGCCCCTGCACCACAACCACTGAGCCCGTGCTCTAGAGCCCGTGCTCTGCAACAAGAGAAGCCACGACAACGAGAAGCCCACGCACTGCTTGCTGCAACTAGAGAAAGCCCGCGCACAGCAACGAAGACCCAACACTGCCAAAAATAAAAACAAATAAATAAATAAATATATTAAAAATGTACCTAGGAATACTGAGCACAACAGGAGAATATCCCTAACCATAGGAAAGATACACAAATGAGGTGGTTCTCTGATGGAAGGGAAAGGAGAACCAGACAAGGGGACTTGCAAAGTCGGTCCAGTTCAAGTGCTAGCATCCCATGTTCACTGAACACTTCCTCTGTGCCTGCACTGTCCTCTTGCAAGCAGTATCTCCCTCCATCCCCACTGACAAAGATGCTTGAGCAGGGGCCCAGATGGTAAAGGGCAGTGCTGGGGCTTGAGTCTGTGCCCCTCCCCTGGGGAGAAGAGTGTGTGCAACACAGAAGCAGCAGGAGGTGTAAACCAGAGACCACAGTTCCCCATCCTGCTTTCCCTTCCCATCTCCTCCCTGGGGAGGCCACTTCCCTGCTGAGCTGGGTCCCCAGGTCTTTCGCCTCCTGGGCTCCACAAAGAGGCCTCCTTTTCCCACACACTCTCCTCTCCATCAGCTACCCACTTTACTTCAACCCCCTGTGCTCTCTCAAGTGCGAATTTGATGGTATCTCCGGTCGAAATGCCTCCTAGAATAAAGTTTTCAGTCCTGAGCCCGAACTTGGGGCTTGACCCCTGATACCCTCTTCAGCTAAGGCCTGACCGGCTAGGCTGGCCTTGGTTCATGGCTTCCTCCAGGAAGCTTTTCTTGACCTTTTTGGACCAGGCGCCTCCTTCAAAGCTGCAGCATGATGCCCTTAACTGCCCATTTCTGTTTCCCTCACTAGCCCTGCATCATTGTCACCACATGCCCCCAGTGCAAAGTCAGGTCCACAGCAGGAGCCCGATAAACGGGGCGGAAACAACAGAGAAAAGGTTAAGAACAGCATAGGGTAGCGGACAGGTGGTTATGTGTTGCGTATAAACTCAGCAAAAGAGAAAAGAATCTAAAACAGGCCATAAACGGGATAGTTTTCCCGGGTGCCCCAGATCGCGGGAGGCTGGGATTGCACTCCTGGGTCTGAAAACATCCTGGGCCATGCAAACAGGTTGGTGAATACACAGATTCAAGAGTCCACGCATCTATACGCATACCGGGTTGGTGCAAACACGAGTCCGTGCACACTCGGACCTGTGTAAGCAGGCAGGCAGTTCAAATGCAAGAGTGCGCATACTCAGGTGCGAGCGCCTACTCAGGTGCGAGCACATTCTCGAGGTCGTACACACAATAATGCGTGGAAACCCACGGGTTCGTGCATGCCAGAGGGTGCAAACACGAGTTCGGGCATACTACGGCTGTGCAAGCTCCAGAGGTTGAGCAAACACGGAAAGGTGCACACTACCGATGGTGCACACACGAGGCCGTGCGTGGCCCTGACGCCAACCGAAAGAGGTAGAAGCATCCATTTCCCCCCCTGCTCGGGCACAGCTGCAGTCTCCGAGCGCCATCTTCGCCCGGCGGGCAGCGGAAGGACCTGCAACCCGCGTAGCCCTGACGCTCGGGCCTTTGTTGTCCTGGTTTCCGGGCATCCATCACGCGGTGTCCGCGCGCGCCGGAGCACGAAATGGCGGCTAGGGGGCGGGGAGAGGGCGGGGCGTCCGGGAGCGGTACCCATTCCCGACTCTCGGCAGGGCGCGCCATCCGCCCTCCGGCGCAGGCGCACAGCGCGGCGCGCGTTCCCGCGTTTCCTCCGACGCGCGCCAGGACACAAAGGGCCGGAGGGAAAGCACGGAGCGCGATAGCGCCTACGGAGCGGCTGGCGGGCCGGAGCGGCCTGGAGCAGACCGCAAGGCCGGGGCCGGACTCGCCGGAACCGCGCGCTCGGGCGCGGGGTGGGGCGTGGTGCGGCGCTCCTGCCCCTCCCTTCGCCCGCCCTCAACAGCCGTAAGGGCCTCGCGGGCCGGGGTGGGCGCGCAGGGCGCAGGCGCCGTGCTCGTGGCTGCCGCCGCCGCGGGGCGGGCCGGGAGCCTCCATTTTCCCTCGCGCGTCCTAATGGCGGGAGCTAGCCACCTTTCCCCAAGAGCGGAACAAGGGCTCGCCTCCGGGAACGCCCGAGGCCTTCTCCAAAAATTGTTTCTTCTGTCCGCGCTAAAGCGGGGCGATGTAGCTCTTCGGAAAGTTTTTGAGATGTGACTCGCATAGTTTTTCGTAAAAGAAAAGCACCTTCCGCAAATTACTATAGTTTTTAACTTGTTACTTCAGATTGGGACTGTGGATTTGGGGGGAAGGGTGAGGACACTGATAAACAAAAAGTAAATTTTTTTCCATTAAAGAGAGGTTTGTTAAGAGCAATAAAACATTTTAAAAACCATTTTTCGTCATACAAGGAATACATGTTCTTCGTAGAATATTTCGAAAGAAATAATAGCCGGCATTCACCGACTACTTATATGCCAGGTCCTGTTTTTAACTGCTTTGATTTTCGTAACCAGGTACAGATGGAAAAAGTGCAGCACAGAGAGGTTAAGTACACAAAAGTACTTATAAAGTACAGGAAAGCAGGAAAAGTAGTGAACCCACCTTACAAGACAACCACTCTTTAATAAGCTGGCATGGCTCCCGCCAGTGTTTTTTTTTTTGCCTTAAGAAGTTTGGTTCATGTTATACATGCCCAATTTTTGATTAACTGGGAGAGCTGTAGGTGGGCAAATGGAAAAGGCTCCGAGGCCCGGAGGGGCCGCGGAAGTTCCTGTTGCCCCTGTTGCTCGGTGTCTGGGGCTTCTTGGTCCTGTGAAATTCGGAGACAGCAGTAGGTGGGTTTTTTTTTTTGGCCACAACTTGTGGCATGCGGCATCTTAGTTCCCCGGCCAGGGATCCGGGCCATGCCCCCTGCGTCGGGAGCGCAGAGTCTTAACTCCAGCCACGGGACCGCCAGGGAAGTGTCTGCACTAAGTGATGTCTGAGGAGACCCCCAGCTCTAGAATGTTGGCATCCGGTGATCCCAGAGAATTCTCGTGACTCGTGATCATTTCTGGGGCTTGGGAGGAAAAACCTCCTTATTTCTCTGTCCTTTCTTTCTCTGCTATAGCACGTTCTCAGGTCGTAACTGCCTTACTTGAGTTTCCCAAGCTCGTTTGCTCCTGTGAGGAATGTTTTGCAGATCAGAATAGAGTCCTTTCAGGGTAGAGAGGGCAGGGCAGGAATGATTCCTCACTTACAGATGAAGCAGCTGAGATTGAGGCTTATGAGTCTCGCCCAAGTTCATCAGCTGATGGACAGTGGAGCAGAGATGCTTCATCCAACTTGAGGCATCTGCTTTGCAGCCTCAGCCTCCAGGTCCGCCACGTCCATAGGATCTATAATTAAGTCCATGCTTATTTGTCTAAACTTTCACAAGGCGGGGATCCCAACACCCAGCATTACTGATCAATGGTAGGTGCTTCTCTTGCTTAGTGAAAGATTGTCTATTCTTTTTTTTTAAGAAGATGTTGGCGGTAGGAGTTTATTAATTAATTTATTCATTTTTGCTGTGTTGGGTCTTCGTTTCTGTGTGAGGGCTTTCTCTAGTTGTGGCAAGCGGGGGCCACGCTTCATCGCGGTGCGCGGGCCTCTCACTGTCGCGGCCTCTCTTGTTGCAGAGCACAGGCTCCAGACGCGCAGGCTCAGTAGTTGTGGCTCACGGGTCTAGTTGCTCCGCGGCATGTGGGATCCTCCCAGACCAGGGCTACGAACCTGTGTCCCCTGCATTAGCAGGCAGATTCTCAACCACTGCAACACCAGGGAAGCCCAAGATTGTCTATTCTTAACAGTTGAGGGGAAGGCAGATGGCTCTTCTCTCTTAAGAAAGTAGCAGGACTTCCCTGGTGGTCCAGTGGTTAAGACTCTGTGCCCCCAATGCAGGGGACCCGGGTTTGATCGCTGGTCAGGGAACTAGATCCCATGGGCACAACTAAGATCCCGCACAGTCAAATAAATAAATAAATAAATAAAAAGACCTGGAGCGGCCAAATAAATAAATATTAAAAAAAAAAAAAAAGCAGGATCAACTAGCTGGTTGGCGTTGAGAAAACATTACCATAGCTCCCTGCAGATCACGGCTGTGTACCCAGCTCTACCCCAAACAACATCAAGACAAGGAAAGAGAAGTTTTAAAATTCACTTGAGAAACAAGTCAGTTGCTTGCTTGATGAATCAGGCATGTGTGTTATCTGGAGTAAATAACAAAAGGGCTATGTGAAATGGAGCCATGTAAGGATGGGGCTCAAGGTGAATTGCAGCCCTGAGAGGGAAGGCCCCCTGCCCTCTCAAAGCAGCAGGGCCCTCTGAAAGCCACAGAGCTCTCTCTGTGACGGGGCCCTGCGGTCTCTGTTCAGCAGATTTGTAAGTGCCTCCTCTGGTTGGGTGCTGGTGGCAGGGGGTAGAATCGTGAACAAGACAGCCCATCCCTGCCCTCATGGAGCCTAGAGTTGAACAAGGAAGCCAGACCCTGAGCAAATGACCAGGGTGGTAAGTGTAGGATGATGAGGCTGTCCACAAGGTGGCGGCGGCCCTGACTTAGGCAGTAGGCCAGGGAGGCTCCCTGGAAGCAGTGATTCCCTTAGACTCTGAAGAGGGAAAGGGCAGATCAAAGTTGAGGAACTGAAGGAGTGCAGAAAGGCTGGGCATGGGAGGTGGCATGGGGGCGGATTGTGGTGGGGCGGCGGGGGGGCAGTGACAGGAATTGAGACAGACAGATAGGAGCCAGACAGTATAGGTTTCTGCAGGAGTAGGAGAAGAAAAAATGTCTTTTTCTTCTCCCCATCCTAGGTTCTCTGACGGGAGCCCTGTACACTAAACTAACAAAAGACAGATTACCAAGGGAAAAATAAACAGAAGTCTATTAAAATGTGCATGACACACACACATGGGAGCACCCAGTGAGGAGTAACTCGAACGGGGGCGCTTAGAACTTGGGCTTATTATATAGCACCTAACACAAGACCAATAAAATTTTAGAGAAGTGGCAAGAAAAAGGAAAAGGACTTTTGAGTTTCTAGGGGATCAAATTGTAGGAAGGTAAAGATACGGGGGAACTAATAGTAGATAAGGGCTGGTTTTAACAAGGTTTGTCATGTAGCTTCCTCTGTTGCCATCTCCAGACTGGTAAGTGTCCAGAGCTGTCTCCATCAATTAACTTCTGTCCTTCCATCTCTGCAAATTTATGTCCAAACAGGAGGAGGGCAGAGAGCTTTTCTTGTATCTGCTTCTTCTCAGTTGCCTTTAGCTCAAAATAATCCTTATGCCCAAGTGGCATATTTGGGGGTGGCATATTTCGCCACCCTTCACCAGCTTTGGTTTGCTGAATTGTTAAATATTCTCCTCATTGGATCCGATTCTTGAGAATCCCCAAAAGACTTTTTTTTTTTGAGATATAACTTACATACCATTAAATTTACCCCTTTAAAAGTATATGTAACTCAGTTGTTTCTAATATATTCACAAAGTTGAGCAGCCATCACCCCAAAAAGAAACCCAGCGCTGCTTAGCGGTCATCCATCATCTGCCCTCCCCTCAACCCCACCAGGAATCTGCTTCCTGCCTCCGTGGAGTTGCCTATTCTAGATATTTCATATAAATGGAATCCACAATGTGTGCTCTTTGTGTCTGGCTTCTTTCTCTTAGCGTAATGTTTTTAAGTTCATCAGGGCTGTAGCAGGTATCAGTACTCCATTCCCTTTTATGGCTGAATAATACTCCGGCGTGTGGATATGCCTTAGAAGACTTTAGAGGGTTAGGCTTTCATATCCGCGTTGGGACAAGTGCCCTGGGGTCCAGTATGAAAAACACTGTTCTTAAAACAGCAGTGGACTGCCCAGGCTCTCCTCCAACTGGCTCTGTGACCTCGGCAAGTCACTTTCTTTGAGCTTCGTTTCCCTCTCGTAAATGTGAATAATAGTAGTAACTCTTGTAGGGTTGATGAATAAATGAGTTAATGCATTTAAAGGGCTTCGAAAAGTACCTGCTGTGAAAGTCCAGTGGTTCCTATGCGGAAAAAAAGGCTGGCAGGTGCAGAGCTCCCTAATGACTACTTAGCACGTTGCCGTTTATTCCAGAATCTTCCAAATGGCTACAGGGCTACTTTATAAAACTGGAAATTACAGCTAGGTCTGATATAAGAGGGAATGAATTGAAGATAGCAGTTTCTATGCCTTCCTTAGGCATCTAGGATTTTGTAGTTCTTCAGACTTTCAAATTTGTTATGAGTGATGATGAACCGAGAGACTTTTTCTTTATATGTGCTTTTAAGGTCATCTGCCTTGAGAACAAACTGCTTTAAATTGTAAAATATTTATATAAATTTTCAACAAATGAAAAAGTAGAAGAGTATGATTCCCCATGTACCTTCAACAACATTTATTCCCATTTTTCAATACTTGACTAATGACTTTTGTTCCACAACTGAATGGGGGAGACACACCCAATAGGTAGGAGCCATCTTGCAAGGACCTGGGGAAACTGGTTCGAAGGGCAGGTTGAGAAATGTGTGCTTGCCTAGGCGCTGAGGCACTTCATGGACGGTAGGGATGGAGAGGAGGGCTGCAGTCTCCATACAGCCCAGACCACTCCGTGGAACCAGGCGTGGGATGAGGAGGCTCCCTCTGGGGAGCTGGCACTAGTAGCAGGAAGAAGTTGTCTCCAAACTCTGCCAGTCCATCAGGAGTAAGGGACGTGGTGGTCCAGCTCATACTGACTGCGCCAGGGACTGTCTAGCAGCCACATTTTAATAGATATTGACAGGCTGTGGAAATGCAAAGGAGCAAGATCCGGAGGGTAGGGGGCCCTCTAGGTCAAGTACTCCAGACCCTCCCTACTCAAGTGAGGCCGTGGGCCTGGGAGCTGGTTAGGAATGCAGAGTCTCGGGCCCCACCCCAGACCTACAGAATCGGCATTTTAACAGATTTTAACAAAATCAGCTAAACTCATTAACTGATTTTCAAAAAGTGGGTGAGTCCTTTGGATCTAACAGCTTTAAGGGAGGGATGCCCAGAAGGCAGCATTTTGTAAAAAGAACTAATTCTGTCCTAAAATCTGTGTGTGTGTAACTCACTAATCCTCACAGCCACCCCATGAAGTACAATTATTATCCCCATTTTACAGAGGAGGAAACTGAGGTCCAGAAAGGTTAAGACACTTGCCCAAAGTCACCCAGCTAGTGATCAGCTAAGCTGAGGTTTGAAGCCAAGCAGCCAGTTCCCAGGTGTGTACTCAGGATACCCAGCTGTATTCATGGAGATTCATAAGTCCTGGACCGTGCTTCACCAGTGTGTCCTTTCCAGAGAGGACTTTTCAACCTCTGGGTTCCCAGGTCCTGGGGTGGGGGACCCCTTCCACGTGCAGCCTACCTGCCCCGCCCCTTCCAGGCCTGCCTGTGCTGGAAGATCTGCTCCATAACTCTCTAGCTGGATGAATTTAGTTAATGATTACTAAACTGTATAGAATGGAATAATAGTACTTACCTCCTTGGGACGATTAAATGATCAAATGCACATAAAGTGTCAGTAAATGGTAGCTATTGATTTTATTATGCATATGTGTTTTAAGGGTGGGAGAAGAGTGCAGGGGGAGGGGGCACATGAATTGACATAAAGACATCTGGGAGATTAGAGTTAATATGTTAAATTCCAGCCCAGCGATGGATACGGAAAAATGCGTGATGAAGCAGAATGCTTCTGCCCAGGAGATCTTTTCTTGGACCTTGGAATTCTCAAGGACCCTAGACCCCTTTATGGAAAGCCGAGGCGATGGTGAGGGCGTGGACAGTCGGCTCTTGTTCTGGTGGGCATCAGTGTTCTGTCAGTGAGGTGCTGGGATGCTGCCCAGCAGAAAGTGCTGCAGGCCATAGCACAGGCGCCAGGGCCCTGGTGTCCCCCCAGCCCCGTAACAGGGACTGGGGGAATCGGGCTGTGGAACCCCAGCACTTGAGGGCCTCCAGGACTGGTACTGGTGGGGAAGAACCTGGGACCAAAGAGCTCTATCCTATCAGGATGGCCCCCAAAGCTGTCCATCTGCCCAAGGGCCACATCCAGTCTCAGGCCCCTGCTGCCCTGGGCCCAGGGCCCTTGCTCAGTAACAGCGCCGGTTTTATGGGTATTTTCTGTAGGCTCGCATACAGATGCAAACGTTTGTGGGGCAGAGAATAAACACGGAACTGTGAAAGCAGAACTCCTTAAACCCCTGAATCCCAGGACCCACCACCTCCCAGTCAAGCTGTATTGGCCACTTTAGACTTTAGATGAGTTCTAGGTAGGATGGTTGTAAAATTTATTGTCCATAGTAGTGCTTCTCATTGGTTTGCTAATATGTTTTTTGGTAAGTTTTTCTGAAAATAATTCCAAACCTAAAGAAAGTTGCAAGAATACAAATAGTGCAAGAACACTCCTACGTCTCTTACTCACATTCACCTATTTTAACATTTTCCCTATTTTCAATCTTTCTCTTTCTCTCTCCATATATATACACATATACAATATGTGTATACTCACATATACGTACATATGTTTACATGTACATATGTGTACACACACTTTTTTCCTGAAACATTTGAAAGTTGGTTGCATACATCATGGCCCCTTACTCCTATTTATTTCCTAAGAGTAAGGAAACTGTCTTACATAACCACAATTTAAAAAATCAACTTGAGTAAACATAACTTTGACAAAATATTTCTATCTGCTCTACTGTTTATATCCCAGTTTTATCAATGGACCCAAAGATGTCCTTAATAGCATTTTTTTCCCCTCCAGTGTAGAATCCAGTCTAGGATCAGATATTCCATGTAGTTGTCCAAGCTAGGACTTTTGGGAGTGATAATTATTATGCTGGAAAGGGACAAATAAAGCCAGTATTGCAAAAGAACGATAGTTGTACAATATGGGAGTCCATTTTAGCTACTTATATGTATGTTTAAATTTTTTGAAACACAAAGTGGAAAAGAAAAATAAACAAACTAAAAAAAAAATATATATATAGGCATATATATATATATATATGCCAAGCCCACAGATCCACAGATGTAAATGTCTGGCCTCCCTGTTTATAGATTCAGACTCTCAGCACCTGCTCAGGTGGAGGCACAGCAGAGGGGAAGGACTTCCCCCACTTCCTTGTTGTTGGCCCATTATTGAGGGGAAGTGAACCACCTTCTGAGGGGAGGAAGAGAGGCTCTGGGCTCTTTTTTTGTCTCCCCTGCAGTGAAGTGAACTGGGGTGGCCTTGGAGGGGAGAGAGAGGAATGAGAGGGATGGGAGCCCTGATTTCCTTTTGTCACCGAGGGCCTGGAGGCTGGGGCAAACTCCACACCTGTTTCCAGCTGGGGCAAAGTGTCCTGGCAGCAGCTAGACCAGCCCCCAGGATTCCTCATCTCCCCTGCCCTTCCTGTGCCTTCCGGTCTCTGACACTTGATTTGAATGGCAAAAATGAACATTGGTTTGGGGAGGTGGTCTAGAAATCCATCCTTTCTTCCCCATTTGGTACCCCTTCAAATCTTCACTCAGATTCTTAGCCTGTGGTTAAAGTTCTAGGAGTTGGTGAACTTGGACAGGAAAAATTTCCATGTCTATGTTCAATAATCTTTAATTGAAATCTAGCATTTCCTTCTATTGTGCCTGTAAGCATCTCACCACAATAGTATAGGCGGTTCCTGGGACCTTGTCACAGTAGAAATCACAGCTATTTTCATATCACAGCTCAGTTGGTGCAGATAATTTGAATATCGTCTACCTTCATCGTGACTTAAAATATCACAGTCGTTATCAGGCCCACCACCAGATCTGGTCCTGATTTAATACATTAATAAAGAATTACCAATCACACGTGGTCATTGTATTTCAGTATATTTTGCTTCCTTGGTAACCCTAGGTATTTTACTCTATGCTTTTAAAAATCTCACTCTGAGGTGGGATAGGGAGGGTGGGAGGGAGGCGCAAGAGGGAGGGGATATGCGTATATATGGCTGATTCATTTTGTTATACAGCAGAAACTAACACACCATTGTAAAGCAATTATACTCCAATAAAGATGGTTAAAAAAAAAAATCTCCTAGTAAATGTTCTCACTAATAAGATAGACTTTAATACTTCAGAATGTTTGCTGTCTTTTTAAAATAAATTTATTTATTTATTTTTGGCTGTGTTGGGTCTTCGTTGCTGTGTGTGGGCTTTCTCTAGTTGCAGCGAGCAGGGGCTACTCTTCGTTGCGGTGCGTGGGCTTCTCATTGTGGTGGCTTCTCTTGCTGCTGAGCACGGGCTCTAGGTGTGCAGATTTCAGTAGTTGTGGCACGTGGGCTCAGCAGCTATAGCTTGTGGGCTCTAGAGCGCAGGCTCATTGGTTGTGGCGCATGGGCTTTGTTGCTCTGCGGCATGTGGGATATTCCCGGACCAGGGATTGAACCTGTGTCCCCTGCACTGGCAGGCGGATTCTTTACCACTGCGCCACCAGGGAAGTCCCTTTGCTATCTTTTTGAAATAAACATTAACCTCTCAGGAGTCTGTAATTATGTTTGGTGGTCTTAATCATACATACATTTAATTTAAATTGTCATGTTTTATGAAGTATACACATACATGTACAATTTTTGTTAAAATAAAGGATCTGGCTTAAAAAAAAAAAATCTCACTCTGAGAGGGGTCCAGAGGCCTCACCAGACTCCAGAGGGGCCTGTGGCACAGAGATGACTAAGCGCGCCCAGCCTGCCCAGGGCACCGCCCACCCTCACAGTCACCCTGCCAGCCGCTCTCCCGGCATCCGGTGCGCTGTGTGTGGCTGGCACCCTTCCTTGGCCGCCTGGCCACACACCGCCATCTGCTGGGGTTGGCCTGCACAGCACGCTTGTGGCTTTGGTGAGGGGCTTGGGGTCCTCCTGTCCCTTCTGGGCATGGTGAGGAAGACCATGAAGATGCGGACCCCAAACTCGCTCCGGAGGACCCCGTGTGCTGCTGCCCGCACCTGCTCCCTTGCCAGGGTCCCGGGCTCCCTGGCACAGATGTGCAGTGCTGCCTGACCCATGATGAGGACCTGGGAGTCAGGTTAGCAGCAGAGCACAGAACTGGGTCTGAGAGCTAGAGGCAGAAGCCTCTGCAGTTTAATAGCAGGCCAAATGAAAATTTAAAAACAAATTGTTGGGCTTCCCTGGTGGCTCAGTGGTTAAGAATCCGCCTTCCAGTGCAGGGGACACAGGTTCGATCCATGGTCCGGGAAGGTCCCACATGCCGCGGAGCAACTAAGCCCATGAGCCACAACTACTGAGCCTGTGCTCTAGAGCCCGCGAGCCACAGCTACTGAGCTGGCTCGCCTAGAGCCCGTGCTCAGCAACAAGAGAAGCCACAGCAATGAGAAGCCTGCGCACTGCAACGAAGAGTAGCCCCTGCTTGATGCAACTAGAGAAAGCCCATGTGCAGCAGCGAAGACCCAACGCAGCCATAAATAAATAAATGTAAAAAAACCCAAACTGTTTCTTGAGTTGATACAGGAGCACATGGGAAAACAGTCAAAAGCTGAAAATAGAATGTGGTAAGTTTCTCTCCTTCCCTGTCCCTCAGCCTCAAACTTTACCAGCTTCTCTTTCCTTCCAGATCCCAGGCCCACCCAGCAACCTTCTTGCCAGGGTGTAGTTTCCTCTCAGATTCATACACTGGGAGAGAGAGAGACTGTCCAGACCTGCCCATGTGAGCATCTTGTTGGCCAGACTTACCTGAAAAATAGGAAGATAGCATTCTGGTTTTTACATCAGTGCTTGGTGAGTTTGATTAGTGTGAATCAGTCCTGCTGAAACAGATCCCCTCTGGCCCATAGAGCTAAGGGCTGCACTGCAGACTGTGGGGAATTCCCCACAGTAACGCCCATTTACCCTCTGAGACCAGCTGGCCCTCTGATTGGGGCAGTGGCCCTTCCTGGTGGGGCCTTTCTTTCAGCTAGAAGCATGTTAATGAGGCTGAGGGAGCAGGTTCAAGTATATATTACCTTTGTGTGAAAGAAACTCAGCTGCAGAGATTATAGTGTCCTCTGATGCACGGGGACCAGGCAGAAGAAAAAGGAGCACAAATCCATTCTGACAATCAACAACCAGCCAGGGGTTGGGACTTCCCTGGCGGTCAGGTGGTTAAGACTCCGCGCTTCCACTGCAGGGGCACGGGTTCCATCCCTGCTTGGGGAACTAAGATCCTGCATGCCTTGTGGCTCGGCCAAAAAGTAAAACAAACAAACAATAACAACAACAACAAACACAACCAGCCAGGGGCCAACAGGCCCCCTCCCATCTGGAGGACAGCACCATCAGTGTTTCTCCCTGCAGATCTAACTCAGCATTATCTGGGAGATAAACCTTTTTCTCCACCTTCTTAGGTTCAGTACTTGGGAACCTGCAAATGAAACTGGCAAAATACAGATTAGCAAGAGAAAAGACAGATGTCTAATTCACATGTGTGCATGGGAGTTCACAGAAAAACATGACTCAAGGAGGTGGTTAGAATTGGGGGCTTATATATCATCTTAGGAGGGGAAGGGGAGAGGGAAAGGGCATTTATGAGAAAATAAATGACGTTTAGGAAAGAGCCCTTGGGAGAATAGATGAGAGATTTGATAGTTTTGTGACTATTTATTTCTGTGATTTCTTTTTTTTTTAACATCTTTATCGGAGTCTAATTTCTTTACAATGGTGTGTTAGTTTCTGCTTTATAACAAAGTGAATCAGTTATACATATACATATGTCCCCATATCTCTTCCCTCTTGCATCTCCCTCCCACTCTCCCTATCCCACCCCTCTAGGTGGTCACAAAGCACCGAGCTGATCTCCCTGTGCTATGCCGCTGCTTCCCACTAGCTAGCTATTTTACGTTTGATAGTGTATATAAGTCCTTGCCACTCTCTCACGTCGTCCCAGCTTCCCCTTCCCCCTCCCTATTTCTGTGATTTCTTAACCCAGTGTAGACGTCTCTCCAGTGATAAGAGTCAGTCTTCCCTGGTTGCAAAACTTTTGGGGAGGGGAGTTATGACGGTTGTGTGCTTTGAGGAGGCACTGCTTTTAGATAAGGGAAAAAAAGCAAAAACCAAAAAAGAAAACTCTTCACAGTGGGATATTCTGGATCCCTCCGCATGAATGCACCTCTTCTCTCCCTCAAAGGCCAGGCTGTCTGCGGTGAGCTGGCGAGAGCCAGGGTTTTGACTCAGCATCGCTGAGGCTGGCTCTGGGAGCTCAGCGAGCAAAAGCTGAGTGAGAGCGGTGGTCTCCTCAGCAGAGGATGTGCAAGGCCGCGTTCCTGTGGCCAAGTCGGTGTAGCGGTTAAGGGCACGCGCAGGAACACTGGCTGCCAAGGTCAAACTGTGTGTTCTTGGGCAGGATTCTCAACTTCTCTGGGCTTCCTTCTCCTACTTGGGTAAAAACCCTCATAGGATTGTCCTGAGGATAAGATTGGATAATGCATTGAAAGCACCTCATACAGTGCCTGGCACCGAGCACGGGCTCTGTTACTACAGCTCACTTCTCTGGGTGCTGGGGGTACAGCGCTGAGCAAAACCGAGCCCCTGCTCTCCTGGGCCTTCCAGTCTGGAGAGGAACCTGCTAGACAGGGGAACACAGGCCGTTATCAGGGGACAGTGCACACTAGGAGAAAAGGAAACAGGAGAGGGGCAGAGAGGGAGAGGCGCGCCGATTCGGCTGGTCAGGGAGGGGACATCCGCGCAGCAGAGACCGGATGAAGTGGGAACAACCATAGGAACCGTGGTGGCGTTATGCTGACATCCCTCCTGCACGTTCCCATAGTGCTGCACTCGGTCAGCCCTCTTCTCGTCTGAGGGTGAACGGGGACCACGATGTGGACATAGGGCTCCCAGGTTCCACGATGCGAGTGAGGGTGGTGGATTAATCTGCCTTTGATCTTGCTTCCATTCCTCTCTGCCTCACGATTCCACAGCGCCACGAAACAATTCTTAGGACACTCCTCCAGGAGAGGAGCTTACTACACACTGCCTGAGAGGGGCAGTTGTGCTTAGGGAAACTGGCTGGTTCTACAGCTAGAGGGTGAGGCCTGGGCTGCAAGGACCAGAATAGAAGGTCTAAATTTAAACTGTGTCTGGAGGCTTCAGGAGCCAGGGGCCTATGGGCCCTGGGGCGGCTCCCTTCCAGGCCGGCCTCCTGCCCTCCTCCCTCCTGCTCTCCTGCTTCCTCCCTCCTGCCTCCTCCCTCCTGCCCTCCTCCCTCCTCCCTCCTCCCTCCTGCTTCCTCCCTCCTCCCTCCTCCCTCCTGCCCTTCTCCCTCCTGCCCTCCTGCCCTCCTGCTTCCTCCCTCCTCCTCCCTCCTCCCTCCTCCCTCCTGCTTCCTCCCTCCTCCCTCCTGCCCTCCTCCCTCCTCCCTCCTGCCTCCTCCCTCCTGCCTCCTCCCTCCCTCCCGGAGTGGAAACTGTTTCCTTTCTGGCTGCTGAGAGCTGGTTTCCTCCCAAGGAAATAATGTCTCACTGCAGCTGAGGCAGGACCTGCCCCCTGGAATTTCCCTGGTGGAGAATCACCAGGCTGGCAGAGCTGCTCCGAGATGGGACACACCTAGAGCCTGCTTGTGCACCACCCCGAGGGGGCCACACCCAGAGACACACAGATGTAAACAGAAACAAACACGCTGGGCAAACCCTCCGGGACCCTCAGGAGCCCCATTCTAGTTCCAGCTGTCTCCACTCCCTGTGTGGCCTGAGCAAATCAGCTCCTTTCCTGAACCCATTTTTCCACCTCTACAGTATGAAAATAGATCTCTTGAAGATCAAAATAGAACAGAATTCTAAAGGAATCACCCCAGAAAGTTCTCTATTCCAAATATGTTGCTTTCATTGTGCAAAATATTTTTAAAGTCTTTTTTTTTTTTTCCTAAAAAATTCCTTTAGAACCAGTTTCAGGCACTCACAAGTCTGCCTGGTTACATTTCCAGACATTTCATTTTTGCCTGGAGGGATCACTGCCCATGGTACAGAGAGACTTTGGGCTCGTTCCAGATATCCAATTCAAAAGTTTCCTGGGAGGATGGTGAGGAGTGTCTGGAGTGGCCAGTCCACTCTGCAGACTCTCAGCCACAAGCAGAGTCCTGCTAGGCTCTTAAACAGTCAAAACTCAAACAGAGGGGTCTGCACACTTACGGCCAAATGGAAACGTCCAGTTTTAGTCCCAAGCTCCAGGGTCGGCAGCTTGGGAGAACCCCAGCCATGCCCCACTTGTGCTTTTGGGCATTTATTCACTGAGACCAGAGGACGGGAGCTGTCACAGACCCGATTCACGTGGGGATGGTCACAGCCCAGATGCTCACGCGCAGGTTGCACCCAAAGACTTTAGCAGGAGAGAGCGCGGCGTGCTAAGGGGACACACCCAGACACACTGGGTTGCCCGGCAACACGGAATAACAGACCCAGGGAAACACACCAGCCCTAGGATGACACACGCAAACTGTTTCTGCACAGGAAGAATGCATTGAAGCAGGCTGCCCCATGCACACCCTCTTGCCACACGAATATGTCCCCAGGGAAAGCCTTCAAGTCAGAAACAGCTGTGTGACTGAAGATCCTGCTCCTCACTCACCCCCCAAAACGCTCACCCAGATTTAGACAGTGCTGAGGCGAGCCCCCCAAAACTTCTGGTCACACCTCCGTGACACACACACTCTTCTAGAGTCTAGAAGAGTCACATCCTTTTGTTTCCTCTCGGAAAAGCTTTGGCTTTTCCATTTTAATCAGCCAGTGACCAAACGGTCTATTTCTGTAACATTAGCTAGAGATTGTTCTTTTGAAGTGCCTATAGTAAGTTGCAAAGAATGCCTCTGACCTTAGTTTTCAAATTCAACTATGCAAACACAAAACACACAGTGTGAAAACTTAGAGGACAGTTTTAAATTTAAAATTCACAAACTGTGCTGGAGATTTTTTTCAGCTTTTGGATGTAGGGGAAAGGCAAGTTTACCAACTTTTAAATGATTCTTAAAATTCCACCCAGGTAAACAGGAAAACAGTAACAACTTTGGAGTCTTTGAAAGTGTAGAGTGAACAACAGGAAAAGATTCCTTCTGGACAGCACCGGTCACTAATTAGGAATTGAAATGAGGATTTGACCTTCTTCTGGTTTTCACAGTCTGGCCTCATTTGTGATTAGGCAGAACTTCCGGTGTGGTGTTTAGACTGCCTGTCTAGGGGACAGCAGTGCCCTCAGTTGGGTCCAAAAACTACCCCCTTGTGTAGATTCTGTCCCCTTCCCGGGACGTTTCAGACACTGTGTTTGTTTTTGTGTTGTTTTTTGAGAGAGGCCTGGGCAGGCAGGCTTCTCTCCAGTCCCATCGCTAGGCGGGACCCACCTAGAGACGGATCTACACACTGGGTCTGGCCAGGCCCTGCCCTGCCATCGAGAACCTTCCTCCCTCTGTCCTTTCCCCCTTTTTCCCTCCCTCCCTTCCCTCACCTCGGGGAGGAAGTCCTGGTTGGGCGTGGAACAGCTACCTTTAGTGAGCCCCACTCAGTCTCTCCTCCCAGACAGTGTCACCCCTCCCTCAAAATTCCTTTCTGTCCTTACTGCTTATACCTCAGTGACGCACCCAAGACTGAACTACAGCAAAAAAAACCCCTATTAGATTCAACGTTTTTAATGAAAATTTTCTATAAGTCAAAAACCACGAACAGGGCTTCCCTGGTGGCGCAGTGGTTGAGAGTCCGCCTGCCGATGCAGGGGACATGGGTTTGTGCCCCAATCCGGGAAGATCCCACATGCCGCAGAGCGGGTGGGCCCGTGAGCCATGGCCGCTGAGCCTGCGCGTCCGGAGCCTGTGCTCCGCAACGGGAGAGGCCGCGACAGTAAGAGGCCCGCGTACCGCAAAAAAAACAAAACAAAACAAAACACCACAAACAAAACAAATTGAAAAGACAAACTTGAAAAATATATTTTCCAGATAAATGTGGCAACAGAGGCAAATATCCTTAATACACCAAAGGCTTTTACAAAGTATAGGGCAGCAAAGAAAAGATGGGAGATGTGAGCAGGCAGATTCATCAAAAGAATGAAACAAATGGTTAATAAGAGAAGAAAAATTTCACCTTCCTTAATACTCAAAGCAAGGCTAAATAAAACCCTTCGAGATAACATTTCCCCTCGTTACGTATCAGACTAACAAGTGGATACCCACTGTTGGGTAGGGGCTTCCTTATTAATTACTTCTAGGAATGCCCAATAATTAGAAGAGTTTTTTGAGGGAAAATTAAGCCTTAAAATTAACCGGTACCCTTTGACCTGTCAATTCTACTTCTGGAAGTTATCTGGAAGGAATCTTTCAGGTGTCCAAAATGCACGTACAAAAGTGCTTGTTGCAGTACTGTTGTTAAAACAAAAAGAAAAAAATGCATTTATAATTTTGTCCTCACTTTCTTGACTGTACACCCAATGCTCCTGGGCCTGTTTTATGTTACATTTATTTAAATTCTGAACACGTGTGCCAGAACATGATACTGTATTTCACTATCTTAATGAAAAATTCAGTTGATCAATATTCTGAGCCGGGGTGAACCTGAGGGCTAACGCGGCCCCTCCCTGGTCCTGTCGTCTGTGGAAAGGGTCTTCCTCTTCAGTTCCTGCTCTGAGGTGTGTGGGACCTTGGGTTGAATGAAGCCCATGAGATGGGCAAGGAGGCTGTGTGGAGGGAAGTTGCCAGAGAGCAGGAGGCAGGCTCTTGGGAAGAAGCTTGGCGGTTGGATTACCAGTAACTGAAGCCGTGATGCTGAGCCCTCTGCTGGGGTGAGAAGTCCTTTACAGGAGGGGAGGGGTTAATAGGCTGCATTAGGGTCTCACACCCTCTGCCTCTCCTATCACCCACCCTGCTGTCACCGTGGTGCTGGGCTGTCCCAGGCCTTCGCACGGTGAAGGTCTCTTGGAAAGGAAAGGGAACACAGAGAAACCCTTTTATGGAAAACTGCCCCATCACCCGAACTTTCCTCTGTGAGTTCCCTGCGTTCGCTCCTCCCACTGTCCTCCTGGCGCTCCCTAATACGGCCAGGACTCTCCAGCGACCTTCTCTCCATCGGCACAGCTGCATCCTTAAGGTGGCCGTGAGAGCAGATTTACCCTGGCCTAGGGTTTGGACTGCCAGTTCCCTGTCTTCCCCTAACTTGGAATCTTCCCCCAAATATGGCTGCCTCCGGACGGCTCTGCCTGACAAAGGCCAGCTCTGAGGCGCAGGCCCGGGGCTCATCTTTGTCACCGCCCTTTGTGCATCCCCAGCGGTCCATCATTTCCTCTGATTCTCCTCCTAAAACGCCTCTTGGCCTGGCCACTTCTTTCCCCCTCATCCCCCGCATCCTGGCCCTCCTTCCCTAGGGCCCACGCTATCTCCAGTGTTGCCTGGCAGCTCAGAAATGTGCTCGTGCCCAGTACAGTCCCGCTTACTTCAAAGTGACACAACGGCTTCCATCCCCTTATTCTAGCCTAGCGGTGTCCACACTTTATTTTTAGCTGTAGACCCAGGTGTTGGCTGCCCCCCATGCAAAACAAAAATGCTGAGCTGCCCTGGTCTGGGGTGGGGGGTGAGACCTGGACCCCTGCGCCCACCCCCAGCAGAATCCTTACAGAGGTGGACCCATTACCATTACCATCAGAATCGTTGGAGGAACTAAACCAACAGGAATTCTGAGCCCCTGCCAGGCCTCTTGTGTGTGTGTGTGTGTGTGTGTGTGTGTGTGTGTGTGTGTGTGTGTGTGTGTTGTCTCTGCGTCCCGTGGCTTGTGGGATCTTAGTTTCCCGACTAGGAATTGAACCCGGGCCCTTGGCAGTGAAAGCACCGAGTCTTAACCATTGGACCGCCAGGGAACTCCCTGGTGTCTCTGCTTGTAAACAAGCCTCCCAGAGACTCTGAAGCAGCTGCTCAGTGGCCTGCATCCTCTCCAACAGGGACCCCTCTCAGGCCATGGGGGTCTTGCCGCCTTCACGACCCGGCACACCTTCCCTTTACTCGTCAGCTCTCCCCCCAGGTGCCCCTTCACCTGGTCAAATCCCACCCCTCAGCTCACCCCCTGGGTGAGTCCTACACCTGCCTGACCAACAACTGGCGCTTACTGTCCGTGCTGCTCGGAGGGTCTAATATATTTAAGTTTTTTTTTGTTGTTGTTTGTTTTTTTTGCGGTACGCGGGCCTCTCACTGTTGTGGCCTCTCCCGTTGCAGAGCACAGGCTCCGGACGTGCAGGCTCAGCGGCCATGGCTTACGGGCCCAGCCGCTCCGCGGCATGTGGGATCTTCCCGGACCGGGGCACGAACCCGTGTCCCCTGCATCGGCAGGCGGACTCTCAACCACTGCGCCACCAGGGAAGCCCTAAGCTTATTTTTTAATTTCACAAGTAATGTAGGAGCACATCGTTATTGTAAAGCAATTCAGGTGACCCAGAGGGAGTGACGCTCCTTCACCCTCCCCATTCCCCAGTCCCACCCCAGGGTAACTCCGGGCAGGTGGGGTGTCCTTCCAGACCCTTGTCCATGGATTTGCTACCTAGTTCCAAGATCTGGAGAGAGAAGAACCATCTTTACTCCCACCAAGGCCGCTCTTCTGCCTGTGCTCAGATCTGGACCCTGTAGCCTCCCCGGCAGCCTGCGGCCTCGACCACCCCTATCTCTTCCCAGCTGCTCTCCCCTCCACAGCCCCTCACTCTGGGCCTCTGTGTGTGCATCTGTGCACACACACGCACACAAATGCACACAGGTGTTCCTCTTCCTGAAAATCATCAACTCTTTCTGGATCCTTACATGCATTTAAACCCTCTCTCCTTTCAGTCTCCTCCCTCTGGAGCCCAACTGCTTCACCCGATGGGCTTCCTGCCTGAATACTGTACATCACACCTGCAACAGGCTGACCCCAGGCTGCATCCCTCCTGCCGCATCCTCCCGGGGAGGCACTGACCCAGGTCAAGCGGGTGGAGGCTCCTGTCAGCACAGTGCTGTTCATTCCCCTCCCCCATAGGGGCAGAAGCGCTTTGGCCTTGGAAGAGGCCTGGCCATCCAACATCTGGACTCTCCACTCCCAGGCAAAGCCCTGCGACATGGGCTGGACCCCAAACCTTCCATGGCCTCTTCAGGAGGTGGATGAAGGGGCCGGGAGTGTCTTGGGGAGCTCCTTGTGCAGAGCCTCAGTTCACCTCAGCGGTCACCCTCACACTTCTGTGAGCTTCCAGCAGCTTTTGGGGAGGGAGAGAGCAGCTCCGGACATTCTCTTGGGGTGCATCTCCCCCTAGCTCCCTGCACACGTTCTGACCACCAGGCCGTCCAGAAACCCCAGGGCCCACTTGAGATGGGCATACAGCTCGGCCTCACCTGACAAAGTTCCCAAATAGCTCTATCTCCTGTGAAGGGGGAGGGCCAGGAAGACAGGGCTTAGGTCTTATCACCAGGCTCCTAACTTAGCATCATAAAATGAAAACAAACAAAATTTTGAATTACAGAACATCCCCCCAGAAGTGCTGGACTAGTTTCCTATTGCTGCCGTACCAAGTTACCATGAATTCAGTGACTTAAAACAACACAGATTTGTTCTCTTACAGCTCCAGAGGTTCAGGAGCCTAAAATTAAGGTGCTGGCAGTGCTGTGTTCTTCTGGAGTCTTCAGGGGAGAATCTGTTTTCTTGCTTTTTTCAGCTTCTAGGGACCTTCTTCATTCCTCAGCCCTGGGCCCTTCTTCCATCTTCAGAGCACATCCCACCACCCTCGTCTTCCACTGTCCTGTCCCTTCTTGCTGGCTCTGATGACTCTCCTGCCTCCATCTTATAAGGACCCCTGTGGTTACGTTGGGCCCACTCGGGTAATTCAGGACAATCTCCTTATCGCAAGATCCTCAACTTAATCACATATACAAAGTCCCTTTCACCATATAGGGCAACATGTTCATAGGTTCTGGGGACTAGGACATGGACGGACATCTCTGGGGGCCATTATTCAGCCCACCACAGCTACAAAAACGTAATGTGGATAACCATCTGTATCTACCACCAAGAGTAATATCGTTGTACTTGTTTTCTGGAGCACCTGTGCCAAAGACCTTGGTGGGAGACCCGTGGAGGGGGCGGATGGCATGCGCTATACACACCCTCAGTTTACTAGGACTGCTATGCAGTCCCCAGTACCTCCTGGCAACTGTGTTTAAAAGAACCCATTTCCCTTCCTCAGCAGCATCTGTTTTTTTTCAGATTTACTCTTTTTTAAAAAATGATGTTTCCTTCCATATTTCCAGTTGCTCTCTTTTGCTCCCAGTCTGTTGTTGAATGTTACGCAGCTGGGACCTTTCCTCCGTCTTGACTGAAGGACCACCCACCCAGGGCCTTCTGTGCTCTGCTCCACCACCACCACCCCTTCCCAGATTCCCTCTCTGCGGAGTTTCATCTGCGCCAGCCCTGGAAGAGCCTTTCCCAGGTACGGTACTGAAGCTCTGCCCTCCCCACCGAGGCAAGGCCGTGGATGTGCAGCGAGGCTCCTGCTGGGAGGAGTGAAGTCTTCTGCATTACTACCCTTCAGCCTAAATGAATGAGGCATGTCTACCAGTGAAGATGCAAGTAAATCAGGCCCAAACGCCAAAAAAATAAATGGCCATGTGTTTCCTGTCCCCAAGGGTATTCTGAAACACATACCTGCCAATGAATGAAAACTGTATCCTGGAAAGCAGCAGGATGGAGGGATAAATCCAATGGCTGACATTTCTTCCCAGGACAAGCCTCATTTCTTTATCAGCCTGTGGCTTTTAGATACCAAATCTCCCTCCCTTCTAGGTTTTTAACCCCGCACCCCCCGCCCCCGCTTTTAAGATCCAGTGAAACTAGCGGGCTCGCTCACCGAAGGGAGGTCATCTCTGATTACCTGGCCCTCATAATGACCCATCTTTCCTCCTGCCGCTCCCTAAACAGACTGAAATGCCATTGTCCTCAGGGAGCTATCTTAAGCCAAAGAGATTTCTTAGCTACCTGGTTCCAACCTGACAGTCTTTTGAACTTTGTGTGTACCTGTTAGCTGTATATGCCCACTCTGTATATTCCCCTGTGCCCGTTGGTGATGGCTTTGCCTGAGATGTATCCCTGGAAAAGATGGGGCCCAGAGGATTGCTTCCCAAGGGGGCCCATCACCTGCTTCACAGGGAACCCAGAGTACTGTCAGCAGAGTCACCCACAACCTCCTGCTACAGAACAACGGCCGGTGGGACGAGTCTAGGGACTCTGATGCCTGCACATTTTAGCATTCGGAATGAGTCCCTTGCTCAGTTTTAAGCATGAGACGGCACGAGAAACTATCCCTTTCCTATAAACTAATAGTTTGCGCTTCTAATGCTCAACTCTGTGCCCCCTCGTCCGACCACTCCCGGGATTAAGACGGGAGAGGAGGGGTTCACAGAGGCCAGCATGGCAGGCGTCCCATGAGTCACCTTCTGTCACCTGAAGGGTACACAAAACCGTTTCAGCTGTCTATGAGAAGCAGCCTTTCGGAGAATAACCCAGACCAAGAGCCCAGGTGGACACCAGTCCTAATTACCCTCCTTGTGACAAAGACTGCTGGGAACTCAAAATGCCTGACAGAGGTGCCAGGAGGCAGAGTGACAGGCCAACCACAGAGGAAGTCACCAGAAACCCAGAGTCGAAATTCTCTTCTCGAGAGCTTGTTTAAAAAAAAAAACAAGGGCTTCCCTGGTGGCGCAGGGGTTGAGAGTCTGCCCGCCGATGCAGGGGACACGGGTTCATGCCCCAGTCCGGGAAGATCCCACATGCTGTGGAGCGGCTGGGCCCGTGAGCCATAGCTGCTGAGCCTGCACGTCCGGAGCCTGTGCTCCGCAACGGGAGAGGCCACAGCGGAAACAAATGTTTCCTAGTGGAGCTCGGAGGGGGTCCTGGGCAGCCACCAAGATGGATCATTTGAGGATGTCGGCCTGGGCTGTCCGTGGCTTCTGAAGAGGACCCGGGAAGTTCACGGTCACATACCTGCCTGTGATCTCCCTCATTAGGCTCCGCTCTCCAGGTTTTGTAGATTCCTGAATTCTCTCTGGCTGAGAAATTTGATCATTTGAAGTTTTAAAAGGAGTTAGGTGAAGATTTTTTTTTTTCCTGGCAGAGCAGTCTAAATCCTGTCTTGAATTAACTCCTAATTACTCGATTAGAAATTAAGATATTGTTTCTTCAAAACAAAGTTTTTATTCTTCAGAAATGACATTCCACTAATTAGCTTCTTAAAATCACTTACCCCCTAATTTACCTCATGACCCTACATAGTTTTCTGCCACACGCACTTCTCAATGACTCTAGGACAGACCTTCCCAGCCTTTAGTCTTATATGGGGAGCAGGTGGGTCGGAGACACCCATTCCACTGCGGTGCTTGTTATACGTGGCTTCATCTTACTGAGAAGTTGGTTAGGTACAATACAACGTAAGAAGCAAGGTGTAATGTAAGGTAACGTAAGACATCTTTGTGTGCGTCTGGCTGTGTGTTTGAGGATGTGCACATAACTTTACAGTGGCGAGCCGGAGGTGGTTCTCATCCCTCACCAATCGTGTGCATTTCTTCTCAACTCCACACTCACTGACATCACATAGCTTGACGTCAGCGATGGTGGGAGTATTTATACCAGGAAAATTGGCAAATCAGGCCCTTCTGTGGGGTGGCCTGGGCGGTGGGGAGAGTAGTGCTTAAAAAATGTTTGGAAGAAACAAGAAACCCAAAATAGTTACCTGTGCAGGGTGGGATTGGAGAGCAAGGGTAGCAGAGAGAGTTTCTTTTTTGCTTTTCGAATTTTTTATCATGTGCATCACTATTTTTTTAAAAGAGAATTTTCTTTCTTTTTTAACAATAAAGACTTCCTACAGTGTTTATTAATCCCATCCCATCAGCTGGAAACTGTCTGGGCTGAGCTGTCTGGCTGAGGAAGAGATCAGAGCCTGGAGATGTGTCATCACAGTGGCCTCCGTGGAGCAACGTCCTGGGGAATGGAGGAGAGGCAGGGCCCTGAGGATGGACAGTGTGGAGCGCGCAGTCCTTCTAGAACTTCATGCCAAGTCTGAGAGGGGACCCAAAGTAATGACAGGCCCACGGCCAAGATGTCAGGCCAAAATTCGGGTCATCAAATCCCAAGGATCAGGAAAATGGGTGTGAAGATAGGACACCCCAGATGGTGCAGCTCCAGGGAGGATGGGGGAGGCGGAGACCTGGTAAAAAAGGATACAAGGTTCACAGGAGGAGCTTTTAGATTACGGGGCTGAGGGGCAACTTTTTAGGTCATTCCCAAGACCACTTCTCCTGCAGCTTAAGTTAAAAGGGGACATCAGCTCTGCCCAGGAGGGAAGGAAGGCAAACTGGGGCAGTGAGGAAACAAGTAGAGACAGGTTCCTCGACACCGGGGAAGAGGCTCCCACGGCTCCCTGGGGGAAGCTGTGGTAAACAAGTTCCAGGGAATGAAGCACAGCTCCAGGCGGATTCCAGGAACCTCGTCACACTGCAAAAAGGCCCCTAGAGGCCCTGGTCAGTGTCGGGAGGCGGGGTGGGGGAGTGGACGTTCCCACTGCAGGATTTTGCAGTGGCTTGGAAATTCTGAGCAGAGATAATGGAGGCCCCAGGTGCAAGGATGGGCCACAGGCAGGAAAATCCATCCGAGATGCAGCAAGAGGCAGGACCTGGTGGGCAGCCCTAGAAAAGGCTGGCAGGACCCTGCTGATGGGGGAACTTGAGGCAGCATCCCATCCTTCCCTGAGGGCCGGATACTTGGGAAAGGAGGCTCTCAGGAAACTGAGCGCAAGGGGGCCATACATTGACTGCGATGGCCAGGAAATTAGGGGAGGGGCAGTGGGTGGATGGAGTGGGCTGCTCCCCGTGGCAACACCCAAATGCCACCGTCTGTGCCCTCCATGTTCCTGAGACATTTCCAAACTCCACCTGAGAGTGTGGGCAGGCAGCCCCATTTGAAATCTTGTCAAGTAGGGCTGCCACTAGTTACAAGGGAATTGAATATCCCACCTTATAAACACCTAAGTGTGGTAACAAGCAACAAGGACTAACAGGGCCACTACTTGGCCCCCTTTCTTTTTCTATTTTATTTACTTTATTTTATTTAATTAATTTATTTTTGGCTGCGTTGGGTCTTCGTTGCTGCCTACGGGCTTTCTCTAGTTGTGGCGAGCAGGGGCTACTCTTCGTTGAGGTGCGCAGGCTTCTCATTGCAGTGGCTTCTCTTGTTGTGGAGCAAAGGCTCTAGGCATGCAGGCTTCAGTAGTTGTGGCTGCGGGCTCCAGAGAGCAGGCTCAGTATTCGTGGCGCACGGGCTTAGTGCTCCGTGGCATGTGGGATCTTCCCAGACCAGCGCTTGAAGCCATGTCCCCTGCATTGGCAGGCAGATTCTTTATTTTTATTTTTTTTTGCGGTATGCGGGCCTCTCACTGCTGTGGCCTCTTCCCGTTGCGGAGCACAGGCTCCGGACACACAGGCTCAGCGGCCATGGCTCACGGGCTCAGCTGCTCCGTGGCATGTGGGATCTTCCCGGACCGGGGCACGAACCCGTGTCCCCTGCATTGGCAGGCGGACTCTCAACCACTGCGCCACCAGGGAAGTCCCTGGCCCCCTTTCTTTTTAACTTGCTGCTAAAGACATTCATTTTTTATTTTTAAAATTAATTTATTTAATTTTTGACTGTGTTGGGTCATCGTTGCTGTGTGCGGGCTTTCTCTAGTTGCGGCGAGCAGGGGCTACTCTTTGTTGCAGTGTGCGGGCTTCTCACTGCGGTGGCTTCTCTTGTTGCGGAGCACGGGCTTCAGTAGTTGCTGCACCTGGGCTCAGTAGTTGCAGCATGCGGGCCCTAGAGCACTCAGGCTTCAGTAGTTGTGGCACACGAGCTCAGTAGTTGTGTCTCACGGGCTTTAGAGCGCAGGCCCAGTAGTTGTGGCGCACGGGCTTAGTTGCTCCACGGCATGTGGGATCTTCCCGGACCAGGGCTCGAACCCATGTCCCCTGCATTGAGAGGATTCTCAACCACTGCGTCACCAGGGAAGTCCCTTAAATTTATTTTTAATTAATTTATTTTTTTGGCTGCGCCGTGAGGCTCGTGGGATCTTAGTTCTCCGACTAGGGACTCGACCCAGGCCCTCGGCAGTGAGAGCACGGAGTCCTAACCACTGGACCGCCAGGGAATTCCCAAGACCTTCATTTTTTTAGATAAATTAGATGCATAAATCTCTTATCACTGGCACAGGATGTTCCCCACCTCCTTCCATACTGCTGAGAACTGAGCAACCTTAAAATGCTGCTGAACCTACTGATTAATTACCATCAGCCCCAAAAGCCCCACATCAATTACAGGTAAACTAAGTCAGTTTCTGCTGACATTCTCTGTCAACATGCTGAATGTTGAGTTCCCATGGACATCACTAAATCATAATATCCAACAGCTTCAGCTCTCTGGGGGCATATTTCATAGTTAACTCATCCCCCAAAGCCTGTCAAGAGGGGAGGCTGGCAATCCATCAGGAGATAATCAGAGGAAGACCTGCCTAGTCTCTGTCACTCACTTAACCAACATTGAGACTTGGGGCTGCTGTGTGTTGTGCTGAGCTCTAAGGATACAGAGAGGGCCTGGCCCTAAGTGGACGAGCGGATGGGCCCATGACAGCCATGCCACCACCAGGCTGTGGGCCCCAAGGACAGCCCTGTGCTGTATTTGTGACTGTATCTCTTGCACCTAACAGGAGGCCTAACACTTAGTAGGTGCTCAATACATAATTAGAAATGAATAATATGACATAATGCCTCTGACAACAAACATTTGGGACATCAGGAGGAAGCAGTTAATTCTGCTAGGGAACTGAAGAAGGCTTCACAGTAGAGGCCACAGGACCAAGCTGGTCCTTGAGTGTAGGAGTCAACAGGCAGAAAAGGGAGAAGGGCAGTCCAGGAAGAGGGTAGTGAATGGGAGGGTGTGGTGTCCCAGGAGGTCAGGCAGGATGAAGAAGGATCTTGAACTAAAGGTAGGTCCAGACCCTACAGACTCTATGCTCTGGTCATAGATTCTACTGTTCCATAAGACAAATTCTGCTTAGAATCAGGAGCCACGTTGCCTCTTCAGAAACATTACTTTCCTTTTGTCCAGTGGTGGAATCATGCTGGGTTTCCTTTATCACCTTGACTACCGGGAAGCTCCTGAAGTGCTGGGTTCCTTATACTTTTTCGTGCCCCTTAACAGTCCCATGGAGGACTCTTCACCCAGTAGATCATGTGTTAGTTCTCTGTTGCTGTATAAGAGCATAAACACAAACATAGCATCTTAAGACAGTACATATTTACTATTCACAGTTTCTCACAGGAGTCTGAGCTCCTCTGCAGGGCTTCTGTGAAGGTGTTGGCCAGGGCTGAGGTCTCATCTGAGGCTTGATGGGAAGAATCTGCTTGCAAGCTCACGTGGTTGTTGGCAGAATTCAGTTCTTTACAGGTGTCAGTTCTTGCTTGGTGTCAGCTGGTATCTCAGTATCTTACCCTCTCTATAGGCAGTCCACAACATGGCAGCTCACTTCTTCAAAGCCAGCAAGGAAGAAGGTATCCTAGCAAGACGGTTGTTACAATCTTGTGTAACATAATCACATGCACACAATCACACCTCTCATCACCTTCGCCCTATTTTATTGGTTAGAACAAGTCCCACACGTACATGCCGCCCTCCCACATTCAGGGCATGAACCAGGAGGAAGGATTACGGAGCTACCTCCGATCTGTCCACCACAAGTCCTCATCAGATAGTAACCATTCGTTAATTGAACTACTCCTTTTGGCAATTAAGGGTGTCATGTCACACAGACATACATACTGTTTTCCCAAGAAGACAGTGAAGTGAGCGTTCGTTCTGCTAAGAATGCTCCCCCTGCCTCCACGGCATCTCCTACAATGTTGGGCACAGACAAGTTGATAAATATGAAATGACGAAACATTATAGGATTCACATTACTGCTGGAAAGACCTAGACTTTTCCCCCAGCAAGGTGATTGTCTGATTGTCATAAATTTCTCAATTGACACACATAACTAAAAAAACGCATAAAACAAATTTAACAGCCAGAAAGTGGGAACTAGGTCAGACATTACTGTTATGAATGTGGCCCTTCCCTGAAAAAATGTCTCCTAACCCCCAGCAACTATTGTTTTCCCCTACGTTACAGATGAGCTACGTATATTATTACTGTTTCCCGATTCTGTTAGGGCAAAATTTCACTAGCACAGTATGAGAGCCTAGGCTCTGAGGTCAGGTGACCTGGGTTGGCATCAAGTTTAGCCACTGACTGTGTGACCTTGGACAAGTCGCTCAACATCCAATAACAATAGCAAATGTTTGTTTAGTATCTGCTATATGCCAGGCTCTTTACATACATGAAATTAATATAAATTCATTTAACCCATATAACCATTCTGGGGGGTAGGCACCATTATTAACCCCAGATTATAGATGGGAAAACTGAGGGATAATGGTTAAAACCAGGGCCTAAGATTCTCAACCTAAGCAAGAACATGGAGACTGAAGGGTCAGTGGTGGACAAGACAACTGAGGACAAGGGAAAAGCAAACAGAATGCTAGTGCTACAGGATCCTCTTTCTAACCTGCTGTCCCCACTGCCGACCCCCGCCAAGGACAGGCAGAAACCCTGTGGTGCAGGGCAAGGGGCTCTGCCTCAGCTTCTGGAACTTTCTGCCAACTCCACAAGGGCAAGGGCGTCTGAGTTAACCCCTGAGCAGGAGGGAGCCCAGGGACCAAGGCTTCCTGGTACTAGGATGACTAGTGGGTAGGTGTGGGCAAAATTCAGCCTCTGACAGTAGAGAAGAGGGGAAGGGGCTGGACAGAGGGAAAGAGCGGGCACCGCTGACAAAGACAAACCTGGAGAAGGCGCCCTTGCAGAACAGCTGGGCTCCCCCTTGCTTAGGAAACAAGAAAATGCACCAGGGAGGGGGGAAAGGAGTTGGCACTCAAAGGACTCTGGGGACGCTCCCTCTGGCTTTGGGCCTCCATGGATCTGGGGGTCCCTTACCCTGCACCCTTCTGCCGCCCTCATCCCCTGATCTTTAGCCATGTGAGGCTGCCTTCTGCGGGGATGTGGGGAGGGGACCAGCCAGGGAGGCCAAAAACCCCACAGAGCCAGACACCCTCTTAATCCAGGACCCCTTCCGCTGCCCAGACGCCCCCTCACCCCTGTACCCCAGCCTGGAGGCCACGCTGGGAGTCTGGCTTCTCTGGCAGGATTTAGCAAGTCTCACTCGGAAGCAAACACCGTGTTTCTTACACTTTTCCCGCCAACATGTCAGGGTAATAGCTGGGAGGCTCCGCTGGTTCGCAGACACATACGAAATGAACGCAGCTCAGTGCAGGATCGGGCTGCAGACACACAGTCCCCACAGGGCACATGGAGACTGTGTGCCTGTCCTCACTCCCTCGAACCCCCGCCATCTCCCACCTCCCCTTTTCTGCCTATCTCCCCTTCCTTCCGGGGGGCGGGGAGGGGACTCCAGGAGCACAGAGGAGTCCCCCGCGCTCTGGAGCGCGTACTGCCCGCGAGTGTGCCCATTTTCCCGCGGAGGCGGGCGCGTCTCTGCCCGGGAGCGACCGGCGCGCGGTGGGACGGCGATCACACATGGCGACCTCAGGCTGTGACGGACCGTGTGGGCGCCCCTGGGTGCCCCTCTGCGCCGCCTGCCCCTTGGGAGAAATGTGAGGCCCTAACACAAGCTGGAGGCAGAGGCGGCCCGGCTCTGCAGACACATGACCCTCGCCCCCCAACGTGAAGCCGGGGAAGGACTCGGGGCGCCAGGAGCGCCTCAAGAAGCGCGGCAGCGCCAGGGCTGACGGTCAACTTTGAGCCCACATACGGGGCTCATGGGCTGCGGGCCTTGGAGGCGGGGACAGGACGGACGGAGCGGTGGGTCTGGAGAGAGCTCGGCTCCCTGCAGGGGATCTCGGGGTCGCGCGGCGGCCGCAGCTCGGCCGGGGCGCAGGAGGCCGGGGGCGGGGAGGCGGCTCCACAGTGCTCCAGTTGAGCCTTGGAAAAACCCCGGCGCGCGCGAGAGAGGCGGACCAGCTCGCAGGCACGGCTGGGGATGGCGGGAACAAAGACGGCCCGGGGCCGGATGCAGTCATGGAAAAACCCATCGGGGCGCCGAGGCGGGGGCGGGGGCGGCAGGGAGGGGCGGCGCGCGCCCAGCAGCCCTGCCACCTTCGCCGGCCGGCCCGGGCGGGGCTGCTCTCGGACCCCGCCCCGGAGCGCTCCTCGCGGGCGGAGGGGAGGCCCGGGAAAACAGAAAATGCCAGGCGGGAAGGGGAGGCCCGGGGACCGAGAACCAGAAGCGCCCTGGCTCCGGGTGCTGCGCGCCAGCCTGCCAGCCAACACACCCCGTGCTCTCGGCCGGGACGGGAGGGTGGCGAGGCTGGTGCGCGCCGGGTACACGCGGCGCTGCGCACGGCCACTTCGCAGCTGCGGCAGCGGCTGATGGCCGGCCCCTAGGGGGCGCTCACAGACCACCCCCCCACCCGGCAATGGCGCAGACGCGTGTGTGGCGGCTCACACGCTCTGTACACATATGATCACTTACACGCCCGTGCTGCCAGACACGCGAGCTTCCCCAGCTCCCAGGACAGAGGGAAGGAAAGCGTCCTACCGAAGGGGGGGCGAATTAGATGCTCGTTAGGCGGTCTCCAGGGCAGGTGACAGAACCTCAGGAGCTGGGGAAGAGGACCGTAGAAGAAGCCGATGTTAGGGTCCCCCCTTCCCCATACATTACAGGTGCGTGCCCAGGTCCCGTCTCAGGGCTGGAGTTTCCTTCCCGTTCAGGACGCTTCCCGCCCTGTCCTGGTCTTAGGAACCCGCCTGGAGACCGGGAGGCATACTTTTTTTTCCTCTTTAGAAAAGGAAAGTGTTGGCGCAAGTTGGACTCAGTGACTCCTGAGGCCTTTTCCAGTTATGACTTATTATGAAGAAGGAACTGGACCCAGAGGCCATAAAAGGAGTTGGTGGGAGCTGAGAAAAAACCTTGGTGCCTGGTTTGGCCCCAGCCACAGGCCCAAATGTCCACTTGTTTATTTGTGCTTCTGCCTGCTGTGGGGTGCCAGGGGGCAAAAGCTGAGCCCATTGGGTCCCTGGCGTGGAGAGGGGATGTAAAATAGGACATACTTCTGGGGGCCCAGAGCCAGATTCTGGAGCAGAAGAGACCTCAGGTTCTGCCTGAATGGGGAGGCTGCTCGGCTGGGGTGGCAGTTGAGGGTTCTTGAAGGCCAGAGGGCAATGAAGCAGGAGCCCACCACCTCAAAAAGTTCAAGTTCAAGAAGGCTGCCTTTATGAGGCCTGGCTGTTGTAATTGTGGGAATACAGTTGTGGTAGGATTTCTAGTCACCTCTCAGAATACAAGGTCAATAGAAGCAGGTACACCAACGACAGGACAGGGTCAAATGAGCTGGCATCTACCTGTGGTCCCCTTGGGAACTGAGGTTGGAGTCAAATGACCCAGCTCGACCTCTACCTAACTTCCTGGTTTGGGGAATCTTATCTAACATCTTTGGGCCTCAAATTCCTCATCTGTAAAGTGGGGACAAGAGCTTCTCCATAGGGGTGTATTGGGATTGAAAGTGGTATAAGTACCCCTTCCATCTGCCTTCCCTCCTTTCCCAGTTCTCAAAGTCCTGGTGCTTGTTCACTAGGACTCCTTCCAAGTCCTAGTTTCCACAGAGCAGGTGGGGTCCAGTGGGACGAAGGTTGGGGAGCAGCGCCCTCTGGTGGTCGATATCAGGAGCGCTCGGTTATTCCGTGAGGACACATCCGGGCTAACCTGCTTAGTGCCTGACGGTCTCTGGAAAGTTAGAGCCTTCGTGGGCTGATCCTGGGGCTCCACTTAGGGAGGCTTTTCCTTCTTGCCTCAGTTACCCCCTTGAGCAAGCAGAGAGAATTCCGCTTCCCCACATCATCTCCCCTCTCACAGTCCAGCTTCTCCATCTTTAACAGGCTTCTCTCACTTCTGCCCCGGAGGAATCCATTTGGCATTTATACTGTGCTTTACAGCTTACACAGCACTTTGACACACATTACTCGTCCCTGAGGTGTGCCGTTTCTGGGTGGTGACGGCACTAGATGGATAGAGGATGTTGGTGTGGAGCGTGGCTCCAGCATACCGGGCCGATTTGGATCCTGCTTCTTCCGTCCAGCTGTGTAACCAGGGTGACGTTCAAAACCTTGAATAACCAGTGGGACAGTCAGCGACCAATCAGAACAGACCCTGCCCTAAACACCAGGTACAGCCAAATGTGTGTACCTGCTGAAGATTCTGGAATAATCTCAACCGCACGGGGCCTCGGTTTCTCTATCTGCAGTATGGACACGATGATCCTAATGATACCACGTTATAGGGCTGTTGTGGAGACTAAAGTAGTTATTGGCTGTAAAGGGTTGAGAAACCAGTGTCTGGCACATAGAAGGCACGCGAGAGTTAGCTTTATTACTGGTCCCGTCTCAGACTCAGTGACTCAGGGTGATCGCCACTCTTAAGGGAGACTCCCCAGGTGAGCCCTCTATATGCACCCGAGCTCGCCTCCTGCCTCACTTCCGACTTCCCACACCTCCTCGTCTAGCCCTCTAGTTATTCCACTCGCCAGAAGTGCTTCTCAAACTTTACCATGTATCTGAATTTCTGGGATATCTTGTTAAATTACAGATTATGATTGAGGAGGTGTGCGTGGGGTCTGGGATTGCGTATTTCCTACTAGCTCCCAAGTGCTACTGATGCTGGTCTGAGAAGCAAGACTCCCAGAGATCACTGCAGAAACAGAAGTGTCAGCTGATTGCTATCTGTAAATATTTATTGAGCACCTACTCAGTGCAAGGCCATGCAAGGATTCAAATAGTCCAAGGGCTGGGTTCCAACCTCAAGCAACAGACACGTTATCTCGCACAACTACAGGTTAAAACTATCAGGCCGAAGGGTTAACATGTGCCCAACAGCAGGCGATGCATGTGGTGAATTCATTCTCTTCACTGTAGCCAGAGGGATGCTTTAAACAGGTGAAGATCTTGGCTTCGGCCAAGGCATTTTCTTTTCTTCAGTAGAGGGGATCTCCAGAGAGGGCTGACAGCTGAGGGTCCTTGTGTCTGCAGCCTGTACTCCCAGCACGGGGGCACCCTACTCCTTCAGGGCTGCAGGGGACCTGGATGGTGCAGCACAGTGCCCACATGGGGGGACTCACTTTGGCAGGAGGGTAGGATTCAGAGAGGCTGGCAGAGGGAGCGGGGAGTCCAGCAGGGGCATTTGCAGGCCCTGATCCCAGGGTGGAGATGAAGCAGAGGGGCTGAGGCAGAAGTTCTCTCCCTTGGTTCCCTGAGGACAGCGTGGGATGAATCATGGGCGTGATGTAGACCTCAGGAGGCCACAAACACATCCTTGACTTTTGTCCTTGTGTACTGTTTTAGTGTTACCAGTGCCAACTTACCATCAATCAGCTGCTACACTTCATACTTCATCATCTTATGCAGATGACCCTCAGGTATCTTTTCAAGAGCAAGTGTTCTTCAGCTGAAAATAGAGAATCAAACATCCAGCATTTGCAGAAACAAGCATTCCTGGAACTGTTCTGTGGTTTTGGTCCTTTGATAAGAAAGCACTGGGGGACTTCCCTGGTGGCGCAGTGGTTAAGAATCCCCCTGCCAATGCAGGGGATACGGGTTCGAGCCCTGGTCCGGGAAGATCCCACGTGCCACGGAGCAACTAAGCCTGTGTGCCACAACTACTGAGCCTGCGCCCTAGAGCCCGCGAGCCACAACTACTGAAGCCCACGTGCTTAGAGCCCGTGCTCCACAACAAGAGAAGCCACCGCAATGAGAAGCCTCTGCACCACAACGAAGAGTAGCCCCCGCTCGCCGAAACTAGAGAAAACCCGCACGTGCAATGAAGACCCAATGCAGCCAAAAATAAATAAGTAAATAAATAAATTTATTTTTTAAAAAAAAGAAAGCACTGGGTACATCTCCCCCCCACACCCCATGTAATATCTTGTGGGCCTCTTTGAGGACCCTCTAGATGCCCACATTGTGTTGAATGGATGGTTAGGACAGTGGTCCTGGAAGCAGCCAGCGGCAGTGCGGGGAGAGGCCAACAGATGGACCATGAGAGAGGGAAGAGATGGGCTGTGCCCGGGAAGGAGGCTTGCTTGGTGTCTAGGACACACCAGCTGGCCTGGTTTTGTGAGCCTGCAATCTGTGCAGTCCCACAGGGCTCCCTGCTTGGTTTTATGCTTTGCTGTCCCTGTCCTGACATTCTTAATACTTTTTGAAGAAGGGGCCTTGCATTTTCATTTTGCACTTGGGCCCCATAAATTATGTAGCTGGTTCTGCTCCACAGCTTTGGTTCCTAGGCCCAGGGCCCATTCCCGAGGGGTCATCTGGGACAGACCAGGGAACCTGGGCGGTGGGGAGGTGGGCCTGGGTGAACCCTTGAACAGGTCCTATGTGTGAATCTGGGATCATGGAGCCTGCTTCACCCAGAGGGGAGGAGTGGATGAGGGCTGCAGGCTTTCTCAACTGAGAATCAGGCTGTGGAGGTTCACTGCCCGCGAAAGCCAGCCCTGCGGCTGCTCTTTCAGAGATGCCAGATGCCTCCTGCCCTCTGAGCCCCCAGTCAGCTGTCAGACTGTTGACAAGAGCCGTGAAGATTCACAGGGAAGGAGCAGATGCCTCGCTTGCTGGGACGGGCAGAGTGTGCCCTGGCTCCTGGGTCAACAGCTGGTCTGGATGTCGATGCTTGGCCTGTTCTCTGTGGCCTGGGTTCATAAACCCATGGCCCTGAGTGCAGCCCGGCTTGGCCCATTGGACAGGCGGAGGTGGTAGTGTCTCCCTGGAGATAGATTGTGAGAGGCTTGGGTGTTACCCTGTTTTGACGGGTGCCTAACGAAGGAGGAGCCTGAGAGGCCTGGATAGACTGTGTCACTTAAGTCCCAAGACCCAGTTACAGTGCTGAGTTCTGAGGGGTCCCCCAGGCGGGCCTGGGCCAGCTCTCAGGCCCAAATTTAGGTCACTGCTTTGTCTTTACACACCTGCTACTCTTTCTGCTCCTGTCGTGCCTTGTCCCTCACCTTCTGCCGCTCCAGGTTTGAACCTTATCCTCTCTCCTCTGTGACTGACGCCACCTGCCTCAGTTTACCCATGTGCTTGTCACTTTCACTCTCTTGCAGTTTACTCTCAGTGGGCAGCACTGGGGCCCGTTCCCTACCTTGTCCCACCGCCCCTCATTTTATTTTTGCATTGTGGCCCCCAAATTATGGAGCCGGTCTGCTGATCGGCTCACCAGGGCTCGAGATCAGAACCTGACAAGGGGTTCTGAGTGCTGGAAGCGTCTCGCAGCTCTGAAAGGGGAGCGAACGTCCACAGTCCCATGGAGAGGCCGCGCTGAGAGCCCGCTGTGTGCCAGTGAGGGTGACAGTGCGGGCTGGGATGCTACAAACAGAAGCGCTTTACTTCAAGGAGTTTACCCAGCAGGGCGTTTATAAGTAGGACAAAGCCTGGCGGTCCAGGGGCCACCCGGGCAGGAGCGGGGGGAAAAAACCCGAGCGGCAGGGAGCGGAGTTGGGGCGTCCGGCTTTGGGCGCACACCCCGCCCCGCCTGGGTCGCCAGTCTCCGAGAGCTGAAAGGGCCTCTGTGTTCCGTCTCCCGCCTGCCCGCGGGCCAGGGGCGCATTTCCTCAGCTGCGCCAGACCCCGGAGGCTCCACAGACCCTCTGGGGACAGACACAAATAGTTCCGGGCCCAGCTGCCTGGTCAGTTACCTTGGGAACCAAACTCAATCGCCTGACGTCACTGGGCCGTTGCGCAGCAACCGGCAAAGACTCTCTCTGCAGCTCTCCCAGTCTCCGCGGTGAGGTAGCCGTCGCCATGGAGACGGCGGGGCTGGGCAGGGCGGTGGATGACCCCGCCCCTCGTCGCCCCTCGCCCTCCTGGCCGCACCCTCCGTTCCGATCCGGTGCTGCTCCTCCCCGCGACGGAAGGGGACCAGCCCCAGACGAGGAAACAACGCCGCCTGGCCTCGGGCCGGCCGGCGAGGGCCCCGTGGCGGCCTGAGTGAGCCCCGCGGCCAGCCGGTTTCTCCCCCAGAGAAGGGCCTTTGTTCGCCGTCGCCCATCTGATTGACCCCTTTTTGCTTCGTGTTTCTCACCAGGCGCCAACCTGGGTCCCTGCTCTGGAAACAAGGAGCAGGTGGCAGCACGGGGCGTTTCCATTCCCCTCCCCTCCAGCCGCCTAGGACATCTATCTCAGCCGCGCTAGGCCATCTGCCTTGGCGGAGGACACACTGGGCCCTGCTCACGCCACTCTGCTCCCATCCTTGGTTCCCTCCTCCACTCCTGCGCCTTCCCCTGGCGTCTGTGCTGAGGCATTCACTTCCGCGCCTGCTGTGCTGGGTGCGGTTTGGCCAGGCCACCCCTGGGTGGGGAGAGTGGGGAGGGAGGGACCTACCTGAGCACTTCGCGGAGTTTCTGGCATGGGTGTCGTTCCGAGGCTGCTGCGTCTCCCTGCCCATCTCCATTTCACACCGTAGCAGATTATCAAGTGCCGAATCCCCAAGTGCAGACTGGGAGATGAGGCCCAGAATCGTTCAGGGGCCATCAAAAACTGCATTTTGACAAGCACTCATAAAATACAGGTGGTCAGAAACAAAACCATGTGTTTTAGGTGAGTCCTATTTTCTCATTGATTGATATTTAAAATTCAGAGCTCCAAAGGAATAATTTTCAATCCATGGAGCTGGAGGGAGAACACGTCACAATGCCTCAGATCTTTCCAAAGCACATGGTTAAGGGAAAGTTCTGATTGTGGGCAGAACGTTCACAGACAAGCTCACATGTAGCGGTGGGCGCTCTGCAGGGCTTAGAACCTGAGGCTGGGCTCTGTGTGGTCTTGTGCAAAGAGCTGATCTCATCCGGAGTGCCCGCCTGGTTTTGTGGGAAAAGTGACTATTATTTACCGGGAGGGCTTTCAGATGCAGGTGCGGAGGGAGGTCAGGGCTGTGCCACCTGCTGTGGGGAACCCAGGCGGGCCAGGAGAGGACACGTTGCCTGGCTCCCTCGTTTTGTCTCTGGGAGGGGCGTGGCTCAGGGTGCTCAGAACTGCCTGCTTAGAGAGGTACCACGGGCACTGGCTGAGGAAAGCCTTTCCAACATGTGATCCAGCCTGGGCCAACCAGAGTCCTTCCCCTTGGGAAATATCAGACTGGAGCAGGGAACCAGACCTTTCCTCTTGGTCTGGAAAGCGCAAGGCTGTGGGCCCAGAGCCTCCAGGAACCTCATTCCCCACGAGAAGCAGAGGCTTGGGGGAGGGGCAGAGTTGCCATGGAGGCAGAGGACATAACAATGGAGGCGTCCTGCTAGCTTTGAGTCCCTGACACCAGGCATCTTGAAAGCCGGTTTCTTCTCAGCCCTTCTCTGCCCAGCCCACCAAATCCATGGGTTTTTGTCACTTTCTGTTAAGAGACTCCTGCCTAATATGTAGACGATGGAGGTGTCCTGACAGCTTTGAGTCCCTGACACCACGCATCTTGAAAGCCAGTTCCTTCTCAGCCCTTCTCTGCCCAGCCCACCAAATCCATGGGTTTTTGTCACTTTCTGTTAAGAGACTCCTGCCTAATATGTAGACGATGGAGGTGTCCTGACAGCTTTGAGTCCCTGACACCAGGCATCTTGAAAGCCAGTTCCTTCTCAGCCCTTCTCTGCCCAGTCCACCAAATCCGTGGGTTTTTGTCACTTTCCGTTAAGAGACTCCTGCCCAATATACAGACAATGCAGAAAACCACAAGGAAGGAAGAACACTAACATGTCACATGCCTACTGTTAAATGCTATTTTTTGTTTTTTTATATGCATTCTTGACCAGAGCATCCCTGTGAGGCATTTTGTAGACGAGGAAATGGTCCATCTTCTAGGACCGCAGTGCCCACTTGAGGACTCCACAGGGAGGGCCAGTGCAAGTTCAGTGGATACTGCCCATCCGGAGACTCCTGGGCCAAGCCCTACCCTTGAAGCCACAGTGTTCCTCTGCTATCTCCCAGGACTTGTCGGTTTCCTTCTGTTAGCCATGCCCCAGCCAGGCTCAGAGGTTAGGATGTTGTGCCTGTCCCATGGCTCTTAGGTCAGCCTAGATGTTTCTTTAAGCAGAACCTCTGCTTACTGGCCAATCTCTCAGTGGCAGAACGTACAACCAAAACGACTGTTGTTGATCCTAGAGAAACGCTGGTGGCTGTCAGGTGTTAACCCTAACGTATAAACCAGAAGGGGTGCGGAGGCACCAGCTTTGTGGGGGTGAATTTATAACTTGGTTGTGCCTCAATTCTCAACACCAAAGGGTACCCTACACACAGCCACCCTGTTATTCTGACGACCGCTCATTCTTTTTCCCCTTACACACCACCTCTGTCTCTACTGACTGCCTCTCCCCAATGCTTCAATAGTTGTTCAGTTTTTATTCATCCAACACGGTGGGCTCACAGGCTCGTGATGGGCTGGGTCACCCCCACTTGCTGATTGCTCCTGTGTCTCATGAATTGCTTCCTCTTGCCTATAAAACGGGGCATTTCTCCAAGCTCCTGCCTCTGGGCCTTTGCTTTCTCACTCTGGCCAGAGCTGAGGTGCACCCACTTCTCTCCAAGTTGGATTCCTCAGCCCTGAGTGCACGGCCCTGACCTTTGGCCCAGGTACAGTAGCACCTGGCTACCTGCAGGTCCCACCTGCAGAGAAGATGCGTTGTCAGGCATATTTGACAACACAATTGTTAATCCCACCGCAAAGAGGAAGGCCAGGAACAAGCAGGGAAATTCCGTTCTTAGTACACAGCTCCATGGAACCCTTCTGTCCTAATAATCACAATGATCGCTGACACTTACATTGCACTCAACTGTGTGCCAGGCACCTTTCCAAACCCCTGACTCATTGAATCCTCACGGCAGCCTGACACCGTAGGTGTATTGTCATTTGACAGATGAGGAAACTGAAACACGGGGGGATGAAAGTAACACAGCTAGAAGGAGGTAGAGCCAGGATTCAAGGTGGCCTGACCCCCAAAGCCATGCTCTTCACAACTCTACTGGCTTTCACACACAAAATGTTGTTGGTCCAGCAGCCCCTCCTGTGGGGAACCCCCATTTCTGGACTGACCCTGGCCTCAGAGGTGGACATGAGGCCCAGGCCAGGTAACGAGGTATTTCACTCCCACAGCCTCAGTGACTGGTTCAGCAGAGAGCATGGGAGCCAAGCCAGGCCTGGCAGTGTCCTCACCTGGGACTCTCCTGCCAGATCCAGTGGAAACAAGGGCCTCTCTCTTTCCAGGAAGGTGGCTGAGTGCCTGGAAATGGAGCCAGCATAGAGGGGCTGAACTGGAAAGACAGAGCCCTGAGGACACGGCTGAGCCCTGGGTCCAGACACGCCCGCACTTGGCAGTTGTGCTAGTTGGCTCAGCCCTTCCCCTGACCTGGGTTGAGCCTGGTTTCAATCTTTCATTCACCTTTGCAGTCTCAGTATCTAGCAGTGCCTGGCGTATAGTGGCACTTACCTGGTTCAGAAAATATTTGTTGAAAGCATTTGAGGTCCACCCTGGCAGCTCTGTCTCCCACGCTCTGCTCTGGGCTCCAGGCAGGTTGAGCTGCTCAGCCGCCCTCCCCCACCAAGCCCCCATCACGCCTGCCTCGACTTTTGCTGTCCATGCCTCTGTCGGGGACACCATCTCTCCTCTCTTTTTAGGTCTGAGTCAAGGAGGCCCTGATACTGGGATCTGAACTGACCATCTCCCTCCTCTGAATTCTTTGCTTTCACTACATGGGGACAGTTCACGTCTCATCTACAGAAAGTGGCAGCTCCTTGAGGGAAGGGGATAGACACACCTGGTTGTCTTCTCATCCCCTTGGGGCCCGGCATCAGACCTCCTCACAGGAGCCATCTGCCGGGTAGGGGTGGTAGGGTAGTAGACGCATGCCTCTGGGGATCAGGCAGGCGACTCAGTACTGGCACAGGCCAGGTAGTTCCCTCTAGAGTAGGCAGCTCAGCTGCCGGTTGCCCAGAAGAAATAAGGCCCCTACGTTTCTCAAGAGAAGCAGAAATCCATGTTTTTATTTGAAATCTCCTGGCTTTTAAACATTAGCAACTAATTCCCAATTTAAGAAACACTGTGTAGGGGGACTTCCCTGGAGGCCCAGTGGTTAAGACTCTGCGCTCCCAATGCAGGGGGCCCAGGTTCGATCCGTGGTCAGGGAACTAGATCCCGCATGCTGCAACTAAAGAGCCCACATGCCGCAACGAAGATCCCGCAAGCGGCGACAAAGATCCTGCGTGCCGCAACTAAGACCCGGCGCAGCCAAATAAATATATCAATAAATATTAAAAAGAAAAGAAACACTGTGTAGGGCAAATCCATCAGTGGGCTGGCTTCAGCCAAGGTCTCCCATTTGGAGACGCTGCTGGGAATGAGGGATGGATGAATGAAGGAATCCACAGCCAGGGCTGCAGCATGAAGGTGTGTGGGTTGTGATCTGTATAAGGCACCCAGCCAAGGGCAGGGGTCGGGGCTGATGTCCAGCCAGATCTTTACTCACCAAGTCATGTGGCCGGCATGGCACTGTGTCCAGCCAGAGGGTGGGCTGCTGGCTTTCCACAACTCCTGAAGCCCGCATGCCCTAGAGCCCGTGTGCCACAACTACTGAACCCATGCGCTGCAACTACGGAAGCCCACGTGTCTAGAGCCCGTGCTCCGAAACAAGAGAAGCCACCGCAATGGGAAGCTCGCACACCGCAACGAAGAGTAACCCCTGCTCGTCACAACTAGAGGAAGCCATGCACAGCAACAAAGACCCAACACAGCCAAAAAAAAAAAAAACAAAAACCACGGAAAGAGACCCGGGTCTAGGGTGACCAACTTATCCTGGTTTTTGCCTGGGGTTTTCTTGGTTTTAAATCTGAAAGTCCCATATCCCAGGAACCCCAGGCAAACCGGGGTGGTTGGTCACCCTACATAGCTCCCTGAATCCCCCTGTGTCCCCAGCCTGCTGGAGGATAATAATCATGACAGCTGAAGTATGTGAGCTTCCTAAGTGCCAGACATCATGCCTTAGGACCTGTGTTGTTTCCCTTACATCCCATAACATCTTCATGGTGTGGGCTCGTTATTTGTTCTACAGAGGAGAGTTGCAGGTTCAGAGGGTGAAGGGATTGGCCCGTGGCCAGTTGCCACGCTGAGGTCTGAGCCCACACTGGTCTCATTCCCGGCTCTCAACCCCACACTCTCAGTCCCACGATCAGAAAGCCTGGCTGGGTGTCCTGAGCCTGCTAAGCCAGTAGGCCCTGGGGAAGGACCAGATCTTACTTCCTCAGAAATGCACTTACCTGGTTAGAGGTCCAGCCAAGATCAATGTTTTCAGGTCTGAGCCCTGCAATCCTGGCCTCCCAGGCCTGCCCAGGCCCTTCTCTTTCTGCACTTTGGCCCCCAGCCCATGAATGGGACAACCCGAGAAGCCCTCAGGGGACACCTTTCTGTTTCCAGAACACTCTAGCCCCCTCCTGTCCCTCCACCCTGTGTCCGCTGCACAGACAAGGTATGAGGCTGGCGCTTGGAAAATAAACGCTTGCCGGTGATTTATTGCCCGGTCTGGGGAGAGCCGTCCAGGGTAGGGATGCGTGAGAGAGTCGGGCATGTGTGCTCCTGGGGTCTCGGGAGGCTGCCGAGCGCGGGGCCTCGGCCAAGTTGGGGCCGGCCTGGGCCTGGCGTGGGGCGAGGTGTCTGGTCAGGTGGTGCATGGCCGAGAGGATGCCCTCTACGGTCCTCCGCGCCACCGGTTCCAGCATGTGGGTGACGGAGTGCAGGGCCGACTGGTCCCCACTGCCAGCCCGGAGGATGAGGCAGAGCTGGCACTCCCCAGGATGCTGGAGATGGAGTGCAGGCTGGGCCCCGTGTTGTGCAGCAGGTCTGTCACGGAGCCGTGGCCGGAGGCCAGGGTGCCCGTGGCCATGCCCTTGGCAGTATCAGACCACACCAGGATGTCTGCCAGGGAGCTGATGGACCCCTCACCCCCGCCCAGCAAGCTGGTCATGGAGCACATGTAGTTGTTCTCACTGGCCGTGGAGTCCAGGGGCCTCCTCTCCACGGCTGCCACTCCGGGGCCCGGCGAGGCAGGGGCTGATGGCAAAGCATCAGTGCCAGGGTTTAAGGCCTCCTGACCCTCGGGTTTCTCCTCAACAGCTTCAGCAGTGTCAGCAGCCCGAGTGTCAAGCTGGTCATTGGCATCGGCTGTGCTCACGACGGGCTGAGCCTCCGCATTTGGCGGGGACTGTACCGCAGCGCTTGGGGTAGATGGAGCTAGTTCCTGTTCCCTGTCTGGGACGCCTGCCGCTTGTGGTGTCTCTTCCTTAATCAGGGAGTAAAGTTGGAAAATCTGAGGATTCTGAGCCGTACTCGACTCTTGCGCCAGCTCTTTCTGCACGAGGTTCTGGAAGCCCGTGGACCTGTGCAGGGCACCTGGGGCCAGGGGGGCAAGCAGGGCTGTGGGCTCCTGGGCTCCTGGGCATGCCCCGCGGCAGCCTCACGCTTGTCCTTGTCCCCAGACGCTGACGTGGCCCCCAAGGTGGCTGGCTTGGAAGCCTGACCTACATCCTGCTGTTCAGCCGATGCTGCAGTGTCGTGAGCCGTTGGGACATCTGCAAGGAGGGGGACCTGGCTTTGGGACCTCACTGTTGGGATGTCTGTACACCTGCTGTCACCATGTGTGGGGATGCTGGAGGCTCTGGCCTCTCCCGAGGGCGTGGTGGTCATCTAGGCCCTCTGTCACTTGTGCTGGTTGAGGGAGTGGCCATGGCCCCACTGGGCTGAGTTGTCCAGGTGGTGAGGTCACAGGGGGCTGTGGAAGCTGGCGATGTCACAGGCACCTGCACAGCAAGGGTCCTGAGCCTCCGGAGAGGCTGCCCTAGCAGGCTGAGTCTATGGGACTATTCGTAGCCAAGCCTGAGGGTATCTAAGGAAAGAGAGGCAAACGTCTTGGAAAAGCATGGAGGTTATATACAGGTGCAGGGCCCACAAGGAATCCGGATGGCTGTGACTCTGATGAAAGAGAATGGGCTGCGGGTGTTGATTTATAATAACTGTTATAAGGGACCACTCCCAGCACCTCTCTGTCCACGCTGGTGACTGATTTGGCCAGTCTTTCTGCAGAGACAGTTTCGCAGCAGTGGTGAGTAGGAACAAGTGAAGGCTAAGGGCCTGGGCAGCTCCCAGCCCTGACTGTCTTTGGTTGTGGGGAGTTACAGACTGAATGTTTGTGTCCCACCCCAATATTTGCATGTCGAAAGCTAATCCACAACGTAATAGTATTTGGAGGTGGGGCCTTTGGGAAGTGATTAAGTCATGAGGGTAGAGCCCTCATGAATGGGATTAACACCCTTATAAAAGGGACAGCACAGAGCTCCCCGGCCCCCTCCTCCATGTGAAATGCAGCGAGAAGACTGCTATCTATTAACCAGGAAGCAGGTCCTCACTGGACACTGACTCTGCAGCCCAAGTGAGCTAAGACAGAGTTTTACCCTGTGACTCAGGATAAACAGTCTCCATCTTCTCCCTGTTTAACTAGGCTGGGAGGGCCGAGAACAACAAAAGATCTGTAAACCCTCGAGTATTCTTTGGAAACCCGTAGACCCAGATAAACCTACTTGCGCTCCTCGTTAAGAAGGTGGTTGGAGTGAAGTTTCTAGTCTGTTGTGTCTGTGCTTCCCTTGGGGGTTATCAGCTAACATTTCGTGCCTGCTTATCATGGGCAGGAGAAGGAGCTAAACATCTAATCCTTCCAGCTACCCCGTCGTCTCTAGGTAGGTGCGGATCCACTATTATATCCATTTTATACACGGGGACGCTTAGCCTCAGAGGGAATAAGTGACTTATTCAAAGGCACACTATTAATAAGCACTGAATCTGGGATTTGAACCTTGTCTGGCTTCAGAAGTCAAGCTCTCCAGCACTATTTTACACCCAGAAGGGATATTAAAATATTGAATGACTGGCGTGCTAAGGATACTGGCTAATGCAGAGAGAGGCCTGCCATAATCCCGCCACATCAGTAGGTAACAGTTGCTGTCACTTCTCCCAGCACCAGGCTCGATGCTCAATAAGGATTTCTTCTCCCCATGTATGCTCTGTGGCCATCTCAGAGGTCACAGGGCAAACCCAATTTTGCTGGGGTGGGACAACCCTGTACTTTGTGAAAGAATCATGGAGAAGACTGCTCGTTGCTCATTTGAGTAGCCCTTCTTCTTTAGGATCAGAAACCCAGTTTTATTCAGGGTGGCTATGTGCTTTGACAAAGAATATACTTCCCGGTCTCTCTTGCAGCTAGGTAAGATCTTCTGGCCGATGAGATGTAAGCAGAAAGTATTGAGAGGAACTTTAGAAAGGGTCCTTCAAAGATCAGAACACCTTTTTGCTCTTTCCCCTTTGTCATCCTGTTATCAAGAATGTGAAGGCTGGAGCACCAGCAGCCATCTCGATACATGAGGTAACCTTGAGGTTGCAGGGACACACGAAGTGCACACAATTTGTGGAGCACAAAGATAGAAGGGATCTGGGCCCCGTGGTTAGAGATGCCACACCAGCCACCAGGCTGTTGCTGTCCTCCAGAATTCCTTTACATGAGGGAAAATAATCACATATATGCTCAAACTATTGTTCTTTTGGGTCTTCTATTATATGCAGCTAAAGTTAATCCTTATCCAGTTCCCAGTTATGAGATTTCTGTCAGGTGGTTGTTCAGTGTTTTTTTGGATATCTTCTTGTCCTAAAAAATCAAGGTCGGCATATTCCATTGAGTACCTGGCACTGTACAGGTGTTATTCTCCCACTTTTCAGGTGAGGAAACTGAGACTTAGAGAAACTAAGTACACAGCAAGTTCTTGATGTCACCTAATGGACAGCCTGTGACCCGCTACAACCATCAGGCACTCTTTTTTTTTTTTTGGCGGTACGCGGGCCTCTCACTGTTGTGGTCCCTCCCGTTGCGGAGCACAGGCTCCGGACACGCAGGCTCAGCGGCCATGGCTCACAGGCCCAGCCGCTCCGCGGCATGTGGGATCTTCCTGGACCGGGGCACGAACCCGCGTCCCCTGCATCGGCAGGTGGACTCTCAACCACTGCGCCACCAGCGAAGCCCCATCAGGCACTCTTCATAGGCACTTAAGTCAAACTCCTTGTCCTCACCTTCCATTTGGAATTCGGTTTTTGATTCTACATGTTGCACTTTACACTCACCCTTGTTAAGTTTCACATGTCTTAAAAATCTGTGCTGAGGAAAGACAGAGGAGAATAAAGAGGGATTCATGTCAGAAAGCAGAGAGGATTATTAAAATTTGGGGACAAAAATATTGTCTGTTTATAAATAAATATTAAATACTATTGGTGTAGAACGTAATGTGTATTCTGTTGTTACCTGAAATATACATATATACACACAGTTATAAAAGAAACTGTATCTAAAAGAGCTTTTTTTCTTAGTTCAGTTCAAAAATTGCCTGCCTTTGTTACGTAGCGTTTGGAAGAGGAAATTCGTCTCAAAAAATTTGTCTTTGATTTCTTTTCAACTCCTGTCTCATAGAGACAATGACACTCCTATTAAATAGACATTCTTATTTTAGGGTAAACCCAGCTTATGGAGTATTATGTCACTGTATAAAGCTTACATAGACACATGGCAAAATGCTTGTATATAATGTCACCCTAAACCCAGGATATAATATTTAATGTGCACTATGTAGATGTGTTAGTACTCTCAGCTGGAAGGAATGGAAATCAACTCAAACTGGTGTGAGCAAAAATAATCCAAATAAAGAAATTTCTTGGTTCACAGAAACCTAAAGTCAAAGGGAAAGTTTCTGCACAGAGTTCAGTGATGCTGTCAAGATTCAGTTGTCTCTCTCCCTCTCTTGGTTCTCCTTTCTCACTGATGTAGAGTTTTAGGAAGATTCCTCCGGGTGCAGGCTGCTAGCAGCTTCAGGCCAGTGCAGACACCTTGGTCCTCACTAGTTACGGCAGACCTCAGGCCCTGAGTCTCATGGGTTCCCGTGGCCTTCTCTGAAGAAATCTATACAGCTTGGGACCAAACCCTGGTTGGTCAGGCCTGGAATGGGGCATGGGGTCAGCTCCACTGAAACATAAGGCCTGTAAGTGGTAGTCAAGTTGGTCCCCAAAGGAAATTGGGGTGCTGTTACCAAAAGAAGGCAAAATGGATGCTGGGCGGGAAACACAGACAAAACCTGCTCTATGATGATTACAGGTATTTAAAGAAAATCTATTTATTGGGGAAAAGCATGGCAGGAAATAAAGCCCAGAAGAGATTCTGATTATTGTAACAAATCAGAAAATACATATAAGCAAAAATAAGTAAATAATGGAGTTCCCTGGTAGTCCAGTGGTTAAGACTCCATGCTTCCACTGCAGGGGGCGTGGGTTCGATCCCTTGTCGGGGAACTAATATCCCACATAACGTGTGGCCAAAAGAGTATTAAAGAAAAAATGTAAATAACAGTAAAAATAAAAATCACCCTAAGCAGTACGGTGGACCGAATGAGTGGGAAGCCTGTTACCCCAGCACACTCACATTTATACACACACACACACACACACACACTCACACACACTCACACACACATTCATATACACTCCCATCCTTCTAACACATGGAAATGCTGGGTAATAACACAGCCCACAGTGGGTTAAATGGATAGCTAAGCTACAAAACATGGGAGGTTCCCAGGCTCCAGAAAGGATAGAAGGACTGGGCTGGATGTAGGGTGAGGTCAGGGGACGAGGACTTTCTAATGTCCTTGTCAAGACTGCTGCTGTGGCCCTGGGCAGGCCTCCCCATCAGTGGGGAGAGCTCCTACAAAGCTCTGCCCATGAGCCAGAGACAATCAAGGCTGCCTGCTCAGCCCAGCTCTGAGTGGGCGTTAAACTCACACCATAGGAGGAAGCTTCTACCTGACGCGGTGTCCGGGCGTCGCAGTCAGTGCAGGACAGGCCAACCCGGCGCATCTCTTCCCAACTCCACACTCAGTGACGGCAGATTGGTAGCTTAACATCTGCCCGGGTGGGATTTTTAAAAAATTTTTTATTGGAGTATAGTTGATTTACAGTGTTGTGTTAGTTTCAGGTGTACGGCAAAGTGAATCAGTTATATATATATCTTCATTCTTTTTCAGATTCTTTTCCCATATAGGTTATTACAGAATATTGAGTAGAGTTCCCTGTCCTATACAGTAGGTCTCTGTTAGTTATCTATTTTATACATACTTTACATGTATTTTATACTATATTTTATATATAGTGTGTATATGTTAATCTCAATCTCCCAATCCATTACTTTCCTGGGTGGGATTATTTACACCACAGAAAGTGGCTACAAATCCGGGCTTTGTTTCTCTGCAGTAAATTGGTTGTTTACCCGCATCCCCACTGTACCTGATTACGCTCTGTTTCCCCGACAGGGAGGCTGTCTGCCCTGCCTTCTCATGGGAGCTACACTTAGGGTTCCTTTCAAGGCCACGCTCCATGATTCCCCAGAGTCCCACACAGCAAGGCAACTGGTGTGGAGCTGGAGCTGAGCTGCCCGGGTTTAAATCCTGCTGTTGCTGTACCTAGCTGTGTAAACTACGGCAAGTTACTTCACACCTGTTCCTCAGTTCCCCCATCTGGGAAATGGGGATAATAAGAGTCCTTACCTGTGGTATAATGAAAAATATATACTTGCTCCTTGTCCTAGGTTTCTGGCACAGAGCTCCCAAAACCTTTGGAATATCCCGATGGGAGTGTCTTGTGTTATTCATAACTTTTGACCATACCTGAGTTTATGCTAATGAGGTGACTAGGTAGCTTCAGGATGGGATCTGGTCACCAGAGGAGCCAGTCATGTAGTTACAGGGTTGGAACTTTCAGCCCCATCCCCACAATTCTGAGCAGGGAGAGGGGCTGGAGGTGGAGTGAATTAATCATCAATGATTGATTCAATCCTACCTACATAATGAAACTTTAAAAAAATTTATTTAATTTATTTATTTTTGGCTGCGCTGGGTCTTTGTTGCTGCGCGTGGGCTTTCTCTAGTTGCATCGAGCGGGGGCTCCTCTTTGCTGTGGTGCGCGGGCTTCTCACTGCAGTGGCTTTTTGTTGCGGAGCACGGGCTCTAGGCACGCGGGCTTCAGTAGTTGCAACACGCGGGCTCAGTAGTTGTGGCACGCGGACTCTAGAGCGCAGGCTCAGTAGTTGTGGCACACAGGCTTAGTTGCTCCGCGGCATGTGGGATCTTCCCAGACCAGGGATCGAACCTGTGACCCCTGCATTGGCAAGCGGATTCTTAACCACTGAGCCAGCCGGGAAGTCCCCATAATGAAACTTTGATAAAAAACAACAAGATGGGGCTTCCCTGGTGGTGCAGTGGTTAAGAATCTGCCTGCTGATGCAGGGGTCACAGGTTCGATCCCTGGTCTGGGAAGATCCCACATGCCGCGGAGCGGCTGGGCCTGTGAGCCATGGCCGCTGGGCCTGCGCGTCCGGAGCCTGTGCTCCGCAACGGGAGAAGTCACAACAGTGAGAGGCCCGCGTACCGCAAAAAAAAAAAAAAGAGACACAGGAAGATGTGGTCCTGCTCTGCTCTTGTAGGTGAACATATTTAGTTGGGCCTCTTAGGACCACGAGGGCACCTGGCAGAAGAAAAATCCTCACACAGAGAATGGTGGAGTTGGGATCAAAGGAAAGTAGGGCAAAGCGTTGATCAAACTGTACCTGCAGTCACTCAGCCACCAGATTTCCTGTGATGGGAGGTGATTTGTTTCCAAGTTGTTTCAGCAAATTGAGTCAGGGCTTTCCATTACAAACAACTGAAGGTACCTTAAGGAATAGCAGCCTATTCCTTAAGGTAAGTCATCCAGGGCACCTGAGCCATGGAGGCCCCACCATCCTATCCCTTCAGAGCACCCTGGATCCTCTGACCACGATGGCCACTGCTCCTGTGTCACCTCCCTCGTGCCTGGGCTTCAGACCTCTCCATCGTAAGCAGAAATCACTCCACAGGGTCCCTCCTACGCCCTCCCTTGGATTCCTCCCTGGCACTGGCACTCAGCTAAAGCCGTCACAGTGGAGGAAGCACTGCATGGCTTCTCATCAAAAGAAGCAAAAATTGGGACTTCCCTGGTGGTCCAGTGGCTAAGACCCTGCGTTCCCAAAGGAGGGGACCAGGCTTTGATCCCTGTCAGGGAACTAGATCCCACATGCATGCCTCAACTAAAGATTCCGCATGCCACAACCAAGACCCAGCACAGCCAGATAAATAAATAAATATTTAAAACAACCACAAAAAAAGCAAAAGTTGTTTTTTCTTCCCCAGAGTCTACACTAATGAGCAGATGGGAATTCCCTGGCAGTCCAGTGGTTAGGACTCTGCGCTTTCACTGCTGTGGGCCTGGGCTTCAACCCCTGGTTGGGGAACTAAGATCCTGCGAGCCTTGCTGCAGGGGCAAAAAAAAAAAAAAACAGAGAGAGA